>NC_142045.1:1518288-1873682 GCF_982192425.1 Myodes glareolus
TAAAGCTCCTGAAGACAGGATAAGATATTCCGTTCACACACTGCATTATTACCTTTGATGGGCCTAGATGGTGTGCATTTTGGGTACAAGGGGAGGATATATAATACAGATACTATGAACTTCGTATTTATGGAGAAACTGAGAAATTTAGGTTGTGGGAGACACATCTTTTATTGGTACTTACTTTTTCCTATGCACACAACCTATTATTATGTACATTCATTATTATACATAAAATGGTGCTTATTATAGCCACACAGGATGCTTTATATGTTATATATAAATGTACACATATGACAAATGCTGACTGAAAGTTTCTTTTTCCTTCATTTTATTATTCCCCTGGCCTCTGTTGTCATCTAAGAACGGGCATCGGGAAAACTGAATACGGTATGCTTTTCTAACATGAGTTCTTCCTTAAGTCTCCTGGCTTTGGCATACACTGGATTTTAGTAAAGCAGCACAAGCAATGTTTATTGATACACCTCCATAGACTCTTCTTGTTCCTCTTGGATAGCAGGGACTCCAAATTAAGAATAAGCTAAGTATTAAACTTAGAATCACATTTGTGCCAAATGTAATTCCCAGTCAGCTTCTTTAAGGGAATGTGTGTATGCTTGTGTGTGTGTACTTGAGCGTGTTTGCATGTGTGAAAGTTAGAAGCTGATATCAAGTGTCTTCCTCAATTGCTTCTTTACATTACTTTTCTAAGGCAATGTCTTTTACTGAACCTGGAACTCACCAGTTGGCACATTAGGTTGGCTGTAGGTACCCAGGTTTCTCCCCCTTTTGTTCAGACGATTTGCAGGGACATTTTACCTCTGGCTCCCTGGCTTTTCTGTTATTGCACTGCCTGAGGGTATAGCTTAGAAAGAACTTGGCCCTCTTTTGTTTTGGTAATTCCACCTGTAAACAAGGTTCCAGCTGCAGGGCCCTATACGCCTGCCACGCCTGCCTCCCGCAGCTGCTTCTAGCCTTGGGCGCCGGGCACCTGTTATCCTCTTCCACTGTTCCTGATGGGAGGGGGCTTTGCCCTTTTGCCCCCTTGCCCCCTAGTATATATACCCGACTTGAGTTTAATAAAGTGGCCATTTACTCTTTGGTGAATGAGCAGGTCTCTTGGTCTCTGTGTGCTTCAACCCTTAGGATAGTCATCCATTCTCGTGGGCTTGGTTTGTGAAAGCGCGCACCTGTTCTGAGGTCTGGGTATTCACAGGAAAGTGCGGGCAACAGTTGGCTAGTGGTAACTGGCCAATTCTCCTGTCTTTACTGCCCAGTTCTGGAATCATGTATATATCATCACACTTTGCTTTCCACAGAGACAGGTGGGCACATGAACAATCTACACTCATGCTTTCACAGCAAGCTCTTCACCCACAGAGTAATCTCTACAGGCCCCTTTAGGAGTACTCTGCCTAAAGTTAACTGCTAACTCCTAGAATTATCCAAGAGGAGAAAACTCAATTGAAAAATTTCTGAATAAAACACTAATCTATGAGAGTATCATGAGGAATCATTTTAATGTTACTTTCTGTTGGTTTTTTTTTTTAGATCAGTATTTGTTTTCCCCCTGATCCCAGGGATATTTAGTCTCTGATTCTTGGCCACCCAACAGTGTTGGGTATGAGATCCATCATGCGAAGTAGACCTCAAGTCAAATCAGACAATGGTTGGTTATTCTCACAAATATTTTACCACCATTACACTAGCATATTTTTCAGGCAGGACTAATTAATTGTAGATCAAAGGTTTGGTGGTTGGGTTGGTGCTGTGTTTCTCTTTTTCTCCTGCAACAAATGGAAACAAACACAGAGACCCACAAACATGTGTCAGAGTGACGCAGCCTGGATGCCCAGAGAGGATTGTATGATGTGAGGATGGAGCCTGGATTATGATGTACACACTAATTTGTTAGAGATGCCAGACTTGTGGGACACCTGGCAAGAAAAGCTGCTAATAGGGTATGGAACTAGAAAGAAATTGATTTGATTACTTTTGATCTTGAAAGACAGAATCAATAAATATAATTTAACAAAATACATCAATGGAAAAATGAAGCTGCTTAAACATGAAAACCACATTTAAAATGTTACACATGTGGGTATTGAGGGAGGAGAAATGAATTAATTTAGTCAAGTGAATGTTCTTTCTTTTATCAACTTTTCTTTCAGGCTGCATTTTAACATTGAGGTAACATATATTTTTATTGTTAAAATTCATGATGTGGGAAGTAAGTGAGAACAAAGCCTCCACTTACACTTGTGAAGATGAAAAGCTATTTTAAACTCTAAGTACCTTTTTAACAGTTTAAAGAAGAGATGAATGAGGGCCATAAAGACATAATTGACACAAAGCAGAGTCTTAAATGTGAATCTTAAAATTTAACCAAGTTTTTGAAAGCAGAAAGCAGAAAGTATGATGGGTGAAAGCAAAGAGTAAGAGACTAGAAAAGACATCCTAGTCTAGGAAAACAGTAGGATTTGAGGGCATAGCTCAGTGGCAAGCATGTGCCTAGCAAGTATGATGTTCCGGCTTCAGTACCTACCTAGCACTGTAAAAAAAAGTTTCTCGCTCTCAAATGGAAACAAAACCAAACCCAGAGGAAATCTCTCATGACCATACTGGCATATCCCTTGCTCAGACGACTGGGACTGTGTTGATTAACACTATTATATTCTTGGCACTGAACTGCACTCAGAGAATATGTAGACAGATCAATTCTATCTTTGGGACCTCATTAAACATGAACTAGAGACAGAAACAAAAGAATGGTTAATTATAAGTCATTGGAATAAAGAAAATAGTAAGTATATACAATATGTTTCAGAGACATAGAAGAATATTGTTGAATTTAGGTTAGAATATGCAGAGAGGATTATCAGAGAAAAGTAAGTTGCAGTAAGTGGTGAATCGGCAGGGCAATCAGAAAAAGCACCTGGGGCAGCTTCTGTGAGACCACCTTGTGTCTCACAGGTGTGCACAGGAGATTTCCCCTAAGGATGTGTGTTCGATGTGTGCTTGTGCTGGTTTGGGGTTCGGTAATTGCTCAAATCAACCATTATTTGACCCAACATGCTTTTTTATTAAGTTAGTGCTTGTCAGTTTTGAGAATGATACACTTTTGTGTGGTGCCCTTATGCTGTACTTATGTGTGTGTGTGTGTGTGTGTGTGTGTGTGTATATATATATATATATATATATATATATATATATATATATCTTTAACGCATGTACCCATGAGTTTAAATGGATATCTCATGATCTTATTTTTCTTAGAGATGTTGGAAGATACATTTCATTGCGTGATAATCTAAGGTAACCTCCATATATACTAGTCTTGTGGAATGGGAACTAATTTTAGTTTGTTTTATCCTAGTGAGTATTAATACTTGAGTAGGTAAACCAATTAGGAAGGTGAAATAGAAACAAGCAAGCAAACAGACAAATAAAAACTTCCCCTCAAGGTTCAAGGATCTGTGCAGAAGAGAAAGCACAAAAATTGTTAGAGCCACACAAGGTTGATGATTCAAGAGAACAGCATCTTCCCGACATAGCAGGACTTGCATTATAAATTGTGACAGCACACACATGGTCCAAACAGGGTCAACACCAGGCAAAATACAGGCACTGAAAAGGTAAAGTAGGCACAAAGTCCTACCTGAGCCGAGATGGTATTTGAAATTGATACACGCTGGGAAAAGAGAAAACAGTTTTCTCCAAAGAAGTGTCACTGGGTATATCAAACACACACCAGGGCAGGTCCCAAACCCATGAGTAGCTGGCTACCATGACATGGAGTCCATGATTTATTGTGGGCTTTTTATTTCCTTTGGTTGGTAGTTTTAGTCTTGGTGTTTTGTTTTTTTATTTTTGGGAAAAGAGAGAGGGAGGAGAAATGTAAAGTTGGAGGAGGATTGGCAGGTCTGGGAGGACTGGGGAAGGGGAAACATAATGATCAAAATATAATATGCAAAAGGGTTTTAAAAAAAGAAAACAATTAAGGAAGTTGAATACTTCATTATTCTGGGACAGGGTAATTAGATTACACCTGTGGAAATCAGAGCTGAAGAAACTTTCTGATGCATTAGATATGGATAGAGGAATATTGCTTTATGCATATCGTACTGGCTGATATAAATAAAAACAAAATTGGTCTTGTTAGTCAGTATTGTAAGATAGAGTTATATATGTGTTTGTTTGTCCAGGAAAGGAAATCTACTATTGTTTTTCTTTCTTTTAGATTATCTTTTGCTGTTTTAGATGTGTATTAAATATGCAAATAATGATACTGTGCAGGAATATATTAGAAGAATCTGTTACTCTGTGTGTATACGTTTTATAGCAATTTTTTTCAAAATGAAATATTTTCTCCAGGAAGGCATGGGAGGCTGATGAGACTCGGGAAGTAAACAAATATAACACGTCTGGGAAAACTGAAACTTACAAGTCTTGTGAGGACTTGCCTCGAAGTTATAGAAACAGAAAACAACAGTGGGGGAGGAAACTGACCATGCTGGTTGTAAGAGGAACTTCTCAGACTTCCCATATGTGTACACCTCTCACAGAAAGCTTGAAGGCTGCAGCTTGCATAAGTCATCACCTATGCTGAAGCGAGCTTATAAAGGCTGTACAAACACATTTGAATCACTCCTGATCTGTAAGTGAGCCCTCATCCATATTCTGATACATCGCTCCAGTAAATTCAATGGTTGGAGTTTGGTTTAACAGTATTTTGATTCCCTATGTCGGTTGAGTAGATACTCTGTCTTGTGATACCTTGGGAAATACTTCATATAACCGAATAAAAGAGAGATTCTAGAGATTCATTGTAGATAGAAAACAGGATCATGAGTACATAATGTCAATGTTTCATGGTGATATTTAAAAAATATTTAAGTAAATACAAAGCCAATTAGAAATTTATTCCAGAATGCCTACATGGTGAAAAGCAGACCTTGTGGATATTAGTAGAACTTTTAGGAATCTTTGTTCTGACAAAGAATGGAGATATATCAGTACTGGAGGAAGCATGTGTTAGATTGAGGAGAGTTTAGCTTATGGTTTTGCATATCATAAATGATTCATTGTGAGGGCAGAGGGAAGCAGAGGTTGAGGGGGAGCTTATGGATAATGTCATAGAAGGGATGATATAGGGAATTAAAGACTAGTTTACTAGTTAGTCGTTGCCTGATTGAGAAAAGGTGGAATTTGGTGGGTCAGTGAAGGTTGTGATTTCTCAAACTTAACTCAACAGAAAGTTAGTGTGATACTATGTGATAAAGTAAGATTTATGATAGGAAAAATATAGTGTTGTAATAATGGAAATTAAAAGAAAGGATGTATCGCATTCACAGAGTAGAGAAGATAAGTAACTTGATGGATACTACATTAAACAAACAGAAATACAGATACCTATATATGTGATCTTATCTAAAAATAAGGTTTTGGAAGGAGTAACTTAAGCCAATGAATTTATATTGTACTACAATCACCTCTGTAGTTTATGTCTCTGTAAAAGAACATGTGAGGACTCTCAAGAATAGACAAGGCACGCAGTACAAAAGTCATAAGATGCATGTAGTGAAATTGGAGAAATACAGCTACAAGCTACAGTGCCTGAGGATCCTGTCAGTTATCAGATGCTCAGCAGTCCATGAAGGAGTCTGCAGAGGGGTACAGCTCTGCTGGCACTTTGAAACTCTTATAGAATCAATGTCTCAGGTTTTATGCCACCTACTTTGTGTTCCTTCATTATTGTTCTCAGTATAGGAAACACACAAATATTATTTGACTATAAAAAGAAGTAATGTCTATGAGTGACAAAATAAATGAAATGAAGTAACTAATGCAGGAAAGGTTTGTTTTATCTCATTTTCAAGGAAATACAAACAATAATAACAGAGAACATCTCTAAGGTAAGAGATTTTCATAAAGTAGAATTGACTAACCTTTCTATCCTCAAATCCCTACAGGCCTTGCAACAAGCCCAGGACTATGGTGTCAGAGAACATGCCCATTTCCATGACATAGACTGCCCTGGTCAGTCTTATGGGAATAAACAGGATCCTGACCTTAAAGTGGAATCGACAGAAAATTAACTACTCTGAAAGAATCCTCCACCTAGAATCGCCTGGCCCAACAGCGCAGACTCAGAGTTCTTCCAGCCACTGACCCTGGAATACTGGAAGTAAAGGTCTGTACCATGACATCCCAAGCTAAGCGTTTCTTTAGTTTCTTTTCACAAGATGTAAGACCTTTCCCTAACATCACCACTCTCTTTATTTCATTTCTTAATCTGTATATCGCCTTTATCATAGAACTTTGCTTGATTCCAATTCTTGGTGGTCCTTTTTTTAATTAATTAATTTATTTATTAAAAATTTCCACCTTCTCCCCCCTCCCTATTTCCTCCCCCTCCCCACCTCCCCCTCCCTCTCTAGTCCTAAGAGCAGTCAGGTTTCCATGCCCCGTGGGAAGTCAAAGGTCCTCCCCACTCCATCCAGGTCTATAAAGGTGAGCATCTAAACAAACCAAGCTCCCACAAAGTCAGTCCATGTAGTAGAATCGAAACCCAGTGCCATTGTCCTGGCTTCTCAGTCAGCCTTCATTGCCAGCCACATTCAGAGAGTCCAGTTTGATCACATGCTCCATCACTCCCAGTCCAACTGGCCTTGGTGAGCTCCCATTAGATCTGTCCCACCGTCTCAGTGGGTGAACGCACCCCTCGTGGTCCTGACTTCCTTGCTCATGTTCTCCCTCCTTCTGCTCCTCATTTGGACCTTGGGAGCTAAGTACAGTGTTCCAATGTGGGTCTTGGTGGTCCTTTTGTCCCAAAATTATGCACTTTGGATTTTTTCTTGCCTGGTTTGCTTATTTTCATTATATCAAGTATTTTCTTTTTTTTCTCAAAGGGAGAATTAAATTTCAATGTGCTAATGATGGTTTTTTTGAGATGAATAGTCACAAGAATGACTATAAAACAACTTTTAGTTAGTTTTCCCATTGCAGTAATAAAGTACCGTGATAAAAGTAGTTTAAAGGAGCCACTAAATTTTTCCCCAGTTCCATAAGAGAAAAGAGGTCCAGGTGTCAGGAGTTTGAATTAGCTGGCTATGTTGAATCCATAGTCAGGGGTTACAGAGCAATAAAAGTTCATGCTCATCTTATTTCTCCTTTTTATATTGTCTACGTTTGAAGCCTGGAAATGGTGCCACCCACACTGGGCAAGTCTTCCCATATCAATATACCTATACAGATAACTACACAGGCATTCCCAGATGCCCATTTCCCATGTGATTCCAGATGTTATCAAGTTGACAATTGATATTGACCATCATAAACAATTTAATAATTTATTTTCAAAGATGTAATGACATCATTGAGTTTTTTATATAATAATAGGAGCTCATACCATCAAATAGGTTAAGGAATCAGAAATATATAATGATTTCCTTTGTTCTTGCTTTGATAAAGATTAAATACAACTTTGGAAGGAAGGGGTCTATTGCAGATAACAGTTTAAGTCACAGTAGGAATTCATGACAAAATCCTGGAGACATAAACTGAAGCAGAGAGAGTAGAGGAATTCTCTGTGTTGGTTTGTTCATCAAGGTTTGCTCAGTTTGCTTTCTTTTATCACCCAGGACAACATGTGCCCATGGATGACACTACCTGTATTGAGATTGCCTTTCCCTTATCAATCACTACTAAATAAAATGGCCTCTATACTTGCCTACAGGCCAGTCTGATAAAGTAATAAGGTTTCTTCTTCTCAGGTAACTCTTAGTAGTAGGAAGTTGATTAAACAAAATAAAGAAACACATAGAGTATCTATCCTTCCTCATATCCTCACTTTAGCTGCTGCATGGATTAGACTTCTGTGATTCTTTTCTTCATTCCTACTTATTACTTGTGAGTTATAACTTCCACACTAGTAGAAGTTCAAGCATTTTTATTGCTTTTCCTTGTATGTATCTTTGGGCATGTGTACACACTCTTGTCTGTGAACATGTTAATACCAAAGGTGTATCTCAGGTGCCATTTTCCTGAAGATATCCACATTGGCTTTGAGCACAGGGTCACTTTCTGGCCTGGAATTCAGGGACATCTATAGGGTGATGGGCCAGGAAACCCAAGAAATCTTGTTCTTCCACTACAGCACTAGAATTGCAAGTAGATACCACCTTGCCTGGAATATTTTATGAGGGTTTTGTAGAGTACACTAAGGTCCTAATCCTCATTTAATTGGTTTATCAGCTAACATATCTAAATCCTATTTCAGATCTCTCTTGAGCTTAGTGTTCCCCTAGTTGGATTAGTACAGTAACAGTAACATTGTCATAATTGATTACTCTCCTCCTCTGTCTTAGTTAGTTATAATTGTACATGGATGTGTCTGGGGAAATGTCTTGCCCTCTAATTAATTTAGTCAGGTCTTGTCAACTAAGAGAGCATGTGATCCTGGGTTGTATAAGAAAGTTAGCTAAGCATCAACATTGGACTGAACCAGCAAGTAGTTTTCCTTCTTCACAGTCACTGGCTTAAGTTCCTTTGTTGGGTTCCTGCCCTGATTTGTCTCAATGGTAGATTGAGACCTGAAACTGTAAGCCTAAAAAATACCTTTCTTTTAGTTAAGGTGTTTATTACAGCAAGAGAATACATACTGGAATATAATCAAATTAAACTTTGGTTACTTAAAAAGATCTATTTTGTTTTGTGTGTATGAATTTTTTCTCTGAATCTATATATGTGTGCCATGTATATACCTGGTGTCTGCAGAAGTGATAGGAAAGCATAAGATCTCCTAGAAATGGAGTTACAAATGTTAATGAGTCACCACGTGGATTCTGGGAACCAGATACAGGTCTTCTGCAAGAGCAGCAATTTCTCTTAACTACCATTCTTGCAGATCTGGTTTTCAAGGTAATATCTACCCAAGCAAATACTGTTTCTTTTGCTTTACTTATATTGTTGATGCCCTGGAGAAAGGTACATACAATTTACTAACACTTACCACTTGCCTTGGGGTACTTATACACAGCCTTGGAAACATAAATATGAGGGTATAGTGACCAAGGTTCCATTCATACCCTTGCATCACCTGGGTTAATACTGGAGTCCTTGACCACTGCTGAAGCCCATGTATATTCAGTCACATTTCATCCAGACATATACAACCATTGTATTGTGGTCTTTGTGCAGCCATTAAACTCTAGGAATACGTCCCAAGGGAATGTTATAAACATGTTTTCAAAACTACTACATTTTTGCATTGTTGTGAGTCAAGAGTTCAGGTTATCACTGTGAATTTAGTTGATTAGAACATCATGATTCCAGGCCAAAATGTTGTACATATATGTATAAATAGTGATTTTAACCCTTCTCTTTCTTCAGTCATCAAATATGATCTCCCTAATTCTCACTCTTGGCTCATGACTTTGTTCCTATTTTCAGACAAAATTCATATGATGATATTTCATGACCTCTTATTAGCATATCTACCTGCTATTCCACATAATTACATTCATGACTGTAGACCCAGGAAGTTTCTGTTTTTTATTCATTTGCACACCAGATATGATGTGTCCTTTGAAATGCTTTGGATTTAGTTCCAGACTTTCTGCAAACATCCTAAAAAAGAAAAGGAATCCACTTGGGTATGGGTACTGACAAATGAAATAAGAATAATTTACAGGCACTGTACGATTTCGTCCCACTCTTCTTGATTTCTGTGAACTATTCCTTGTCACAGTGGTTTCTCAGAGCCTATATGGGAAAAGTACAATGCGACCAAGTATTGGAATGTCTGCCCTTATGGCAATGCAACCAAGTGGCTTTTGAGTCTTTTAAAATGATTAAATTGTATTATATCTCGTTATATGTACATGTGTGCATTTACATGCATGCGTGTGTGTGTATGTGTGTGTGTGTTTGAGTGAATGATACATATGTGCAAGATGTTGCAAATACCAGAAGAGGGTTTCAGACCTCTTGAAACTGGAAATATAGGTTGCTGTGAGCCATCCAACATAAGTCCTGGGAATCCAATGTGAGCCTAGTAATCTTTCTTAACCACTCAAACATCTTTGTGCAGAACCACTGTGAGCCTCTGGTGGTCTTGTATCCTTCCTTTTACTCTGCTGAGATTACAGACTCATGAAGCTCCAGAATCAAGAGTCCACTCCAAGGAGAGTTCTACAGATATTGCTTCATGCAGTTCTAACTCATTACTCACCCTAGGAGAATGAAGAATGGAAAGGCAACGCTAACATTTTTACAGAAAGTGCAACATTATTCACAGCATGTATTTTTAGGATGTGTGCTTCCATTATCCTCTAATATGCATTGCTCCTTAGAAATGAGAAATACAAAGTTGTAGGACTAAAACTGTATCTTCAGAGTATCATGGTTTGAGTTCAAGTCTTGCTAACTCTTATTTCAGTCCTAAGTGAGACATTTATATCCCAATCCCTTCCTTGTAGGAACAGAGAATGTTGGGAAAAGGAGACAAAAGTTATTCAGAAATGTATACAATAGTGTATTCTGGATATGCCAGAACCATTATATTAATCAGCTCAGTGATTGTGATTCCCTGCATGGGCACTTTAAAAGTGCAAGCCAGTCAGCATTCCAGCATAGATGAAAAGTGGCATGAAGGAGATTTGTCAGTTGAAGTCTTCTTAAGAAGAGAGAATCAGTTTTTTTTTATGGAAGTGACCACTGGTAGGTTATTCACACTCCAGTGGATAGATTTATACTCATGTACATATGAACAATAATGAGTAGACTTAGAAGACTATGAAAAGAAGACATGAGGTTGGGAGTGGAACATGGTGAAAAGAGTGTGGGAGTGGTGGTATTCAGTATGATCACAGTATACTATATACGTATATGATATTCTGGAATAGATGTAAGTACATTTTTATCTTAGTAAAGAAGTAGCATTTCTGAAAAAAAATAAAAATCTATGAAATATTTCTTCTGATAAATGAGAAACCTCTTGATATCTAGAAGCTTTAAAATTTTGGGGGGGATAACATGAATTGAATACAAGTCTCACCTCTTCACACACTGCTTTGAAAGCAGTATATACATCTTGAGCACAGTACTCTATCCTGCCAGTGAGGCAAGCCTCTTGAAATTGTTTCTATTTCCAATGTCTGTGAAACATCATAGTTCATATGTGACCATTTGAACATCTTCAAGGACCGTTGGCATGTTTGCTGAGACAGATGTTCAAGTTTTGCCCTTCACAGTATGAGGAGCTCAGATTTTCATCTCCCTTCTGAGCCTGTCCAGATCCTGGGAAGAAGTTATTTAAATATAATACGGCTTAAAAGTTGAGCTCTCTCTTCCTTCCAGATAGTTAGATTTATCAGGATATTTCTAGGCATACTTGACCATTTATGAAGGGTCTCTAGGGAAGGTAGATTCATAAACTTTTAGGAAGCTAATTCACATACAGAGAACCTTTCTAAGTTGATTTTCTCAAGTTGAAACTCAATTGCTATGACAATCAAAACCAATTTCTTTTTATCATCTCTCTGGGACACAGTACAAAATTGTGAAGAATAATAATGGATTATCTGGCAGACGAATTTCCAAAACATCAATGGTAATAACTTATAATTTAATAATAAAATCAGCAAAAATTAGTCCTTGAAGCAATTATTATGAAAAGTTGCAAATTAGAGCATGTACCCCAGAAGGCAAGCTCCAAAACATAAAATATACAATGTGAAGAAATGAGGCTGGAATTGGAAAAAAATCATATCAGGAACACTTGGTGCTTATTCCGAGAAGGACAGGAGATCACAAGGAATTTTTACAGTTCCCAAAATTTCTCTTCTTCTTGGGCAGCAATCTGATATAAAACATGCAGTCTCGTAAGTTCTGGATCAGATATTCTGTAATGATAATGATTTGCAACCCATAAGGAGAATTGTACTTGTCTTAGGATTTCTATTACTGTGAAAAGATATCATGGCCAAGGCAACTCTTAAAAAGGAAAACATACAATTGAAGTTTTACCTTACAGTTTCAGAGGTAGAGTTAATTATCATATTGATGGGGAACATGGAAGCGTACAGGAAGACATGGTGCTGGACAAGCAGCTACTACATGTTGATATCCAGGAAAGAGGAAATAGACTCTGTCATTAGCAAAAGATACCTCAAAGGCAAACTCCACAGGAACACACTTCATCCCACAAGACCACACCTACTTCAATAAAGCCATTCCTCCTAATAGTGTCAGTCCTTTTGGGGATCATTTCCCTTCAAACCACCACAGCACTAGAACAAGAGAAGAAATTATATCACTAATACCAGAAGTTGTTATGCTGGATAATGGAGGAGAAAACTCTTCAACAGCCTTACTCTGATGTGAATCGCACTAGAATCAATAATAACCAGTCTTACTGAGCTCCCAGGGTCGAAATGAGAAGCAGAAGGAGGGAGAACATGAGCAAGGAAGTCAGGACCACGAGAGGTGTGTCCACCCACTGAGATGGTGGGACTGATGTATTGGGAGCTCACCAAGGCCAGCTGGACTGGGACTGATGGAGCATGTGATCAAATCGGACTCTCTGAATGTGACTGTCAATGAGCGCTGACTGAGAAGCCAAGGACAATGGCACTGGGTTTTCATTCTACTACATGGACTGGCTTTTGTGGGAGCCTGGTTTGTTTGGATGCTCACATTCCTAGACCTGGATGGAAGGGGGAGGACCTTGGACTTCCAACAGGACAGGAAACACTGACTGCACTTAGGACTGGAGAGGGAGGAGGAGTGAGGGGAGTAGAAGAGATATGGGAGGTGGTGAGGAGGTGGAAATTTTTAATAAATAAATAAATAAAAATAAAAAAAACAATAACCAGTCTTATGAGAAATGCCCATAGATACACTGGTGGCTTCAATTTTATGGTGGTAATCCAGCACTTATTAATTGGATTTAAAGCCTAATTGACAGATTGAAGCTCATCCCTGGTACTACAAATCTGGTGAGGAACTAGAGCTTGAGGAACTTATAGGTCCTCGGTATTTTGCTAAATGGACAGGGGACTCAAATTATCATCTAAGTAAATAGCTCTATAAATATAGATTGATTCAGCTTTCAGTCCTCAGTAGACAAGCAACTCCCATCATTGAATAGCACTTAGTATAAAGACTTTAAAACCGGTCAAAATTAAAACAAATAAATTGACAGAGTATTCAGCCATAAATGGGGCATGTATATCACACCTAGATGCCAATGTTCAGGTATTATTTCCTAAATAAAAGGAAAACAATTTTAAGAGCCAAAGTTCAAAGAAAGGGTGTCTTTCAAACATTAAAACTCCAAGACTCATAAACTCACATCTGTCATGTTTCCTTCACAAGACCTGCACAAGATGAAGCCAGTCATCATTTCAGCATGGATAGAGTCCAACTCTCTTAGCTGAGGAGAGTTTTGAAGGCTGGTGGTCACTAGAGGAAATATTTCTTTTTAGGTGTGTGGTCCCTTCTAGGTTGCCCATGTTGTAGTAGATGATTCCTACACCCATGAGTATATGGATCAACTTTATTGGACTCAGAAAGTTATTTTTAAAATCACATGGAATTTGAAGAGGACTGTGATGCTGTTGAAAGGGGTAAGAGATGATTATGTTTGAAATGTATTATATACACATGAATAATTATCAATCAATAAGCAAGTGAACAAATAAGTAAAAGTAACTTTGTGTCAGCTTTTCACATCTATGACACTTGCCCAGAAAAAGTTATTAGTGTGACACTATTAACTGCACAGGCCACAGATATCTCCTTCTGTTCATGGAAAGGAAATGAGTTTCACAGCTGAGAACATGTGCTTATCCAGCCAATGAAAAGCACTTTGTTCTCCTTGATGACTGTGTTTGGGATGGGCTTGGGATTCAGTTCATGTCAACCAGACAATAATGACAACCTCCTTGGACCATTCTGTCCTTCTTAGAGCAAGCTGAGAGACCTTTGCTTCCTTGTTCTGTTTCTTGTATGTATTTTTATAAAGAAGTGATACCTGGAAGAACGTAAATCATCTCAAAAGCATGATAACATAAACTTAAAAATAGTGCAAGTTAAATATTAGGGATGAAAATATAACATTATATTTTTAAGTTCACAAGTTAATCATATTGGGAATCACTTGGATTGTCAGCTGAGAAAACAGCTGCTAAAGGTTATATCTCTAGTGTGTGATTATAATAAATAGAAATAATGGATAGAGCTGGAAAACATCATATTGAGTGAGGTAACTCAGAGCCAAAAAGACAATTTTCTTATGTATTCACTCATAAGTGTTTTTTAAACATAAAGCAAAGAAAACCAGTCTACAAGCCACAATCCAAGAGAACCTAGACAACAATGAGGACTCTAACAGAGACATACGTGGATATAATCTACATAGAAATTAGTAAAAGACAAAAATCTCCTGAGTAAATTGGAAGCAAGGGGACCATGGGAAACAGTTGAAGGGGAGAGGAGAGGCAGGGAGGAGAAAATGTATTGCTCAATAAAATCAATAAAAAAGAAATAATTAAAAAATATAGTTTTATTTTCTCCTTCTTCCTTCTCTGACTTGCTGTAAAGATCTCTCCCCAATGCCAAGTATGGAAATCCTTGGTACCTACAGATTTTGTTGCTACTTTGAGGTGTAGAATTTTTGGGATGAATTAATTCACTGGGGGAATGTTCTCAACTGGACTGCTGGAAATTGTGTTTGTCTTGTTTCCCTGCTATTACAAGGTAAGCAGCTTTGCTTCACACAGACTCCAGCATGATGCTATGCCTATTACAACCCCAGATTAATGGGTATGTGTGAGTGACCTTGGGCTGAAACCTAAACCTTTCCTTCCTCCTTCCCTGTTTCCCTGTTTCCTTCCCTCCTTTCTTTCCTTTCTTCTCTCTTTTCTTCCTGCCTCCCTCACTTCTTCCCTCCACCCTCTTCTGTCCTTCTTCACTCTTTCCCTCTTGTCTTCCTTCTTTTCTCTAATTAAATTACAAATTTAAAGACAAGTAGTATAAATATTATCCACCCACTAATCTTGCTTAAAATATTATTTTTCAAATTATATCTCAGAAAGTGAAAAATATCAATATGTGCAGTAGCAGTGGCAGCAACAACTACAAAAATAATCAATTGCTGAGCAGAAAAGTAGAAAGAATGACCCAGACAGAACTTTTGGGGGGCTCATGTTTGCTGATAGAAGAGACATGACTAGTAAGACACAAATACGTGTGTAACCATGGAAAAATGGTCCAAATTAGGATGAAGGAGAAGCTTCCTCTGCTTGATGCCCCCATGGGATCATGACAAGTTCAGCACCAAGGAACTTCTGCACATGGAGGTAGTAGACATACCCTTTTCAGTACACAGTCTTATTGATTTTCAAACAAAATAATAAAGGAAAACAATTTAAAGCACAAAATCACCATCATCATTAGAAGAAAGCAGGAATATATTCTATCAGAGCTGGAGAGATAACTTACTGTTTTCAGAGTAACCAAGTTCAATTCCTAGCACCATACCTGCAGAAGATCCAATATCCTTTTCTATCCTCCAAAGGTATCCAAACCTACAAGTACAAATGCATATGTTCATTCACACACAGACACACACACACACACACACACACACACATACACACATACACAAACAGACCACATCCTCTATCTACATATACTTATTTTGTATATGTATATATAACATATAATATATTATCTTTTGCACATATTTATGCATTGTTTTATATAATACTTAGTGCATCACATTTGGAACCTGTATTTCCATAAAATATATTGTAACATATTTATGCATTGTTTTATATAATACTTAGTGCATCACATTTGAAACCTGCATTTCCATAAAATATATTGTAGATGCCATTTTTTTAAGTTCAGAAAGCTAAGACTGACAGACATATAGTGTAATAACTATTTTCAATCTTTAGTTCTAGTGCTTTGGCATGGAGATGGAAATAAAATCAGGAAAATTCCTTCAAGGTAGAGGACCTTTGCCTGTCATAGACTGTCCAAAAGCAGCAAAGAGACTTTGCCTGAAGAAGTATGGTGAATGAGAACTGATTCTTGATGCCAGTCTCTGACTTTAACTTACAAGCTACTGAACATACTTGCACACACAAATATGTACATATGTGTACATATGCAAGCTCACATTATATATAGGCATGTAAATAGATAAAGAGAACTAAGGATACAAACATTTTTCTTATGTAAATGTGTACAATCAATGAATGGGAGAACTGCTTTTGATTCATAATTCTATATATATGTAAATCTAAGATAAAACTTTCTTTTATTCTCCCCTTTAATTTATAATGAATTTGTCCTACACCATCATCTGCCTCTCTACATCAGAACAGTGTCTTCTCAAGTGGGTGTATTTCTACCTGTACCTTCTGAAATTCAAGAAGGGTTGGCTTGATGAGGTTAATCACAGACCAATATTTACTCCAGTCATCAGATTCTCAGACCCTTACAACACATCAATCAAAGGTCCTTGGTGTGAATTCCTCATTTCACTTGTGGGAATGCAATTCTGCTCATTATTAATCTTATCATATGGAAAACAGTTCATTTGTATGGAAATGGTTGTTTGAGTGCTATGCTCCTTGCTCATAGTGAAACACAGATTTATGATTAAACCCAACTCTTTCTTTAGTTAGGTCAAAAATAGCGGCTTAGAATGAAATTACTTACACTCTATTTTATGCAGGTCACTCATGAAAAGACTGTCAAAATATGATCTCGTTCTCTACTGATTCTGTGTAATTTAAATTAATAAAACTTAAAAAAATTCAAGGTAGAAGCATGGTGAACATAGGTTTTCTAAGTTTTTAAAATTTAATTTCATATTAAGATACATGTGTTTTTGTGTGTAAACAATGCATGCATGAGTGTAATTACAAACATATCACAACATGTGTGTGGTAGCCAGAGGAAAATGTTTAGGACTTCACACATTGATTTCACTGTGGGTACTGGACGTTAAACTTTTTACCTGCTGAGACATTTGCTAGCCCCATCCCAATATTTATTAATAAGTTTATTTTGCGTCATATATATCGATAAAATTCAAAAACATCAAATAAGAAAACAACCTTCCTAAATAATGAGGCAAACTCTTTTGGTGATTAGATTTCAGCTTTCTATTGAGTACTATATACATTCTACACTGAAGCTTAGCATACTGCTGAGACAGTCTTAGATCTCAGATTGGCCTTCTCTCGTTACATAGACAAGGGTGACCTTAAGCTTCTTGTCCTGCCTCTACTTCCTGAGTGCTAAGATTATACTTTTGAATT
Organism: Myodes glareolus; assembly: GCF_982192425.1. Taxonomy (NCBI): domain Eukaryota; kingdom Metazoa; phylum Chordata; class Mammalia; order Rodentia; family Cricetidae; genus Myodes; species Myodes glareolus. Next base: position 1,535,631 of record NC_142045.1, read on the forward strand.
AAGGTACTAGGTTTATGAGATGCTGGAGTTTAAAGCCAGAGATTTCAGAATGCCAGACAAGCACTGTCCCAACTAACACACATCCTCAGCAAGAACATGAGATGTGTTTTATCCTATATTTATTATCAAAATATATTGATTGTCAGTAACCTCAAGTACATACATGTTAAAAATGCCTAGATAAACTCTATGCAAAACAACTGAAAGTTGAAAAGAACCCAAGTAGCAATAGAATAGTGAAAAATATATATCCTGGCATGCACACAATGTTGTATTGTGCTATGAAAATAACACATGAGCAGCTGCCGGGATGTTGCAGTATTTAAGAGTGTTGCTGTTAGACCACATCAGAAAACTTATCAGCCATGACCAAGTCTGCTGCACCACAGAGATGCAGGGATGGTTCAACATATAGAAATATGTCAATGTAATCTACTATATAAGCAAACTGAACAAAAACCCACATGATCATCTCTTCAGATGTTGAAAAAGCCTTCAACAAGATACAACACCCCTTCATGATAAAGATCTTGGAGAGAGTAGGGATACAAGGAACATACCTAAACATAATAAAGGCAATATATAGCAAGACAACAGCCAATGTCAAATGAAATGGAGAAAAACTCAAAGTGATCCCACTGAAATCAGGTACAAAGCAAGGTGGTCCACTTTCCTCATATCTATACAATAAAGTACTTGAAGTTTTAGCTAGAGCAATTAGGCACCAAAACGATATTAAGGGGATATAAATTGGAAAATAAGTCAAACTCTCACTATTTGGTGATGATAGTTTATGTAAGTGATCCCAAAAATTCTACCAAGGAACCTCTACAACTCATAAATACTTCCAGTAATGTAGCGGGATACAAGATTAACTAAAAAAAACTCAGTAGCCTTCCTTTATACAGAAGATAAATGGGCTGAAAAAGAAATTAGAGAAACATCATCCTTTAAAATAACCAAAAATGGCACAAAATATCTTGGAGTAACTCTAACAAAACAAGTAAAAGACCTGTATGACAAGAGATTTAAATATTTGAAGAAAGAAATTGAAGAAGACACCAGAAAATGAAAAGATCTCCCATGCTCCTGGGTAGATAGAATTAATATATTAAAAAGGGCAATCTTACCAAAATCATTCTAGAGATTCAATGAAATGTCCATCAAATTCTTAGTAAAATACTTCACAGACTTCAAAAGAGCAATATCCAATTATACATGGAAAAGCAAAACAAAAACAAACAAACAAAAAAATCACCCAGTATAGCCAAATAAGTCTGTTCAATAAAGGAACTTCTAGGGGCATCACATTCCCTGAATTTAAACTCTATTACAGAACTACAGTACTGATAACAGCCTGATATTGGCATAGAAACAGACAGGAGAACCAATGGAATTGAATCAAAGACCTGAATATCAATCCACACAGCTACAAACACCTGATTTTTTATGAAAAAAAAACCCATAAAATGGAAAAAAGAAAGTATATTCGACAAATGGTAATGGCATAACTGAGTATCAACATGTAGAAGAATAAAAATAGATCCATATCTATTGGCATTCACAAAACTCAAGTCCAAATGGATCAAAGATCTCAACATAAAACCAACCATGCTAAACCTCACAGAGCAGAAAGTGGGAAGTACATTTGAATACATTGGCACAGAAGACTGCTTCCTAATTATAACCCCAGTAGCACAAACACTGAGAGAAACAATTAATAAATGGGACCTCCTAAAACTGTAAAGCTTCTGTAAAGTAAAGGATATGGTCTACAGACAAAATGGCAGTCCACAGAGTGGGAAAAGATATTCTCCAACCCAACATTGAACAGAGAGTTGATTTTCAAAATATACAAAGAACTCAAGAAATTGGTCATCAAAAGAACAAATATTCCAATAAAAAATTAGGGTTCAAAACTAAACAGAATACTCTCAACAGAGGAAACTAAAATTAATCAAAGACTTTTATGGAATGGTCGACATCCTTAGCCATCAGAGAAATGCAAATCAAAACTACTCTGGGATTCTATCTTAGTCCTGTAAGAATGGTGAAGATTAAAAAAAAAACACTGATGACAACTTATGCTGGAGGAGATGTGGGGTACTCCCTCCATTGCTGGTGGGAGTGAAAACAGGTACAGCCTCCTTGGATATTAGTATGATAATTTTCAGAAAATTAGGAAACACCCTACCTCAATATCCAGCAATATCACTTTTGGGTACATATCCATAGAAAGCTCAATCATAACACAAGGACAGAAACTCAACTATATTCATAGTAGCGTTGTTTGACATATCCAGAACCTGGAAACAACATAACATATCAGGAAAATGTGGTACATTTACATAATAGAGTACTACACAACAGAAAAAACAATAACATCTTTAAATTTGCAGGCAAATGAATAGATCTAGAAAACATCATATTGATTGAGGAAAACAAGACCCAGAAAGACAAATATCATATTTACTCACTCATAAGTGGTTTTTAGACATAAAGAAAAGAAAAACCAGCCTATAATTCACAATCCCAGAGAATCTAAGCAACAAAGAAGACCCTAAAAGAGGCAGACATACCTGGATCTAATCTACATGGGAAGTAGAAAAAGACAAGATCTCTTGGATAAATTGTGAGCATGAGAGAGGGCAGAAGGGGAAGAAAGGGAGAGAGTAGAGGAAAATATATAGCTCAATTAAAAACATTAAATTTTTTTTAAAAAAATGTTTGCTTCTATTGCAGGACACTCAGGTTTGGTTCAGCAGACCTAAGCTGAGCATCTCAACACAACATAAAACTCCAACTTCAGGGGATATGAATAACTCTTCTGGCCTCTAGACACAGGTGGCATATATTCATATACACATACCCAAAATAATTTTTTAAAAAGTAGCATAGTATGATGTTATTACAGATATTATAAGCAGCATATGAACAGTGCTGACATTAGTTGTTGTATTGGAGACTGTCTCATATAGCTAATGTTGGTGTGGAACTCATTATATATGTAAAGACAGCCAGCATCTTCTTGGGTTTCACTTTAGCAATATTGTACACAAGAATTCAACATAAAGATATAAAGAATAGCTACTGCATAATTTTATAAATCTCATGTTTAAGAGCAGAACAGAGTTAAATATCACTGTTATGAACTGTGTTAGATATCAGAGTTATGAACTGAGAAGACCTGGGTACAGAGTTGAAGTATCAAGACAAAGTCATTATGAGGAAAGGTTTAGGCAACATTTTTATTGACCTTGTTGCTGTACATACATGTAAAAATGTATAAGATATTTATATAGGAGTTGTACATTCTACTCTCTTCAGAAGACACTATATTTGCTCCCTAAAGGAACAGAATTTACAAAATGAATATATATATACATATATAAACAAAATATGATTTATTAGGTTGACTTATAAGATAGAGGATGGGTATCTCAACAATAAATGTTTATAAGCTCAGAGTCTGAGAGTCTAGTAGCTATGCCTTCTAGTGTGGTGCTGAGCTGGACAATTCCATGAGTGTGACTGGTCTTCAGTCCCTAAAGGGAGGCTGTAGAAGTTGGGCTCTAAAATCAGTGAAGTATGACAGTGGCAGCAGAAACAACAACAAACTGGACATACTTAAAAAGAAGAAAAGATGGGCAATAAAAAGAAATGTGTTTTTCCCTTGGACAATAGAAACTGTTCCCTAAATTAGTCCTTTCTAGAAATGTTCTTCAAGACTCATGCAGGCACACATATTTTAGTTGATTTCCGATCCAATTATGGTGACAATAAAGATTAACTAATGAAATTAATTATAGATAAAGTTAATCCTAGTTTCACAATTAAAATTTTGGGCCTAAAATGAATGTTTAAAAAACCACATGAGAGAGCAGTTCTGAGGAACCTGATGTATGTTTGCTGTGACTTGCTCTGCAGGGATCAAGGGAATAGAGAATGCAGTTCAATCTAATAGTTTAAATCAATGTAATGCACATTTAAAATACTTAGATATGTTTCAGATTCCACCCCCATAACTATATTCTTCAAAGGAAATATATATTCAACTACTTAATGGTATTTTTACTTAAAAAGTCCTGCTGACAAATGCTATGGGTTATCCAACCAATTCCAGAGTAGATTGCACACCCATTCTATGAAATAGAATCTATACTTCAAACTCATCTAGGTCAAAAACCTATGACTAAATAGGTCATAGACCTATAGGGAAAGCAGAATATTATTATTCTCTGAAACTTATTCATTTTATCTTTATTATAAAGCTAAAATGACTGACTTACTGATATCAGTTTGCCCATAGATCTATCAGAGAGGCCTCTTCTTGTAATTGATGACAACATAGAGATCCAAACATGTTCAGTATTCAGAGATCCTAGAGTGATCAGCCCAAATGGAATGTCTATTTTGGATCTTTCTTTCTCCTCAAGGTTAATGGGCCTTTATGGGAAGAGATAGATTGTAGCAGCCAGAGATGGTAGATGACTTCAAAGAACAGTGTTTTTAGGACAGAAAAAGAATATATATATTCTTTTATATATACACATGTGTATATATATACATACATACAAACACACACACACACATGAACTCACAATGACTGCAACAGAAAACACAATACCTGCATAAAATCAAGGTAGTCAAAATCTCAGCAGGGAGCCTAGGTGGGTGAGGTAGGCATAAAATGCCATCCCTAGCTGAGGAGCTACTGACATTTGATAGCTGCTGGGAGGAGCCAGTTTTCTTTAGTGGTGACCATACTCCAAGGCAGCCCAAACCCAAGAGTAATCAGCCAAAACAAAACTGGACTTGATGGCTGGAGAGAGAGAGAGAGAGAGAGAGAGAGAGAGAGAGAGAGAGAGAGAGAGAATACATAATTGTAGAGAAATAAAAATGCGGATGGGTCAGAGATGACCTGGGGGAGGGGGTACATGTCTAAACAAGACACATTTTACAAAATTCTCGAAAAATTAATAAAAATTACTTTTACAAAAGTACTGTTGAGTTCTTTTGCCTAGTACATGTAAATAAATTTCAAATGTGCATTTAGACTTCAAAAATTAACAGTGATTTAATTAATACAGTTTCTGTGTGGCTCTCTTGGTTCTGGATGGCTGGGATGAACAAGCAGCCTCCTCCTCCTATACTCTGAGCCTCATGTGGTCATGTTTTCATTTTTAAATTTTTTTATATTAATTGAAAATAGATTCTTCTCTCAAACAATACATTCTCATCACAGTTTCCCCTTCCTCCATTCCTTCCAGCTCCCTAATCCCACACCTATGTCCCAGATCCACTTCCCATCTGTATAGTCTTAGGTTTCCATGACAGGACAGCCAAATAGGACAAAACAAGATACATCAAGACAAGGCAAAAGCCTTCATATCGAGGCTGGACAAAGCAACCCAATAGGAGGAAAAAAGTCCTAAGAGATGTCATAAAAGCAGTGATATACCCACCCCCACTGTCAGTAGTCCCAAAGAAACATCAAGCTAACAACCATGACACAAATGTAGAGGATCTGGTACAGTGCATGTAGGCTAAAGGCTTGATGCTTTAGTCTCTGTGGAGCATGTGAATCCTCCTAAGTTGATTAATGGGCCATGATCTACCAGTGAGATGGTACTCTGTAGACTATGAAAAGAGGAACCTGGACACCAGCCCAACAAGTCCCTTGACCTACAATGTGTCCTGCCTTTAAGATGTGCTGGGGCAATGGTGTCATATAACTTGTGGGGCTGGCCAAACAGTGTTTTATTTCACTTGTGACCTAACCCTAGTAGAGGAATTCCATGCCTCCTACACTACCTGAATGACCAGGAAACAGATACTGGAAAGCCCAGATACCTCAACCTAGGATAGAACCAAACATATTTGCAAATACATATATGCAGTGATTCCTAATGATAGTCTGCTTTACTCAGAATCAGTGGTTTCCACTGTTGCAGATCAGCAGTGCTTTGCACTGCAGCAAATCGGCACAGGTGCAGAGACCCACACCAGATATAATATAGACAGGAAGTGAAAATTAGAGGCTTCCATTGGGTTTCTCCTTTAGGAGATCAGGAAACTCTACAGAAGGAAGCAGAGAAAAACCATCATTTCCTTTGAACAGTTGTGCTTCCTATGTATAGGGCAGGGTTAGAGGTTTTGCTTAGAGGTTGTTTGCATTTCTTCCCTTTCTTTTCTTATGGTATCATTTACTGTATTTAATGACTTAATTTCTCATAGCCCACAGAGCTACAATTCCAACCACAGATCTACAAGTTCACATTTCCTCTTGCCCTTATGTTTTAATATGGACAATTTGTGATGTCATTTTTTTAAGCAGAGGGATTTATTGATATGTTTATTTATAAGGTGCTAGGGTTCCAATCCAGGTCTTATCTGTACTAGGCAAGAATCCTGCAATTGATGGCTTGTTTGACAACTTAAATTTTCCCAAAAAAGAAGTGATTCTCAAATATGTATGTGCATAATACGTTTTTTGTTTTATATGTAATGTTTTATTTTATAAAACAGTATCACACATATATATTTGATAAACAAAAAATTAAGAAAATTGTGTTAAGAATGGAATAGGTCTTCTGTGCCAATGAGTTCAAGTGTACTTCCCACTTTCTTTTCTATAAGGTTCAGTGTTGCTGGCTTTATGTAGAGGTCTTTAATCCATTTGAACTTGAGTTTTGTGCGTGGTGAAAGATATGGGTCTATTTTCACTCTTCTACATGTTGATATCAAGTTATACCATCATCACTTGTTAAATATGCTTTCTTTTTTCCATTTAATATTTTTTGCTTTCTTGTCAAAACTCAGGTGTTCAAAAGTGTGTGGATTGATATCCAAGTCTTTTATTCATATCCATTGGTCCTCCTGTCTGTTATTATGCCAATATCAGGCTGTTTTCAGTATGGTAGCTCTGTAGTAGAGTTTGAAGTCAGGGATTGTGATGCCTCCAGAAGTTTTTTTGTTCTACAGGATTGTTTTGGCTATCCTGGGTATTTTGTTTTTCCATATGAGGTTAAGTACCATTCTTTTGAGGTCTTTGAAGAATTATGCTGGAATTTTGATGCGCATTGCATTGAATCTGCAGGTTGCTTTTGATAAGATTGTAATTTTTACTATATTAATTCTGCCTACCCAAGTGCATGGGAGATCTTTCCACTTTCTGGTGTCTTCTTCAATTTTTTTTTCTACAAAGATTTAAAGTTCTTGTTATACAAGTCTTCCACTTGTTGGTAGAAGCATAGAAACTTTAGGCTATTTGTGGCTATTGTGAAGGGTGTTGATTTTCTGATTTCTTCCCCAGTCCTTTTATCATCTGTGTACAGGAGGGCTACTGATTTTTTTTGAGTTAATCTTGTATCTTGCTACATTTGTGAGAGTGTTTATGAGTTGTAGAAGTTCCTTTGGCAGAATTTTGGGAATCGCTTATGTAAACCATCATATCATCAGCAAATAGTGAGTTTGACTTCTTCTTTTCTAATTTTTATCCCCTTGATCTCCTTTTGATGTCTTATTTCTTTAGCTAGGACCTCCAGAACTGTATTGAATAGATATGGAGAGAGTGAACAACCTTTTCTTGTTCCTGATTTCAGTGGAATCATTGGGAGTTACTCTCCATTTATTTTGATATTGGCTGTTGGCTTGCTGTATATTGCATTAATTATGTTTAGGTATGTTACTTGTATCCTTGCTCTCTCCAAGACCTGAACTCATTGGCACAGGAGACCACTTCCTAAATATAACCCCAGTAGTGCAGACACTGAGAGAAACAATTAATAAATGGAACCTACTGAAACTGAAAAGCTTCTGTAAAGCAAAGGACATGATCAACAAGACAAAATTACAGCCTACAGAATGGGAAAAGATCTTCACTAACCCCAGATCAGACAGAAGTTTGATATACAAAATATACAAAGAACTCAAGAAATTGGATACTAAAACAATATATAATCCAATAAAAAACAATCTAAAAAGAGAACTTTCAGCAGAGAAATTTAACATGGCTGAAAAACACTTAAGGAAAGGTTCAATATCCTTAGTCATTGGAGAAATGCTAATAAAAATAACTTTGAGATTCCATTTGATACTTATAGGAATGACCAAGATCAAAATCACTGATGACAACTTATGCTGGAGAGGTTGTGGGGAAAAGGGAACACTTCCGCATTGCTGGTGAGAATGCAAGCTGGTACAGCTCCTTTGGATGTCAGTGTATCAATTTCTCAGAAAATTAGGAAACAACCTTTCCTCAAGACCCAGTAATACCACTTTTGGGTATATATCCAAAGGATGCTCAGTCGTGTCACAAGGACATGTGCTCAACTATGTTCATAGCAGCATTGTTTGTCATAGCAAGAACCTGGAAACAACCTAACTGCCCCTCAATTAAAGAATGGATAAGAAAAATGTGGTACATTTACACAATGGAGTACTATACAGAAGAAAAAAATAATGACAGCTTGAATTTTGCCAGAAAATAGATGGAGCTAGAAAACATTATTTTGAGAGAGGTAACCCAGACACAGAAAGACAATTATCACATGTACTCACTCATAGGTGATTTTTAAAAATATATTAAAGAAAACCAGCCTTCAAACTACAATCCCAGAGAACTTAGACAACAATGAGGACACTAAGAGAGACTTACATAGATCCAATTTACATGAGAAGTAGAAAGTTGAAAAAGAAAAGTTCTCCTGAGTAAATTGGGAGCATGGGGACCTTGGGAGAGGGTTGAAGAGGGGAGGGGAGAGGCAGGGAGGGGAGAAGAGAAAAAATGAAGAGCTCAATAAATATCAATTTAAAAAAGGAAAAAAATAGAATAAGAGGAAAAGGAGTAAAGACATTTTCTTAGTAGAAAAAAGCATACAAATAGTGAGTGTGACCTTGAAACCTAACGTGATGTTTTAGCTGTAAAGCCACAGTTTGGTATTTATTTATCAGGTATTAAAATATATCAGAGCATGAAGATGGATATAAATAAAATGAAAGCTTAAGATGTATATGTAAAAATAGTTATAATACATTGGCCCTTCATCTTTCCTTTCCTCTCCCTTCTTTCCTTCTCTCTCATATCTGCTTCTTTCCTATAAATATACATGTGCTCAAAGTGTCTTGTAGCTTATTCAGATTTGCTCACTGGACTTCTCTCTGATACCTTAAGAAAGTCTGGGTACTAAGTATAGCACACCACATGTTGAGAACCACATTGTCCCTCAGCTAAATCACAACCTAAAGCCGCTAAACTGTCAATAATTAATTAATATATACATAAAATTACAGTATTTTGTCACAAAAACACAAAAATACATACCACCTATTAATATCATTTTTATTGGTGGTACCACTTAGAGATATGAGTCTGGGATTTAGGGTGAAATGTCTTATGTACAGAACTATGTCTTGATCCCACCCCTCCCTCAGATTATAGGCAGTTAGTGATTGCTATGGAGGGAGAGACATTTTCCCTTTTGGTGTAGCCATGGGTAAGATGGGATGATATTGTAAACAAACTCTTCCATAGCTCCTTTAAGCAATCCTACTAAAACTCATTGTGTTACAGAAAAAGACATGACAAGAGAGGTGGCGTTAGCTATGTTCAGGGGAAAAGACAAGCAGTTCTAGGAGAGGCAAAGAAAGATCTAGAGGGAGTATAATTGAAATGCTCTAGATCCATGTGAGAAACATAGCATTAAAATACATTATTGAACATAATTGCATTTGCTAATAAAACATTGAAACATCGCATAATTCTGTGAATTTTAATGGTTCCTAAAAGTGTTTCTGCATAATAGAGTGAGAACAAGTTCTGACTTTGTTTCTTCTACGTTATGACACAGCAAAGATCTTAGAGTTGCTCTCAAAATTTTGGCACCTATAGGATGACATTATTATGTATTGGAAGAACCTCACTCTCAAACGTCGATGTGATAAACAGGGACCGTACAATCCCATATTTGCAGAGGGCAGGAGAGCATTTACTCTCCATAGCAACAGTAATAGCTAATGATGCCTTTGTTTTAGTGGAGGATTCCCCCATCAAATGTGGGTGAAGTTGGTACAGAAACATTTCTCCCATTTCCTTAATGTGTGAATGGCTCAAATGGATTTTCCTAAGTGAAAAATTTCCATTCTTAAATTCTTTTAAGTGTACCCTCGTTCCCAGAAGACAGTTTGGAAATTGCTCCCAGGCACTAGTTAAACATTTCAGAGTGTAATATTCGGTGAGTCCTGCAGAATCTTCTTAATAATGAACCGTCGTGTGTGGGCAGGAAGCTAATATAGGTGATATATTGATTATAGTCCTGCTGAAATAAGAACTTTCCTGCCTAACCGAGTGTCCCCAAGTAAGAAATGTTGAATTTGCTTGGGCCAATTAGACGGTACATGAATTGAACTTATTCTATTACTCTACATAGTTAATATTAATAGAAGAACCAAAGACTTATTCATTTCTCCTCTTTCACTTTGCTCTTCTGTGAAAGAAATGAGTAGCCAAGGCCCAGTGACCATTCCTGTGATTACTGGTGGTGAACACAAGCAAGGACAGTGGTGTTCAGAGTTTGGAGAGGTTTTTTAAACAGACTAGAAAAGACCAGAGCTAAGAAAAATGGTGCAGAGAAGAAAAGACCTCATTGCTCATACAGACAGCTACTCCAACGTTGAGTTGTGTGTAGGGGATACTAGTGTATGTATGTATGTGTGTGGAGGACCGAGGGCAACCTTAGGTGTTGTTCCTCGGCAACCATCTACCTTGTGTTTTGAAACAGGGCCTCTCATTGACCTGTGATTCCCCAAGTAGGTGGGAACTAGTTGACTAGCAAGCCCCAGAGATGACCTGTCTCCATCTTTCAAGTACTTTTCTGCAAGTGTTAACCACCACACCTAGGTCTTTTATGTGGGTTGTGATTGAAATCAGGAATTTGTGCTTGAATAGCAAATGCTTTGCCAAATGAGCCATCCCAGGAATGAATAATTTTTAAATCTGACAGTTTTTTATTCTGAATCTAGCCTATTAAGTCCTTCTCCCCTTAAGACTAGATTGTCCATACAAGAAAGTTTAACCTCAGTACTGCCTCACAGTGATTAGTGAAGGATTGTCTTGACTGCAACGGTTGATGTATTCATACCAAGCCCTTTGTGGGTGGCACCAATCCCTGAGTATGGTCTTGAAGTACACAAGAATGGACAAAGCAAGCTCAGTACTGAAATCAAGCACACATTTACTTCTTTGTGTTTTGGGCTCTGATATAATGTGACCAGCTGTTTCTGTACCTGCTTCCTTGCCTTTACTACTCTAACGGACTGTAACATGACCTTGGAACATAAATTAGCATTTTCTCTCCTAGGTTGCTCTTTGATAAAGTATTTTAAAACAGTGACAGAATGGAACTAGAATAAACAAAAAGATTCTTTTTGTGTAAATATACTTAACAAGAAGATAATAGTTCCTTAACCATCCACTTTACGGATTCTTTATAAAAATCTTTGAGAGGAAAGTTTATAAACTCAACATTTGAAGCAAAATGTATAACACCCATTGGAGAATGACCTATCATGTAAATTATTTGGGTTTGGTTTTGTTGATGCTGAACCTCTGCCTCTCTGTCTCTCTGCCTCTCTGTCTCTCTGTATCTCTCTCTCTCTCTCTCTGTCTCTCTCTGTCTCTCTCTCTCTCTCTCTCTCTCTCTCTCTCTCTCTTTGATGTTATAAGGCAGGGTCTTTCTAAGAGACCAGGCTGGCCTCAAATTCTGGATCCTCTTGTCTGCACCTTTAAATGCTGTGATTAAAGTGTGTGCTTGAGCACCATGTGATTATCTTGTTTTATTTAAGGTGTGTGGAGATTAGTCAGAATTGTTACTGCATTTCTCTTTATCATGCAAACAGAAATATGTGTATTCAGATTTGTGAGAATTTTAATTCTACGTGCTAAGTCTCTTAATCCTCCCATTTGGTTCATCAGCAAGGTCTGCATAATTTATTTGAATCACTTCTAGCAATATATCCTTTCTTCTTTCTGGGGTGTCTCTATCTTTTAACCTGCCACACATGGGCTGAGTTCATAATACAATGAATAGTATTTCAGGAGTCTTATTTGCTTGGAGAAAGTCTTCTAAATCTGGAAATTCTCAATATACTTTTCCTAGTGGCAGTTACTGTTTGGGTCTTTGGGAATATTGTAGTGATTTCTCTAATACTCTTAAACATCTAGGCATTTCTAATGAATAACAAGTTGCCTCAGCTCTACTAAATATGTGAGTAAAATTGTGGTGCCTTGATCTGGATGTTCTATATAACAAGTTTTGAGACAGAGCTATTATAATCTATTGATCAATTACATCTATAGTTATATTCAATTTATGTTGGATTTGAATCTCTGTATATAAGTAGGGATGTGTGATTGCATGTGTGTATGTAGAGGCATATGATCTCCGTGGTGTGTGTGTGTGTGTGTGTGTGTGTGTGTGTGTGTGTGTGTGCACATAAGTGTATGCAGTGGTAGGGAAGAGTTACCACAGAGGTTGTGTGTTGATATCCATAGAGACTAGGAGGGGCATCAGATCCCTTGGAGTTGCTAACTCAAATGCCTTGGAATACAACTTTTATCTCTCAATAGAGCATTATGTCTTCTTAATTGCTGAGGTATCTCTCCATCCCCACATTTTTTTTTCTCTTTTAAGACAGAGTCTCCTACTAAGTACTTTATAATTGCTAGCCAGTGAGCCCCAGAGGTCTGCAGTGCTGAGATTATGAGCACACATCACAAAATTTGGTTTTATTTTTTTAAACATGTATTCCCTGTGTTGGCCTTAGGTCTTTGCACTTTTGCTGAGGCATCTCCCCAGCTCAGGAGATGCATAATTTAAAGTGTATCAACTTCCTGCATAGGAACTCAATCTGTGTGGCTTTCCTGTTGTTGCTTACTATGTCCATAACATAGGCACACTGTTGGACGTTCATCCCGAGCTGAACTCTCTGCTGTCTGTGGGCTCATCTAGGTGTGCACTATTTACTGCATGCTTTTTCTCTTCATCAGCGTTCTGTGGATCAGTTACCAGTTTCCTCCAGTTCTTGATGTTTACAGAGTCTCCACAATCCTATTCCTGTGCAGTGTATGTCAGCACTGACTTTGCCACCTCTGCTGACAGGACACAAGGATAAACACGTCACAAAATACATCCCCTACTGAAATCACTCAAGATGAATGGAAACCCCTCCTAATTTTTGTTTTTCTGATAATCACTATATTAAACACTTTACATTGAATCTTTTGCATTCAGATCCTTCTCATTTGATAAGAATAAATATATTTTAAAGCACAGTTCTGGAGAATGGAGCTAGTCCTTGTTCTTGCATTGCACACCAAGCACATTGCTGATGTTTCCCCAGTCTGGAATTTATTTCTTAAGCAAAAATGTTACTGCTTGCTCCTGATGCAGAAAGTATTTTCATATAGTTTTACAAGACCAATCAATTCTGTCTTAATTTTCCTATTGCGGGAACAAATATTTCAAGCTTCAGTTTTCATGTGGAGTTTTGACTTCTTCCAGTCCTCAACTTTTATGAAACGAAAGCAGTATTATCTCTGTATTAATTCATTAGTTCTAGTAATTCAGTGATTATTCCCAGAATTGTTAGGTCAGAAGCAGACTATTCTCCCCTACATTTCTCCATGCTCGATTGCCCGAAATTAAAAATGCAAGTGTAATATTTAGCATTTTACATGTTTTCACAGGAATAATTTAAGATTGTCACTTTAATCATGAAATTACATAAAACGTGTCTCTATGAAAGTATGCTATAAGTTATTTAGTTTGATCTAAACAAAGTATTACTATTTAATAATACTTACCTATACCTTAAGTGCTTAAGTTGACAAAAGCAACTTAAAAGGGAAAAGGGTTGTTTTGGTTTGCAGTTCCAGGTAACAGTTCTTTAAAGCAGGGATGTCAAGGCAGCAGGAACTTGAAGTGGCTAATCCAACCACATTCATAATCAAGAGCAGAAGAATGAATTCATGCATGCATGCTAGTGCTTAGTTCTCTCTCTATTTATACAGTCTTTGTCCTGCCAACAATAACAATTAAGATGAATCTTCCCATATCAATTAACAAGATAAAGGCAACCCCCAAGGGGGCATTCCCAGAGTCCCATCACCCAGATGATTCTAGACTGTGTCAAATTGACAGTTGCTACCACCAAAGAATTCACAGACTATTTCCAGAAAGTGTAAACTTTATACTTTACAACATTATGTTGCAATGTTAAGAGATTAGACATAGGTTAATGCAAAGATCCACAACTAGTCAGAGTGAAGACGATATGTGACTGTAGAGAGCTAAGCCCCAAAATGGGGCATGTATATCATAGTACTGCTACTGTAAGGCTCTGGGTGTAAATCCCAGCCTCTGGTCCCATAACCCTGTCTGAGCCTTTGGTAATGCTACAGGTAAGTTCAATACTTTTCTTTTGGACATGGGAGCTACCTATTCTGTTTTAACATCTCACTTGGGCCTTACGTTCCCCTCACCAATTTCAGTTATGGGGGCAGATAGGACCCATTCCTCCCCACTTAAAACTTTCCCACTGCCCTGCATTCTAGCAGGACAATTTTTCTCTCATTCTTTCCTAGTGATACCTGCTTGCCTTGCGCCTTTACTGGGTAGAGATATTCTCAGCCGTTTTGGGGCCACACTCACTTTGGCACCCACACACTTTCCTGAGTCACACTTTCTTCTAACTTTAACAGCCTCACAGGTTCCTACCCCAGACTGTTCTGTTCCTACTCTTCCTGATCCAGTAGATCCCCAAGTATGGGACACTTCCACTCCTGTTATTGCTACTCACTACCAGCCAGTCCTAGTTTGCCTTAAAGACCCTTAGTCCCTCCCTCCAGACTCCATTTTCCTATTTCTGAAACCCACCACCAAGGTCTTAAGCCTATTATCATCTGTCTTCTATCTCAAGGAATTTTAATTCCTATGGACTCACCTTGCAATACTCCTATCCTTCCCATGTAGAAGCCTCCTGGCATTTACCCCTTGGTTCAAGACCTTTGCCTCATAAATGAGGCAGTTATTCCAGTTTACCATCTAGTTAACAACTCATAGATTCTCCTGTCTAACGTCCCTCCTACTTCCTCCTACTTTACTGTTCTGGACCAAAAAGCTACCTTCTTTACTGTCCCTTTACATCCTGACTCATACTGCCTCTTTGCCTTCACCTGGAAGATTCCAGGTCCTCCAGAGAGCTTACATGGACAGTTCTTCCCTCAGGGTTTCTGGGAAAGTCCCCATTTCTTTGGCTAAGTTCTGGATTGATGCAGGTTGTAGTACACTCCTCTAGTGCATGGACGACCTACTTCTCTGCAGTCCTACATTGTCTCTGTCCCAACAGGGCACTTCTGTGCTCCTGAACTTCCTTGAATCCCTGGGATATTGAGTCTCACCAACTAAAGCTCAGCTGTGATCTCCTATGGTGGTTTATTTGGGTGTTCAACTTAGCCAGGTGTCTAACATCCTCACCTCTGATTGGGTCCAGGCACTGTGGCATTTACAGCCTCCAATCACAGGGACTCAGATCCTCTCATTTTGGGTCTGCTATGGTTTTCCTGCCATTGGATCCCAAACTTTGCTGTTACAGCCAAGTCTCTGTACCAGGCAGTCAGAGAGACCCCCACGGGACCTCTCACCCACCCAGCCGTTGTCTGCCAACACTTCTCTCTACTGCGAGATGCCCTTCTAACAGCCTCTGCTCTTGGTCTTCCAGACCCCACAAAGCCTTACCCTCGCTATACAGATGAGTGGTCAGGAGTGGAAACGTGATTTCTAACCCAACAGGCTGGGCCTTAGAACCGGGCTGTCACCTTTTTATGCAAACAGCTGGACCTCACCGTCTGTGGGTGGCAACCATGCCTGAGAGCAACAGCAGCTGAGCTCACTCAGAAGGCTCTCAAGGTCACCTTGTCCAGGCCAATCATGGTATATTCCTCCCATCGCCTCTCAAACCTTCTGAGACACTCCTCTCTCACTCTCTCTCTCCTTGGATCTTCACAAGTCCAGGCTTTTCATTTACTGTTTCTAGAAAACCCCCAAATTACACTGGCTTCCAATCCTGCCCTAAACCCTGCAACTCTCCTTCCTGTTCCCTCCCTCTCTGGTATCTCCTCTCACTCTTCCCTAGAGGCTGTAGAGGCTTTAGCTTCACTCCGGTCAGATCTTTTCGACCAGTCACTTGCAGATCCCCAACTCACCCTGATCGTTGATGGAAGTTCCTTTATAGAAAATCAGGAAACCATCAGGCAGTGTATGTAGTGGTCACTAATGCAACTGAAGCAGCCCACTTACCAAAGGGAATCTTCTCACAAAAGACCAAATTAGTTGCCTTGACTAGGGCATTCCAAATAGCCAAGGGCCAATGTGCTAATATCTACTCCTCTACACCGACTCTAAATATGCCTTCTTAATAGCCCATACTCATTCTGCACTCTGGAAGGAAAGGAGCTTCCTTACTACCAAAGGCATTCCCATAGTTTATGGACCCCTTATAGCCAATCTTTTGGAGGCCCTCCAGCTCCCTGCAGAAGTAGTCATTATTCACTACTGGGGACACCAGTCCTCCAAGGACCCAGCGGCCTTAGGCAATGCCAAAGTTAACTTAGTGGCCCAGGGATGGCCTCCAGCTCCACATTCCACAGAACATATTTTGTTCTTAACTCCCTCCTATCAGTCCTATTACCAACCAAAAGAGAGGGTGGAGCTTATAAAAAGGGGGGATACAAAACCAAAGAATGGATGGTTCTATTTAAATAACTGTCTCACCCTTCCTCAAGACAAGGCATTGTCAGTCATTTCAGATATTCACCAGACTTTACACGTAGGGCCCCAAGCTTTTTTTTCTGCTTCCTGGAGGCCCTCTTTGATGACACCCATTTCTGAGATGGTATTTCACAGGTTCACTCCTCCTGCCAGACATTTGTCCAGGTCAACCCACAGGGGGCTCTCCACATAAATCAGTCTCTACACCAGCTTTGTGGACACCAACCAGGGGAAGATTGGCAGGGTGGTTTCACTCATATGCGTACTCATAAAAAACTCTGCTATCTCTTAACACTTGTGGACACTTTTACAGGATGGATAAAAGCATTTCTGACCTCCAGGGAAATGGCAGATGTGGTGGCTCAGGTACTCCTGGATGACATCATTCCTCAGTTTGGCATCCCATGAACCATCCAGATGTACAATGGGCCAGCCTTCATTTCCAGGGTCATGGATCTTGTGTCAGAAGCTCTCAACATATCCTGGAAATTACACATCCTTTGCCATCCACAATCCATGGGAAAGGTGGAGAAGGACAACAGACTCATCAAACAACAGCAAACCAAGCTCTCCATTGAACTCAGGTTATTTTGGCCTTCCCTTCTCCCTATTGCCCTTACTGGCCTGCAGGGCCACCCCACATTCCCCTACAGGCCTGAGCCCTTTTGAGCTGCTTTATGGCAGGTCCTTTCTCCTTAACCATTACGTCACAGTCAGTCCAAACTCCTCCACTGGCAGGGTATCTCCCTTACCCCTCCCTTCTGATGTTCCTTCTCCCTTCACACACTAACAGTTGTGTACCTGCCCCCACACCAGTGGCCCCTAATGCCCCCTGATCCTGCCCGGCTCTCCCCAGGGAACAGAGTACTCCTCAAACAGCTAACTCCTAGGTCTCTTGAACCTCTAAGGACAGGCAGGACCTCACAGGGTAATCCTCACCACCCCCTCGGCTGCCAAGTACCTGAGACACCCATGCTGTTACCATCTCTCCAGGCTCAAGCGGGCGCCAACTCAGGGAACTTGGTCTGTCTAGCAGTTAGGACACCTTCCACTCTCCAGTTTTCCAAAATGCCACAATGAAGGGCCTACCTGCTTTTCATCCTGGCACACTCATTCCTGGTGATACAAACAAGATGGGCAATAACAATATTTTCTCTCCTAGACACCTGCCTTCTTATCTCCCTCAAGAAACAGATGCCTGGCATCTCCAGGATGACAGTGAACAGGATGCCTTTCCAGCCTCACCTGTCACTGAGCATGAACCCACCAACATCCAGCTCTCCCCGCCCCCACATTGCCCCATGCCTGCAGGAAGTAGCCAGATTTGAGTTGATGCCCCTTTTTCCAAAGAGAGCCTAAAATGTTGGTCATAAATATCACCTCAGCTTCCTGTTACCCCTTATACAAACAGTCTGAAATATAAATCCAGTCTCTGGTCTCCACCTTTGGAGGCCCCTCCCCTGTGCCCTTTGAACCTTGACCCCACCTCAAGGAGGGTCAAGGTGGCTCGCCAAACCTTGACACCACCCCAGGAAAGGTCAAGACCACTCCCACAGTCTATTTAAATTGTTTTCCAAAAAATAAACATGTGGTGTGGTTTTTCTTTTTCTTCTCCAGTGGTCATGTCGACGATTTCCCATTCTCCTCAGGGCCACCTGGGAGCAGAGGTGTCTAATTAAATTTGGATATCTTTTAATCTGATCTTATTTGGCTTAATTGGGATTATTTTGCATTGGCAGAGAGTGTGTGTTAGAAAATATTCCTAACACTGGGAACGCTGCATAAGGAAGAACAGACGATCGGCAGAGCCAGCGATTGGAGAGACCTTCTGCAAACTGTTTTCTGGATGTGACAGAGCCATTGTGTTCTCAAACTCAAAGTGACTATGCTTGCCTTCACAAGATCTGTATCTGATCTATCCAGTTAAAACTTCAATGTAGGTGGGTCAAAATCCTAAAATCTCATCTGTAGCAAAGAATCAAATAGATAATTGACGGACCCTGGGGGAGGGAGAGTCAGTTTTCTTTAGGAATGTGGCCCCCAGTAGATTGTCTATGCTACAGCACATGGTTTGTCAATCATACATAAACTGGCAGCATTGATTGTAGTTAATGGGTTGAATAAAGAGGACAAGGATGTGACAAGGAAATGTGGGAGGTCCTTGAGGAGATGAACAAAGGGAATTAGAGGTAGATAAGTTTAAAATATATGATTTACATGAATGATACTCTCAAAGCACACACAAAAATAAGTGTTTTATAAAATTGGGTATATAGTCTATAATCTAAACTTTCAATAATATTTTAGAGCTAGTACTATAAGAACAAGATAAAGGTGATCACAGAATTTGAAAATTATCCCAGTATACCCTGATGGTTCAGAAACCCATTTCTATCAGTTTCTTCAGGGCATATGCGTGTTATAATACATTCCTAGTTCTCCACTCCTCTGGTTGGCTATTAACATGCAACCTGAAAACATGAATTAGGTAGTCTACTGACTGTGCACTAGGAAATAAGAATGGGGCCTATCAAAATCGTATTCTGAAATATTAATGTTCAAAAGCAATTAGAATAATTATTGCTATTTTCCCTCATATGTACACATTTCATTTACAAGAGCTTTGCAGTTGTTAGGCTCTAAACACATTTTTTAAAATTCTCCTTTCCTTCCGGTCACATGCATTAATATTATTGGCTTTACTATGTAGATTAAACACTGCAGACAACTGAAAATGGAAGGGAGTTTCAATTACTTTTGGCTTTGGAAGAGTGGTTCGCAGGTAACAAGAGGTTCCTTTAAAATTGAGAAGAATGGATTTGTGGACAATAACAGTGAAGCAAAAACAAACAAATTCTGCTTCTGGCAAATTAAGATAAACCTCACTTCACATTAATAAAATTAGTAAAATCTGAGGCATTCTTTTCTATTCACCAGAGAGGAATGCGCTTGTTTAGATCCAAGGCTTTGGAGAGTGAGTGGGATGGGTTCAAATCCTAACACACCCACATAGTGCTGTGTACTTCTGGTAAAGTCCCCAGTCTTCGTGAGTGTCCAGTGTAAAAGAGGGAAGTAATAATCATGTGTTCTCAATTGGTGTTCTGCTTTCATTTCTCATTCTATGATAGAATAACTTGACAAAAAAATCTTAGGAGAGAGGTGTTCTATTCATTTTAGAATTTCAGGTCATAATCCTCCATAGCGGGGAAGTTCAGACAGGAGCTGAAAATAGCCAATCCCATCATGTCAGTCAAAAGCAGAAAGAAATAGAAGCGTCGTGCTTGTTTGTGCTCAGCTACATCTCTCCCCACTTTTCTTATGCTGCTTAGGAACTCTTGCCTAGGGATCTGAGCTTCAGCACTGAACTGGCCTTCCCACATCACTAACTGAATTAAGACACTCCCCACTCCAGACATGGCCATAGCCCAGTTCAATGTAGACAATGTAACTAACCTTAACCTCACTATAACCCTGTTCTCAGGTGATTTTAAGTTGTATCAAGTTGACAATTATATCTAACCATCCCAAATAGCTTATTACAAAGGTTACCTTCTAGTTTTTCAGCTTTAGTTCTGTGTCATTGTGAAGGAACAAGGCTAATCAATTGCTATCACTTCCAAATATTTAGTATGAAGGAATATTTAAAGAACACGAGATGCTGTCTTTGATTCCCAGTACCCACATGAAACGCAGAGCGTGGAGTCTGTCTATGACTCCAGTGCTGCAGAGGTGGAAAGGTTGGGGCTCAACTGGCTGGTTAGCAGGGCTGAAGGAGTGAGTTCCAGCTTCAGTTCTCAGGATCTAGACTCAAAAAGAATGTGAAGACTGAGAGACAAAAATAACTTGACATCACTTCTGGTCTCCACATGCACATAAACACATGTGTACAAAGAGGCCACAACAATTTCTATAATGTGTATGCTCGACACTGGAACACCTGCACACAAAGCAGGGACAAGTGTATAACTGTGTAGAAGCACAGGAGACAGGAAGAGAGGTTTGAGCTCATGTGAAGAAAGGTGACCTCTTGTCAACAGTAACACATTACAGAATCTCAACACAAGGGACTGTGATGGAAAATTAGAAATATAAATCCACATGCTGATTTCTATTTAGCATGTAACCAAACCAGCCAACAGGACACAAAATGAACTGCATATAATTCATGTTTAGCACAAACACTGAGAGACAGGAAGTTGCAGGCTTTGGTTTATGAATGGATAAAGAAGTGGCCGTAAATCTCCCAATCTTGCCTGAATGAATTACCAAAGCAATGCCTGACAAACCCAATGCACAAGACTCAGACCTTTAGAACTGACAAGCACAGGAATGAGCGCTATGGAGTAGGAAGATAATATCCTAGAAGATAAAGTATCTGTGAGGTGCCTCAAAGCCCCATCTGTGGATGCTTGGATGGTGTTAGATTTGGAAGAGCCTCTGCAGAAAAACAAAGCTTCCAGTAGGAAGAGAAGCAAAATGAGAATGCCACTACTAGGCTCAGAAGGGAGAATAAGAAGGGGCAACTGGTCAGAAGCAAGGCATCTAAAAAGCTTAACATGAGACCATTATTCTTCCAAAGAGTATTCAGTCCACTTCGCTTGTTGATTCCAGGAGAAGTCATGGATTTGGGCTGAGAAAATGCTAGACACAGGTATCGCGAACGCCTATGGGAACAAATAGAAAAAGGCATGAGAACTGCATAACCAGCTCATCCTAAGGAAAAGAGAAAGTAAGGAACGGAGTTTACCTCCAATAGAAGTACTTCTCTGATATGTCAACACTACATCACGAGTATGAGGGCAGTACTAGAGCCAGTGGTATACAAGGGATGACACGCAAAGGCACCCAACATTGAAATAAGTTAAGTAAATGCAGGTGTGTGTGAAAAGTAAAGGAAGAAGAAAAGAGAGGACCTTAATTAGCTCAGCTGTAGGTGAACTACACCATCAGGGCAGACAAAGGTGCAGCCTGGGGAGAAATGAAGGACCCGAAGGCTTAAGCCAGAAATGGGGAAATTTTATGATAAGAATTGCAGGAAATATAAAAGACAGTAGAATTATACATAAATAAATATTTATGCATTTACAAATTTACAAATAGCAATCTCCCTACACATACACACACACACACACACACATACACGCACACACACACACACACACACACACACACATCCAGCAAGAGGGCTCAGCAGTTGAAGGTGCCTGCTGCAAAGCTTAATGACCTAAGTTAGCTCCTCATTATCCACATGGTAAAAAGAGAAAACTGAATACTCCAAGCTCTTTTCTGACCTTCATGTGTCCACTCTGATAGCAAACATGTACACACACACACATACACACACACGCACACACACACACACAAATTAGACTATAATAACATTTTAAGTATTATATATGGATTTATGTAATATAATTTAACTCTACATATTGTTAGTTTATTTTATACACATAATTTGTATAATTATTTTAAATTATATTGCCAGGCATATCTTTCATGATGTGACCATTTATCTACAATGTGTCTCACTTCTGCATAGAAATATGAAGAGTTCTTATCACTTCATAAATGAATAGATTATATATATGTATCTATATACAGAGATATAATTATTATATAATTATTTAGACCTAGAGACAAAATGATTGAACAACATATATGACTAAAAATAAAAAAATATAGAAGCAAATTTTGCTAGAGTTTAGAGTCCAGATTATAAAATATTTTCAAGACAATTAATGAGGCATGTCTTACATCGAGCATATATTTACAGAAATAGAAAAATAATCATAATTTTATAGCCAGTTATGGTTTCTTACTAGAATTCACTATTATTTTATGCATAGATACTAATTATCTGGTCTTTCAGTTTTATATAAATAGAAGAATTCTATTGCAATCTTTTATTTCTGGATGCTTTTTTAAAGCTCCATTGGCGAGATGTACATTTTTAAAAAAAAATGTAATACTTAAGTAAAAATAGGTATAAGTAGAAATATTACATGACACTTTCTTTTTGCATTCTGATGTTCATAAATATTCAGGTAATTGTAAGTTCAAAGTACTGTTATGAGTCAAAATAAATGCTAACTCAAAGGGCATGTGGTAGAAATTCTGTCCTTAGTGTGAAGATTCTAAGAGGTGGTGGATGTCAGAGAGATGGAGCCTCATGGACAATGATTGGATCATGGGGGCCACCCTCAGGAGACAGTAATAATTTAAATGAGGATGAATTAGTTCCTGTGAGACTGGAATAAGGCATATTAGGTTACATCTTTATTTCAGCTCACTTAAGTCTCTCTTCTGCATACAGTCCTTTTCCAGAAGATGACACCATTTTCCTGAACTTTTCAGACACTGGAATACCCTTCCAGATAAACAACCTTCTTACATTCTTTAGCATTAAGTGTCTTGCTTTTAAAGTAGGAAATAACCTAAGAGAAAAGTGAGAAATAGTGCTGTCACATCCATGAACACATGGTCTTTCTGTTGACACACATGAACAATGGGGACACACGTATGGTAAAATTATTAGGCAGTTAGAATAGAATTACTGGTTCCTATATGGTCCTGAAAACAATTTTTCAAAGGGGTTTGAACAATGTGTGCTTGACAAGAGATCTCACTGCTACCTGCCCTGCCTGCTGGCTTTCTTTGTGTCCTGTTAGTCTTTGCCTGACTTCTCCTTCATGATGTAAACACTGGCAATTTTCCATATTTATCTATTTTATTTGCTGTATTTGGTCATAATAGTTATTCTCATATTTTACTCATTTTCAACTTGACTTTCAAACTCTTTCTAGATTATTGAGAATATGTAAAATACGGAGGGAACTATTTGATAAACACCTTTTTGTACATGTGAAAATACGTGTACTAATAATTCAACAATTTTAATTATACTCTTGTTAATCAGTGGTTTCAATATCCACAGTCTTATTATTATTTAATGAAACATTCTTAATTTTAATAATGTGAAAATCTTATTTTTTAGCTCATGGTTAATATAATTTTAAGAAAAAAATGTTAACTCACAACAGCATGCATCATCTCTTTACATGTAAGATTTTATTGTCTTACCGTCATCCACATTTAGATTTCAAACTCAGCAGAATTGTTTTTCCATATAGAACAAGATATAAACTTTCTATCTCCATACTAAATCTCTTATTTTAGAATTTTCTTAAAAACTCAAACAACTTAATGGTAATACAGTCCTCTTCTATATAGTTAGAATTTAATATTCTTATTTAACTTTCTTCATTTCCTCTTAGTTGATAATGTTTAATGGAGTAAAATACTGCAATGAATGTATACAATGCATCTATGTTCCAGGCAAGACATTGGTCAATTATCATTAGTGAACACTGCAGTTATCCAATGAATCCCATAAAGGAAAAATTCCTGTTGCCTAGTGTGTGGATGATACAGTCCCTAACACTGTGGTACCAATGGAAGAAAAGACACAGAGGAAGGAGGAAACAGAAGAGTTACAAGTAGGGGCCTGGAATTGTAACTCAGTTCATAGAGTCTCTGTCAAGAAAGCAGAGATCTCTGGGGTCTATAACATAAACCTACCATAGTAGTGTCTGCCTATATTTCTAGTACTCAGTAGGCAGAAGAATCAAAAGTCCAGTGTAACCTTTATTTGACTAGACAGCGATTTCAAGACCACCAAGAGTTTGTCTCTAAACCAAACAAAGGAAGTAAAACAAAAATTAGCCACTAAATATAGTTCTTTGACTTTTTTTGACAAAGGCACAAAAACAACTCAAAAGATAGAGTGCCTGAAATAAATGGTGCTGAAGCGATATGGTTACAGAGTGTCTAGAACAAACTAGGACATGTTCCAAATGCTGAACAAACAGAAAACCTCAAAGTGAATGTAGTAAATGTGTAAAGTAAAGTTATAATGGAAAATAAAACTGAATGCTGTAAGTATATAAAACAAAATAATAATGTGTCCAGAGGAGAAGCAGCAGAAGAAAGTCTAATATTTTTAGCTAGGTGAAAATCCCCTGACTTCTTAGCAAAATCATAATATATTGCTAGAAAAAAATGCACCAATCAATCTGTATTAAATTTTTGAGAATGTTGTACAATGGATTTTGGCTATATTCTCATTTTCCCCAGCTTTTTTCAGATCCATCCCTTCCCTTCCTCATGAACATGCAGAGCACACATTCAGAGCAGTGTGGTTTAAACAATAATTATTAAGCATCTTAATTGCTCTGTGGATGAGTCTATCCAATGCTGGGAATGACTGAGTCACATTTGAGATTGGGGCCTATGGGAGGACCATCAGGGAAAATTCTAATGGCACAGGGTTACCTTGCCTGTCTCCTGTTGATCTGAATTCACTAGTACAATGCTGGCCTTTGTGACACTTTCTGCATACTGCAGAGGGCTGAGGCCTTCTGTTTGGAAATCTGTCAAAATATTATTTCTAGGAAAATCTTGCCTACAATGTCTTTTCAAAGAATCTTGTTTAACACAATTAAAACATCTGACATTTTGATTTTGTTTTACAAATATCTAAAAATTACTTTTCCTATCAAAGAGGCTTTATAAGCATGAGATCCAATATCAACAGTATTTCTAATCCATTGATCTATTGGTGCTGATCTTGCCTTTAAAGGACTAATCACCCTTTTTGTATTCTTAACTATCATTTTAAAAGCCAACAATTTAATTAATGTTTGTCTATTTTTTGAATCTAGTATCATTCTATTTATATCTAGAGTAAATGTTCGTAAAAATTCAGTGAACATATCTTCTTGGCCTTGTTTAATGACTCAATCCTCTTTCCTGATTCTTCAACAACAGAGTGACATTCCATGATTATTAAATCTAGATTGTTTTTGTAAATCAGTGTACTGACCTTCACCAAGATGCTGATCTTGAGAAATTTCGATACCTCTAACCCTATCTCATTGTCCTATGACCCAAGCTGCTTCTTTCCACAATGTTTTCCATTGTAACTGAGGGTTAGCTTCTAATATTGCTGTTACTAAATTTTTACTGTCTTGAAGAATAATTCTGTTCTGAATTGTTTATGAATTTAACATGTCCTTCACGTACAGTGAACTCATATATATGAAAAGATTGTTTCTTTAAGTCTCTTAAAATATAAAACTTCTACCCGATTCTAGTCAACTACTAAGTAGCCTTGGGGATGCCTATCATCTGATGGTCTTTCTTATATGCTAATTGGATAAACTAAAGTTGGATCCAGAGAAAACTCATGTAGTAGGTAATGAAGGCACAGGTCACTGATGGGTGACTAATCCCAGAGGCATTTGGGGCCAGAGGTGGGCCCCAGCTGCAGGTTACTGTAGAAAGACTGCAATGGAAAAACCTGAGTCTCATACCGAGAGACTGTAGGAAGGGAGACAATGCCAGCCACAGCTGCAGTAGTGGTAGTAGAGATGTGGTAGGTTCACAGCCTTGGTGTGATTTATTAATGCCCCATGTAGGATTCCAAACATTTACCTAAATTAAACTAGTATTAATAAAAACTCGGGAGTCAGAAATTGAGACAAAATCTGATAAACTCAAAGAACAGTGGAGAGACAATCACCTGTCCCTACTCTCCATGTTTTCTGACTCCACCAGCCCAGGAAGTCCTGCTCAGCCCTTCCTTCTCTCTTGTTCTTCAACAACTCTGTGACTAATCCCAGTGGGTCAAGGGCTGACTCTTTGATTCAAGGTGGCTTTTGGCACCATGGACTGACAGTGTGAACAATTCTCCAGCAAAAAGGGGCAACTGAGTATCTTTATGATTTATTAAAGTTGGATGTAAATATTTTTAAAATTCATTAATAAAAAAATTAGAGAGTTCATAAACAGCCACTTCAGTCCTGAGACTTTATTGTGTACTTTATGCCCAAGGAAGATACAAAATGCCATGCCTATCCCCAACAAGAAAATAAAATGCCCTCCCTATGTCCAATGAGTAAACAAAATGCCATCCCTATGCCCAAAGAGGACACAAAATTCCATTTCTAAGATTTGGGGTGGTGGCACATGCCTTTAATCCCAGCATTTGGGAGGCAGAGACAGGTGGATCTCTGTGAGTTCCAGAACAGCCTCCAAAGCTACAGAGAGACCCTGTCTCAGAAAACCAACAAAATACAAAAATTCCATTTCTATCCTCAACGAAGAAATAAAGTGCAATCACTATGCCCAAGAAGTTAATAAAATGGCACCCTATGGATGAAACAAAATGTCATCCCTCTGCCCAACAAAGAAACAAAATGCCATTCTTATGCCCAACAAAGTAACAAAATTCCATTCTTATGCCCAAGGAAGGAACAAAATTTCATCCCTAGGCCAAGAAGAACCCAAAAGAAAACAAAATGCCATCCTTATGATGACTAATGAGAAAAGAAAAACTGCTTTTCATAATAGAATTTGAATTGTATGTAAAATATAAAATTATTGGTGTATGTCAATTTTGGATGCAAAGTTGATAAAAGCATTAAATTATTGTTGTGTATTACCATCAACATACAAATATTTCATCCTGAATTTTTTATTTTTAGTTCCATTTCTGTGTTGATGTTGACACTATAGTAATGGAAGAGATTAATTAATGTATTTGCACCTGAACCTACTTTAAATAATATCAGGGTGATAATGGAGAGCAAATTGCATTGACAGGTCCCCCTTAATCATAATTATGCCAAAGTACCATCCAGAATCAATTAATACTGGATATCATACTGTTTTATGGAATTTTGATCTCAGAAGTACATATCAAAGAGGAAGTCTATCATGTTACATGGAGAAGTTTTCTTGCTCATCCACTCTGAAAATGAAAAGGAACAATTTGTTGTAAAGAAAGAAACATTACTCATTGATAATCCTATGCCATGGAGCCTGATAATGTCTGACTTCATATATTTACGTATGATTGATAGTAACTTTATTCAGGTTCTTATTTTCCTTCAAGATTTAATTTATTTATGGTGGTGGATTTCTTCACATACATTGCTTATCTCCACACTGATGAAATCATGGTTACATAAATTATAACATAGAAAGTCTGCAATTAAGTAATAGAAAATAAGCATAACTATTTTGAGTAATGCATCTACCTATCTTTTATAACAAACAGAGACTCCGCCTACACTAAGAAAAATATGGGGCTGGGGGAGGACTCAGTGGTTAAGACCGATTGCTGTGTAAGAATTTTGAACTAAGATCCCCTTAAATAACAGCTCGGAATGGGCCTGTAATTGCAGTGCTTTAAACAACAGGGAAGGAAAAATTTGGGGAACTTAATGGCCACTAGCCTAGCTCCAGGTTTAGTGAGAGTCCTTGTATCAATGAAATAAAGTGGAGATTGATGGCAGGACTCCAGCTGCCTCCATGCATATGAAGAAATGGGGCACATACACCAGCACATGTGTGTGCAGATACACCACATTCAGAAATGGAAATTAGTGATAAAATATAGTATTTATACACAATATAAAACATTATTTGAATGTTACTTTCATTGTAGTGTGTATGTGGGGGTATGATATGTGTTGGTATATCACAATGCAAATGTAGAAATCAGAGGACTAGACCCTCTTGTTTTCTTCCATTTTCTGAGTTCTAAGAAAAGAACTCAGGTCTGCAGACTTGATAGGAACCATCTCACTGACTCCTGACATTTTTAAAAATACATTAGTCAAACACAGGAGCTTGGAGAATAGTGCTGTGTTAGCTTGCTTGCTTAGAATGTGCGCAGCATGAAGTATACATGTGCACCATGTATATGTACTTATGTATCTGTGTCTATGCATATGTATATATTGTCCTACAAATACACATATTGATGTATAATAAAATCATAAGCAGTACTGCATGTTACATTGTAATTTGTGTATATACATGTACACATTTATGCATGAATACGTGCATTCACATAATAAACTTGCCAAAAACCTCAAAGAGAAAGCGTTAATAGTAACAGGAAAGCAAACTTTGAAGTTTGTTGTATCTACTTGTAAGTAACTTAGCCTTCTTAAAACATAAACTGTATTTGAATACATCCAGTTCTCATTAGTAATTTCAGATAACCTTTTCCATTTACAAATTTTGCTATTTATTTACATTTCTAATGAATAATTATTGGCTATTCATTGTAATTTCAGGGTGACTTATTTCTGTCCATGCTCTGAATATTCAAATCTTTTATCTCTAGCTTGACTCCAACCTTGCACATCCTATATTTTACCAGTACTGCACAGGCGAACAGTTGTGAATTTCTTCTCTGAGGAATTGGCTACTGAGGGCTTTCTACCTCACTCTCTTATGAAGTCTAATTGAAAGTTTGGGAGGCAGATATTAGTTTATGTATGTTTGCTATTTGAAGTGTATTGTTGAGAAAATTCTGACAAACTAAAGATTCAACTAAAGTCCAACAAGGTGAACCAATGAGATGTTTTGTTCCTCAAAATAGTATATGAGGGAGATTGATTCCAGGTGTATAGGTAGAAAGTTCTTAGGATAAGTAAGAACTCAGAGGCAGCTGCATTGCTAATAAACCTGCGCCAGCACCAGACAGCCTGCATGAAAGTTAAATCTAGACACTCCATACAGAACCTGCAGGTAGACAGACAAGCTGGAGAATCCCCACCTGAACTTTGACTGTGAGTCCACTCCCAGCAGGTGTTCACTGGTTATATAAACCTGTGACTGGGCCTAAGGATCTGAAGTTTCAGCTTCCAGACACATAAAATGTGTTTACTTCCTGGATCTCAGATATTCCCCTACTGTCTCGTGTAGGAAAAATTTTATTTGGGGGGAAACTACAATGCAACATATTATTATTTTATTTTTAAAAATAGAAAACAGACTGTCTTTTATCATTTGACACACTAATTCTAGTTCCCATTCCCTCCTCTCCTCTCATTCACTCCACCTTCCCCCTACCCCACCCATCATCCATCCACTCCTCAGAGAGGGTAAGGTGCATTGCTTTGGGGAAGGACCAAGACCCTACAATATCTAGACTCTCACTCTTCAACTGGACTTTGGGAGCTCAGCCCAGTTCTCCGCTGCAGGTTTCTCCCTTTGTTTCCATCAGTTGCTGGATAAAGGATCTATGGTGACATTTAAGATAGTCATTAATCTGACTACAGGGCAAGGTCAGTTGGGGTCCCCTCTCCACTTTTGCTTAGGGTCTTAGTTAGGGTTCTCCTTGTGGATACTTGGGATTTTTCTAGTGCCAGGGTTTTACCAGCCTCAAAATGGCTTTCTCAATCAAAATATCCCTTTCCTTGCTCTCTATATCTGTCCTTCCAACATCTCTACTATTCTGTTCCCCCAAGCTTTGTTCCCCCATCCCTTTCTCTTCTCCTCTTCCACATCTGCCCTTCCTTCTCCCCCAACCCCATACTCTCAGCTTTGTCAGAAGATAATGTCTATTTCTACTTCCCAGGTGGATCTATATATGTTTTTCCTAAGGGTAACCTTGTTACTTAGCTTCTCTGGGATCGTGGACTATAGGATCCTTATCCTTTGCTTTATGTCTAGTATCCAGTTATGAGTGAGAACCTACCGTGTTCATCTTTCTGGGTTTGGGTTACCTAACTCAGGATAATTTTTTCCAGTTCCATTCATTTGCATGCAAATTTCAAAATATCATTTTTTTTACTGCTGAGTTGTACTCCATTGTGTAAATGTACATTGTCTTTATCCATTCTTCAGTTGAGGGACATCTAGGTTGTTTTCAGGTTTTGATTATTACAAATAATGCTGCTATGAACATAGCTGAACAGATGTCTGAAGGCGTAAGTCACAGACAATCCCACACCAGTTTGGAATTATGATTAATAGAATGGTTATTTATTCAAAGGGGAAAAAACTTACAGATTACCGTCCCAGACAACAGCCCCTCCGCGCGAACAGGAAAGGAGTCCAGGGGCCGGAAACGGAGCCGGAAGACAAAGACAGAGTGGAGGACAGCCGTTGCTTTTTTTAAAGGGAGAGAGACCACGCCCCAATGGGCTGGTAACTCAGCGGCGATTGGCTGAAGGAGCTGAAGGAACTCCCACAGCATCTCCCCCTTTTGTTTAAGTAAGAGAGTTCTAAGCCTACTACGCAATTATATACAATAAGTACAAACCTACAAAATTATATACAATAAATACAAATATCCTATTCTAACTAGCTTAAGTCTTGTATAACAAATAACTTGGCCAAGTCATGAAAGGAAAGTAACTACATTTATATAATCTTCAATCCCATCGAAGATCTGAGAAGGAAAATAATGTTATCTGAGTAATTAGGAAGTGCAATCAAACAACTTCCAGAACATGTAACAAATCGCAGAGACAACTGGCTACCTGGACAAACACCCAAAGTCACATTTGCAGCGTTGAAGCAACCAACTTTGGCTAAGGCCTGATGTAACTGACATACCATTTTCAAAGGCAAGAAACTTCAAAACTATCTTACCCTGTCTTGGCAGGATATGACAGTCTTGTTTTATCCATTTACGGATATTCTGTAACTCTGTCAGTAGTTGAGGTATGAGCATTTCTTTACGCAAAGGCCAGATCTGCCAAGAAGAAAGGCTCCAGGTGGAGTGTCTTTGGTGCTCAACATTCTCTCGGGCATAGATCAGTGTTGCCAGGAGTGATTGTGTCTCCCTACCATAGAACTCTGAATTAGATTAAAGGCCATTTTCTACAGCTCTTTGAAGAGGTTGAAGATTATCTATCTATACTGAATATAATCTCTATGTATCTAAAGAACCTGATTAGTCTAATTATAAATGACAAACTTAGATGACTGTTGATCTATATAATTCTCAATATCTATCTAACTTAAAAACTGAGATAATAAACAACTGTGCAATAAATGAGGACAATGTGACCTCCAAATATAAACAATGTGCAAGTATACATTGCAATATGGTAAATATATATATCAATACATAAACAATATATAAGTATCTTAATCAGAGGTAGAAGTGTACAATGCAATATGGTAAATATACATATATCAATACAATATATATATATATACAAATACATAAAAATGTTTTAAACAGAGGTAGAAGCATGAAGCATGCATGCATAAAATAGTCAACATAATTTAACTTTGTATCAATATATAAGAATCGATACCAATATGTTTGTCTAAAAGCAATAACTCACAAGTACAAATCTATTTATCCCATAATCCAATTATCCCTCTTTTTTTTTTTAAGATTCCTGTGCTTATAAAATTCCTCCCCCAACCCTCAACCGTATACTAATTATAACCAACCCCTAAATGATGTCCCTAAACCCAAGGATAAACTTTATTGGGAGAGGGGACGTCGTTCTCTAGAATTACTTCCAGCTGTCATGGGGGCGACGTTCTTTCTGGGGGATCCTGTGAAAGTAAAATGATGGTTAAATTTCAAGATCAATGTCTTTTAAAATTGCAAATAGTCTCTGAGTATTTTGTGGAGGTCTGGCCAGAATGTTGTACAAGATGTGCACCATTTCAGCACGTTGGAACCGTCTTGTGCAGCTGGTACCCAAAACAGGTCTTGTAGTAGTGCTATCAGTATCATGACGTCATATCAACCAGGTGGAGTTGTTGTTATGGGGCCCCATCTTCTTCCTGGAAACTTCAAATGTCACTGTAGGAAAAACTCATTGTTCATTGTGGAAAACTTAAACATTAATTATATAGACATATACATGAATACCTATATTCAATGAGAGACATGATAGATATATTTAATAAAGGTATGATAGATATGAAGAAAAGTAAAGATGTTTTCTAAACTCATATTTCTTTCTGTCCCATATCATGGCTCTTGACATGAGACAGAAACTCCAGAAACTCTGGATTTTTCTTTAAACAACAGGCTTGGAATTAGAGAGGGACCGAGCCAGAGTCCAACTCTAAAACCAGCTCTATAAATTTAGAAATATGATTTAGTATATGGTACTTACAGAACCTATTCAGTTTTCTTGATAGTCCCTATTGGGCCGTTATTTTCCATCTGTCAGTATTCAAATATCCAGGGTCCCTTGAACTTTTCAAAGATCAGTGTTTTCCTGTGGAGATAAGAACAGAACCCTGTCCCCATTCTATATGCTTTTCTTACAACCTGTATGGTTATCATCATTGTAGATGCTGTCATTTCTCCTTTCCAAGAGGTTTCTCCTCTTCAAATCGAACCTTTATTAATTTTGATGGTATCCACAATTTTTCTTCTCCTGTGGAAACAAGAGCAAAACCCCTTCCCCAACGTAGCACATCTCCTGGCTTCCATTGAGAGGTCAGCACGTCTTTGAAATAAACAGGTTGGTTTAGTTCAGAAGTTTTTTCCATTATCCAATGCCTCTCTGCTGCTGTTGTTCCTTTCTCATTAGCATTAAGAAAATTCAAGGTTAATAAAGCATTATGCAATCTATTTCTGGGGGTATCTTTCGTCCCTTTCTGTTTGTTTAGCATATCCTTTATAGTACGATTTGATCTTTCTATAACTGCCTGACCTGTAGGATTATTTGGTATACCTGTAACGTGTTTTATATTATAATAAGCAAAGAAGCGTTTCATTTTCTTAGATACATATGCTGGACCATTGTCTGTCTTTATTTGTGCAGGTATACCCATGATGGCCATAACTTCCAATAAATGTGTGATTACCGAATCAGCCTTTTCTGAGCTCAGGGCAGTTGCCCATTGAAAACCTGAATACGTGTCTATGGTGTGGTGTACATATTTTAATTTACCAAATTCCATAAAGTGGAACACATCCATCTGCCAGATTTCATTCCTTTGAGTACCCTTTGGGTTACTCCCTGCAGGCAACGGTGTTTGATTATAGAAAGAACAAGTAGGACATCTCTTTATAATGTCCTTAGCTTGTTGCCATGTAATGGAAAACTCTTTCTTTAAGCCTTTACTATTGACATGATGTTTTTTATGAAATTCTGAGGCCTGCAGAACGCTTCCAATCAATAATTGGTCAATTTCAGCGTTACCTTGTGCTAGAGGCCCAGGCAGACCGGTATGGGACCGGATGTGTGTTATGTACATTGGACAAAGCCTATTCCTAATTATGTCCTGTACCTCGATAAACAATGAAGTCAACTCTGTGTCATCTGGTATGAATTCAGCGGTTTCAATATGCAAGATAACTCTTTCTGCATATTGTGAATCTGTAACTATATTAAGAGGTTCTTTAAAATCCCTTAGCACCATAAGAATGGCATATAATTCTGCCTTCTGGACAGAATTATAAGGGCTTTGTTCCACCTTACTCAATTCTTCCGATTTATAACCTGCTTTCCCTGATTTATTTGCATCGGTATAAAATGTCCGAGCTCCAGTTATTGGAGCATCACGTACAATTCTAGGAAGAATCCAAGAAGTTCTCTTTATGAGGTTAAGTCTATCACTTTTGGGATAGTTGCTGCTAATTTCTCCCAAAAAATTAGCACAAGCTCTTTGCCATGGTTCATTATCTTCCCATAACTTTCTTATTTCCTCAGTAGTAAAAGGCACTATAATTTCTGCTGGGTCTATACCTGCTAGTTGACGAAGTCTCAGTTTACCTTTTATAATTAATTCTGAAACCTTTTCTACATAAGTTTTTAATTTTTTACTTGGTTTATGAGGTATAAATATCCACTCTAAAATAATATCTTCCCTCTGCATTAAAATCCCTGTAGGAGAAATTCTGGAAGGCAGTATGACTAGGATGGAACTAAGATTCGGGTTGACCCTATCCACATGTGCCTCCTGTAATTTTTCCTCAATCATTGTCAGTTCCTTTTCTGCTTCAACTGTCAATTTTCTGGGACTATTCAAATCCTTATCACCATCTAAGGTTTTGTTTAAATGAACTATTAGATCAGGTGTTATCCCAACAGCTGGTCGTAAACTGGAAATATCTCCTAACAATCTTTGGAAGTCATTAAGAGTCCGTAACCGGTCTCTCCTAATTTGTGCCTTTTGTGTTCGAATTTTCTCTAACCCTATTCTGTAGCCTAGGTAATTAATAGAATCTCCTCTTTGAATCTTTTCAGGGACAATTTGTAATCCCCACCTAGGCAAGACTTTCTTTACTTCTTCAAACATACTTTCCAAAATATCTTTATTTGAATCAGATAATAAAATGTCATCCATGTAATGATAAATTATGGACTTGGGAAATTGCTTACGAATTATTTCCAGTGGCTTATTAACAAGATATTGACACAATGTGGGACTATTGAGCATCCCCTGTGGGAGGACAGTCCATTGATATCTCCTAGTAGGCTGAGAATTATTATAAGTAGGCACTGTGAAGGCAAATTTTTCTCTATCCATTTTTTGCAAAGGTATAGTGAAAAAACAATCTTTCAAATCAATAACTATAAGAGGCCATCCTCTTGGTAATAGAGAAGGCAAAGGAATTCCAGATTGTAGCAGACCCATAGGCTGAATTACCTTGTTGACAGCTCTTAGATCTGTCACCATTCTCCATTTACCAGATTTCTTTTTTACAACAAACACAGGAGAATTCCAAGGGCTGGTTGATTCTTCAATATGGTTAGCATCTAGTTGCTCTTGTACCAGCTGTTCTAAAGCCTGTAATTTATCTTCAGCTAGAGGCCACTGCTTGATCCATATTGGCTTCTCAGTTAGCCATTTTAAAGGTAGGGCTGTTGGTACCTCTAAAGGTTTGCTATTGGCTGTGTGTTCTTGTACAGCCTGAATGGCTGGTGACCTTTTTCCATAATACCTCATTATATCCTTCCCAGAATTGTGAGTTCCTGGAACTACAAGAATGTTAATCTGGGTATTCCATTGCTGTAGCAGGTCACGGCCCCATAAATTTATTGCAATATTTGCTATATATGGCCTTAATCTTCCTATTTGCCCTTCAGGCCCTATGCATTCCACCCATCTTGTGCTTTGTTTTACACGAGATAGGGTTCCAATTCCCAGGAACTGAACATCTACCTCATGAAGAGGCCAATTCGGATGCCAGGATTCTGGAGTAATTATACTTACATCCGCACCTGTGTCTAATAAGCCTTCAATAAAAATGCCATTTATACAGACTCTTAGCTTTGGTCTTTGATCGTTAATATACGTTTGCCAAAATATACGTTTACTCTGTCCTCCTGAATTTTTTGACTCATTCTCCACATGTAATTCATCATTTAGACCAGTATTACTTTTTACGGCAGACATTGGAGTTTTTAATTTTCTTGGTGAGACACATTTTCGACTGTAACTGGGAATGACTGGGCCACTTTTGGCTTGGGGGCCTGCGAGAGGCCCCTCAAGGAGTTTCCCGATGGTATCGGGTTGCCTTGTCTGTCTGTTGTTGACCTGCATTCGTTGGACCAATGTCGGCCTTTACCGCATCTCCTGCATATACCTGAAGGCTGAGATCTCCTACTTTTGTCATTCCCAGAGGAGATATTATTCCTAGGATTTCTTTGCCTGCAATCCCTTTTCAGATGTCCTAATTTACCACAATTAAAACACCTGGTAGTTTGATGTCTCCTCATAGCTTTGGAAATCGCTTCTCCTACCCAGGATTCATCATTATAGCTAAACATCTCAACATTCATTGTATGCTGTATCCATTCTTCCATTGGTGCTGATCTAGATCTTAAAGGCCCAATTATCTTTTTACATTCAGTATTTGCATTTTCAAAAGCTAGAGATTCAAGAAGTATTCGTCTAGCTTCTGGGTCTGTTACCCCTATGTCCAGAGCCTTAATTAATCTTTGCACAAAGTCAGTAAAGGGTTCTCTCTGTCCCTGCCTAACCCTGGTATATGATTCGACCCTTTTTGCTGGATCTTGTATTCTATTCAAAGCATTCAAGGCTGCTTTGTGACATAAGGACAGCACTTCTTCATCATAAAGAGCTTGGACCTGTGGATCAGCATATGCTCCTACACCAAGAATTTGATCTTGGGAAACCTCCACACCTTTTGCTCTTCCTTGCTGTTCCATATGTTTGGATTCTTCTCTGAAATAAATTCCAAACATCAAGGAAGGCCCATCATCTAAAACTGCAGACACTAGCTGAGAGAAATCATGGGGGGTAGCTCTGACATTAGAAGCCCAAGTCCTTATCATTTCCTTAACAAATGCAGAGTGCAAGCCAAAGTTAACGACAGCTTGCTTAATTTCTTTTAAATCATTCATTGCTATTGGTGTCCATCTAGCTTCTTTAACTCCCTTTGAGCCTTTGGAAGTTAACCCTTTGTCAGAATAAATTACAGGGTATGTTGTTAGGACCCTGGGTAAGCCAGTTCTAACAGCTGGTGGTGGCATTGTATCCTGTCCTTGTGCCTTCTTACTCTGTTCACCAGCTCCAATAGTTTCTTCAATCATTTCTAATCTTTTTATCATTGTATCCCTTAAATCCTGAATCTCCTGACCTACCCGTGTTTCTAGTAATTTCACTAAGGTATCAGTTTTTTGGTTTCCATTCTGGAGGTTCATTCTATCTGTTACCTTATCAAAACTTTGTGGTAACGTCTGAACGTCAAATTCAACAGCCTGTACCCTTTCAGGTAACTTCCTAGTACCCTTGGACATGGAGTCAATTTTGTCTATCATAGTATCCACTTGTTCAGATAACCCCTGATTTTCAATAATTTTATTCCTTTCAACTAGTTGTTCAATATTAGTCCGTAAAAATCGTATCTTTCTTAATGATAAAATATTGAAAAGAAAACTGAAACCTAGTAACAAGTAAATTAATATATTCCCATAGTCATATAAACCTTGCATGACATAATCCATTGTATTAATAAAGAAAACAGTAAAATTGGCGTTGGAAACAAAAACTGCCATATTACCTCTTGTCTAGTTGGCGGCGCTGTTGCCAAGTTGCGACTAGAACCACTGCAAAGGTGACTTAAACGGGTCCTGTTTCAGTGTCTGCCTTAGTATTTGTTAAAAACTAGGAAATATAAGTTGCTCAAGAAAGAAAGTTTAATTAAATCAATTCCATACACGGAACCAGAAACCCAGAATCCAGGGGTAGAAAAGAGCAACCCGGAAGTCGCGTATGCCTCCACGTGACCGAGTCGTTCTGATTCACGCCACTAAAGCACCGCACTTACAAGGGAAATTTAAAAACAACTCAGAAAAGAGCAAACCAGGCTTGCAGAGATTGTCCCGAGCCTGTGGAGCTTGGGAGGTGTGGGGTTTAATTGAACTGCTGGCTCCACATACAGGGCACAGGCCGCAGCTGAGGGAGGTCTCGTGACTAGCCGAGCTGGAAGCAAGCAGTTGAGTGGGGGGGAAGGGGAGGTTCTACAACCAAACGTGGGGCGCCAGATGAAGGCGTAAGTCACAGACAATCCCACACCAGTTTGGAATTATGATTAATAGAATGATTATTTATTCAAAGGGGAAAAAACTTACAGATTACCGTCCCAGACAACAGCCCCTCCGCGCGAACAGGAAAGGAGTCCAGGGGCCGGAAACGGAGCCGGAAGACAAAGACAGAGTGGAGGACAGCCGTTGCTTTTTTTAAAGGGAGAGAGACCACGCCCCAATGGGCTGGTAACTCAGCGGCGATTGGCTGAAGGAGCTGAAGGAACTCCCACAGCAGATGTCCTTGTAGTATGCATGAGCATTCTTTGGGTATATGCTCAAGAGTGGTATTGCTGAGTTCTGAGGTAGCATGATTCCAAGTTTTCTGCAAAACTGCCATATTGATTTTCAGAGAGGTTGTACAAGTTTTCATTCCCACCAGCAATGGATGAGTGTTGCCCTTACTTCACATCCTCTCCAGCATAAGCTATCATTGTTGTTTTTGATCTTAGCCATTCTGACAGGTGTAAGATGATATCTTTGAGTCATTTTGATTTGTCTTGCCCTGATGACTAATGATGTTGAACATTTCTTTAAGTGTTTTTCGGCCATTTGAGATTCCTCTGTTGAGAATTCTCTATTTAGTTCTGGTCTCCATTGGTTAATTGGGATTGTTTGGAATTTTGATGTCTAATTTTTTGAATTTTTTATATATTTTGTAGATCAGTACTCTGTTTGATATGGGGTTGGTGAAGATCTTTTCACATTCAGTAGAGTATCTTTTTTTTTTTATTGACTGTGTCCTCTGCTTTACAGAAGTTTCTCTGTTTCAGGAGGTCCCATTTACATATTGTTGCTTTCAGTGTCTCTGCTACTGGTGCTATATTTAAGAAGTAATCTCCTGTGCCCATGCATTGAAGGCTACTTCCCACTTTGAGCTGCTTTATGGCAGGCCCTTTCTCCTTATCCATCACCTCCCAGTCTAAACTCCTCCACTGGCAGGGTACCTACCCTACCTCTCCCTTTTAAGGTCCCTTCTCTGTCCACACGCTGACAGCTGTCTTCCTGTCCCCACACCAGTGGACCCTAAAACCCCTAAACCTGCTCTGCTCTCCCCAGGGGACAGAGTACTTCTCAAACTGTTAACTCCTAGGTCTCTCTAACCTCGATGGACAGGACCTCACAGGGTAATCCTTACCACCCTTCAGCTGCCAAGCTCTTGGGACACACATGCTGGTACCATCTCCCCAGGCTCAAGCGGGTGCCTACTCAAGACACTTGGTCTATCCAGCAGACAAGACTTTCCACCCTCTGGTTTTCCAGGATGCCACAATGAAAGGTCTACCTGCTCCCATTCTGGCACATTCATCTTTGGTGATAACAATATTTTTTTTTTTGCTAGACACCTGCCTTCTCACCTTCCCCAAGGAACAGATGCCTGAAGTCTCCAAGATGACAGTACGTGGGATGCCTCTTCAGCCACACCTCTTGCTGAATGTGGACACCTAGCTCTCCCCTTCCCCACGTCACCCCGTGTCCACAGAAAGTCGCCAGATTTGAGTCTATGCCCTTTTTTCCAAAGAGAGCCTAAATATTTGTCATAATTACCACTCCAATTTTCTGTCACCCTTATATCCAAAGAGTCTAGAATGTTAAGTTGGGAGCTTAGGCCCCAGCCCCTTGAATCTGTCCTAGCCCCCTGACCCTGAGAATTAGCACTCTGAACTCCAAATCCCAAAAGGCCAGGTTCTGACCCTCCCTGGGTGGGTGGGGGGAGCTCAGAACCACTCCCACCAAATATTTAAGTGAACTCCCAAAAGAGGAACATGTAGTCTCTTTTCCTTCCTCCCTGGGGTCATATTCATGGCTCCTCGGTGCCACCCAAGAGTGCAGAACTCACATTAAACCTGGAAATATCTTAATTTGGCTTGTTTTGATTTGGCTTGATTGTGATTTTGCATCGGCAGAGAGCTTGCATTAGGAAAATATTCCTAACAGTAATGAAAGCAGCTTGGTATTGGCACAGAAACAGGTTGACCAATGAAATCAAATCGGAGACCCAAAAGAAGTAAGCAAACGAACATTTCAAGTTAGAAAGGTAATGATAGGCAGCTATCTGGAAAGTACACAGTAGATGGGAGAGGCAGGGAGAAGTAGACTGAGAAAATCCACAGCTCCAGCCTCACACATCCCCAGTGAGAGAGGATAAACAGAAGCCTCATCCAAAGGTTAAGTCAGGCAATCTTAGGGAAAATAAACCACAGCCCTATATTGGTATTACTAAACTGTACTCAGGTTAGATGAAGGGTTCATAAATGTTTGCCGGAGTTCCTTGTTCACCCGAATATAGATTAGACACTGGGTTAGGTGTTATATCACACACATAAAGACTATACATATTACATATCTGCAATGACCAAATCCTCGAAGTCATCATAGGTTAGGGCTGGAGTTGATATACACCGTGATGGTTATTCCCTGTTGTCAATTGTGAGTCTGAACTCACTGAGAGCTGAGGCACTGGGACCACCCGTAAGGCACTTTCTTGACCAGGTTAGTTTTAATAGGAACATACACCCTAAATGTATGTGTCCCCTTCTGGTGGAAGCATATAAAAGGAAGTCTGAAGGAAAATCTTTGGTCCTTGTCTCATTAGACCAATCTTGCTGGTGAGCCTGCTGTGGCCCCTGCTGCCACAGCTTCATTGGACTTCTGAGGCAGCCCAAGCACAAGCAAGTACATGCAAACTCACAGTGAGTAAGCAAAATTAGCCAAAACAACCTGTCAGTATACGAATAGCTCAGTAACTATTGATGAACGCTTCTAGCTCATCACAACACACAGGCCCTGTTGTCTGCCAGTTTCAAAGGGACCAACCAGAAACGTTCTTGCACCAGCTTAATTTCCATAGCCCCGTATAACCCCGCCCCCGACCTTTTTTACAACAAAGTGCTTTGCATTTGCATCTCACAGTCTGCATCATTGCCTCATTGTCCTCTCACTCCTGCCCCACACCCTACGAAAAGGGGTTGTCACAACGTGCAGAAGAAACAAGTCTGCAAAAACTACAATTGATACCCGCTGTGGACGGGCCTTTTCCTTTTGCTTTCTTTCTCCGTCCTCCTTTCCCTCTTTTTCTTTCTTGCTTGTTACCCCGACTGCTATCCCTGTTCTGATCTCCTCTGGCATCTTGAGTTAGCCTCCTTCGGCTGTTGTCAGTGAACTGATCCCGGTTTTCATTTTCTAAGCCTACATTTTCTTTCCTTTCCCCAGTTTGTCTTCCTGCTTAGAAACTCTCCATCGTGACTCCGTTCGTCCCAATACCTCCAGATAAGGACCCTCTGACAGGTCCTTTGCCGGGAAACTGTGTGAGCATATGGCAGCGTGGCCTAAGGAGCCATGGATGTGTCTCACTATAAAGTAGCACACTCAGTACAGGAACACTGCGTTTACTTTCGTTTTCCCTTCCATGGCATGGACTCCCCTCGGGTTGTCTGAAGGCTCTCTTGCTTTATAGGGAGACCTGACTGCTCTTCAGAGAGTATACTGTTGGACTTCTTAAGTCTCTCTTCTAGTTAAGACTAATCTAGTTAAGTGACCACCTGCTAAAGGTCACTGGGGTGGTGGCCCGTCTATTAATTTACGGAGAGTTTTTGGCCGTTCAACTGTGGTTGAATTCCCTTTTCCTTCTGGGATTGGAATGTTCTCCCCAGATGGCAGCTATTTCCACGGGTTTGACCCTGGAGCTGAGCGTGGGGAGCAAGATGCAGTGGCTGCCCCTCACCCCATGTCTTCTGGCCACGTTCCACTTCGCTGCTGTTCTTCACAGGCTCCTCCCGGGGCCCGTCATGAGTGGTGCCCCTTTCCTGGTGGATGGGGCCTTCCCTTCTCCTCCAGCATTGCCTCCACTGTCTCCCCAAAGTTGGCAAGAGTTCTGTGTGTCTCACATGAGGGCAGCCCAAGTATTCGCCTCTACCTGATCTCCCACCTACAATATGCAGAATCTGGAGCCGAAGCTGCCTTTTCTGGCCGTTTTGCTGAGCTATTCCAGCAGGACTTTGAGGCTGAGGTGGCCCAGGCCTTGGAGTCATTTTCTTTCTTGCTTGCTGCCGCTGCTGCTGTGTCTGTTCTGACTGACCTTTGACTGTCATATGCACACATGGATACTCATAGGTTCACACATACATACACACACACAGACACAGAATTAAATACGGTTACTGTTTAGATTTGAAATCAAGCAAACTGCCCTCTCTAGCTACATACTGCTCTTAAATAACAAAAATAAACTATGGTTTGCAAAGAATATTTATAAATCTTTATCTTGTAAAAAATATTTTTTATGAATTTCTAACTTTGAAATCATAGAATCAGATGTAAAATAGAACTCATTTCTAATGTGATAGATACAACCTGAAGGAAAAATTTGCAAAACTGTCCTCACAATTCAGTGCATATTTGAACATTTCCTTACTAACATTTTTTTTTATTTTGTCATTTGTTCCTGAGTCCTTGTAAGGATGGCTATATCTTTCACAATTTTGTGATAGTGTATTTGTTTAAATTCATTAATTTTGTCATTATTCTTATCTACTTTATTAAAATAAGTGTAAAATAAAGGACAAAATGGATAATTAACACAATATTGAATTCTAGCTAAATTCATTCAAGAAATAAAAATAAATATTCTGTATTTATCACCAGCTCCCTTTAAGAACTCTTTTGATAGTATTATTATGTTGTTTCCTAATTCATCCAGGAAGCTTAGCATATTTGAATGAAGGATCTGATTGTTTTGGCTCAGGGATCAGCTGAAGTAGGTGTTTGAACTGTTTCCTGAAAGAAAAGATAAAGAGCTAAGCCTGGGGTCATCCCAGCATTCATCAAAGATAAAAGTCCTGATATTCTTCATGTACTTGACTCAATTATATAAAATGCCTGCTTTTCTAAACTTATGCTTG
Source organism: Myodes glareolus (assembly GCF_982192425.1). NCBI lineage: Eukaryota > Metazoa > Chordata > Mammalia > Rodentia > Cricetidae > Myodes > Myodes glareolus. Next base: position 1,578,702 of record NC_142045.1, read on the forward strand.
CCTTGAATAAAAATAGTGTCACAAGTGAAAATGAGATTTGAAAGCATCTTTATTGCAAAATTATATAATGTGTATCTTAAGATATGTTTACATGTATTCTTACAAAAAGACCTAGCTTTATGTGTGTGTATCTATTCCATGTGTGTGCAAGTACCCATGGAGGTCCATGCCAGATCCTCTGGAGCTACAGGTGTATGTGAGATCAGAGCTGGAGGAAGAGGGTGCTGAAGTCGAACCAGTGACCTCTGGTCTTCTTCTAGAGTAATGCATACTCTAAATTGCAGAGTCAATGTACTTAAACCCCCCCCACACACATGTGCACGTGCACACACACCCACAGAGAGAGAGGAAGAGAGAGAAAGAAAGAAAATAAGAAAGATACAAAGACAGAAAACAAAGGACTATATATATATATATATATGTGTGTGTGTGTGTGTGTGTGTGTGTGTGTGTGTATTTATATGTATATACATACATTTATGCAAGTATACATATATAGGGTTATTTTACTTATATTTAATAAATAAAGCTTGCCTAAAGACCAGGGCAAAGTTAAGTTACTAAATGTCACACAGTGGTGGCACACACCTTTAATCCCAAGATTTGGGAGACAGAAACAGATGGATCTCTGTGAGTTCAATGCTGAAACAACTCCAGGTGGTGGTGCCTCACACCTTTAATCCCAGTACTAGGAAGTCAAACACCTTTAATCCCGGCACTAGAGAGAATATAAAATGGGAGGAGACAGAGGCTTAGTCTGTTTAGTCTGTTTAATTGGCTTAGCCTGTGTTTGCCCAACATTGGTAGAGGTGTGACTTCTCTATTGGCTTGGCTGTTTTACTTTTCCAGTTTTCAGGTTGAACCCCAATATCTGACTCTGAGTTTTTATTATTTGTGCTACATATATGAGAAAAGGAAAAACATAGGTACAAGAGATCAAATGACTGTCAATAGAACAATAATGCAAATAACTTTATTGGCATGTGGAAATGTGATTAGTTGCTGCTAAGGAGAAAGGAAAGTCCCATGATGACAACATGCTTCCTGAGGCTTTAGGGACTAGCTACAGTGAATGCCAGTTCTGTTTGACAGAAGAAAATATAATGTGTTTTTAAGTTTTATTGAAAAGTAAAGGTATGAGGCCAAATTGTGATTCTTTTAGTGAGAAAAACATGGGTAATATACATTTTCTTGTATGTGGTATATGGAAATATTATTCTTTTGAAACAAATTTTTACTGTGTAATAAAGACTCTCCCTGAATTTGTTAACCAACTTCCTCGGCCTCCCAAGTGCTAGGATAACACTGGTAACTCTCATGCCTGGTAGGCCTGGTAGAAATTATTATTTTAATTAAAGATGGAGTTTTCCTAATTTGTTTGGCATGTGTACTCACTAAAATGGTGAGTTATATTAGATAACTGAACAGAAGGTAGTACTCAGAAGTGTGTCATACTATGGGAAACATGTTTTTACTTTTAAAATATTTAAAACATTTTTTTAACTTCTATGGTGCACACTAATTGGCAAGTAGGAACAGTGAAATGTAGACAAACATTTCCCAAATGTTTTCAAAACATGAATCTCTTCCGTTGTTAAATAAGAATTTGTTAACCATCAAGTCTGTTTCTTGGAACTAGAGATATTCTCATCATTAATCAGTGTTTGATGCTCTTCCAGACAACTGGGTTCAGCTTCCAGCATCCACAGAGGGAAGGCCATAATGGCCTGTAGCTCTCTGTAGCCTCCGGGAGCGTCAAGAAACAAGTGCTCCTACACCCACAATAAAACAAATCTTTAAAAAACAATAAAATAGAAAGTGGCTTTCCCGACAGATTTTTATGTGAGTCTTGGAAAAGACTGATGACTCCTCCTATTCAATTTCTCTTCTCAAAAACAAGCTCCAAGAGATTCTTTGCACTTTAAAAAGAAATCTCCCCCACCCCACTTTGTTTATCACCATTTCCTTTCCTGTGATGTTAACATCAAATTGAGCTCAACCTCAGGCCCATGGGAATCATCACAAACATTGTGATAATGAGATACGATTGATGCAATTTTCCTGCATAATCAGAGAAGGGTTGAACCATGACAGGCTAATCTCCAATACAACATACTAACAGAATGAAGCTGCAGTAGGAAGCTCAGGTCACTTTGTTCATCAGTACCCTGTCTGTTTAATGTGCTTAAGTGTCCCTGTTAAATAACAGCATATTTCTCATTGCTCCTCATGGTCTTGCAAGATTAAGAAGCATATAGATAATATCTGTAATAAGATTAAGCTCGCCAAGCTATGAAAATTGCTGAGTTATGAGAATCAAATGAGACAAATGTTTCCATCTGTCAAATTAAGTAGAATAAATTAAAAGGAAATGAAAATGGCATCCCCAGAGACACCTTGGATATGTTCTATTGTTATTTAACTTTTTGGGTTTCATCTCTGAGGACAGGCTGACAATCGTTTCTAAACTATCATTGATAGGAATAATGAATAGAGTAGTGAAAACCTGTCAGCCACAGCATCACCAATAAAAATAAAACTCAAATACAAGACATATTCCTTTTTATCTATATATCTCATTTTAAAAACCCATTTCTTAGCCTCAATCTCTTAGCTTCCAAAAAACAAAAAGATCAATCCTTTAGTTTCAAAACCGTGTGTAATTTTTAGACCATGTGTGAGTTCACATTGCTGGGATTGAGGTGCTTGTTGTGTCTTTACATATGTATAAGTGGGGCAGTGCGACACGCACTCTTTGTCCAGCAAGAAGGAACGATCACAAAATCAAGAATCCTTCTCAATCACAATTTATTGGAGCCACTTGGTTGAAAAGGGGAAAAGGGATGACGAGAGAGAGAGAGAGAGAGAGAGAAACCCAAAGGCAGCCGCTTTTCTAGGGTGAGAGGCTCGAATGCTGATTGGTTGATGCCATTCTGCTAGGGCCCAAGGCCACAGGACCAAGGCTCTGAAATGCAAAACAAGGCCCCAAGCACTCTGGCCTGCGCGGCAGCGTCAAAGGATTTGTATACCTCCAGGCTGTAGGACCGCTGGCACTATCTCGCCAAGGCAACATCCTGGCGGCTCCTTACAGGGCAGGGCGATCACCTGCTTTGGAGAACTCTTAACTGTTCTTGCTGTGGACCCAAGCTTTGCTCCAATCACCTATGATGAGTGCTTCACAACTGCTTTTCATTTCAGCTCCCAAGGATTTGATGCTGCACCTGCCCTCCATGGACACCTGTCCTGATGTGTACATACCCTCTTACCCTCTTTCTCACACACATAAGCATAACTGAAAATAAAATTAATCTTTAAAAAAATCTATGCTGTAGCCTTCTTTCCATAAAAATGGGTGTTAATTTTACAGACTGTGTCCACCCATTTAGTTGTCAAATTCATCAATCTTGTATTCACACCTTTTCCAGAAATGGCATAATTACCAGCCAATGTCTTGTTCTTCAGACATGCACAAAAAGACACCATTTAAGATAATAATGACAACAACACCACCACAAGATGTAAAGAGATTTCAACAAAATCTTTCTTGATTCAATAATATCACATTATCATAGAAGGTAGAGGTATGGAAGACCACAATTTTAGAGTAACATATCTCAGTTCATGAGGGGATTCAGTCAGAGCTGACTATTTGCTCTTGTTCTCGTTATAAGGGACAAATGGAAAATACATATTACATCAAGGAAAACAAATAATCTCAAATTCTAGGAGATGTGGATAGATAGATAGATAGATAGATAGATAGATAGATAGATAGATAGATAGATAGATAGATAGATAGATAGATATTCCGCATATGGATTGATTTAAAAGTAGTGTGTTTATGTACATTTTCATGGGCGGTTGCCTATGTATACATCAAGGAGCCAGAACATGGCCTTTTGAGTTGTTCCTCTGGATTTTACTTAACCTGTATTTTGAGGGAAGCTCTCTTAGTCTCATGTGGAGGTTATCAAGTAAGCAAGGCTGACAGGCCAGTTAACCCAGGGATCCACCTATGTATTCTCTTTGGTGATGTAAGTGGAAGCTGATTCTACCCCATTATATGCTTTTAAAATATGGGTTACGTAGATCAAAATATGTTCTCCTTTTTCCTGATCAAGTCTTCCCTTGAGCCTGCTAAATCAAATTTTAAAGTATGCCTTCATGTCATTTATATAGTCTTTCTGTGTTTATTTATGAAAAATAAATAGGGAAATAATCCTGTTTCATGGAATTATTGGGAATAATAGGGGACATAAAATCTAATCAAATTGTTGTTATTACCTGAATAGTAATATAATAATCAAGAAATATTATTTTCTTAAACATATCCATTTTTGTTCCATTCCTGTAAACTTTTTTCAATGTGATTTTAATGCAGTTAAATTATTGTGTGCAGATAATATAAATGGTTTCAAACACTTTACAAGTTGTGTATTTATAATACATTTGTTTGATGTATGTACGTATATGTACACAGCTGTGAACATGAATACAGGCCAGAGGTTGAAGCTGGATCACTTCCTCTATTGCTCTCCATCTTGTTTTTGAAACAGGTCTCCACTGAAGTTTGAACTCACTAATTTGGCTAAGCTGTCTGGACAGAAAGCCCCAGAGATCTTAGTGACTTCACATCTCTGATACTGTAATTGTAGGCATGAACTTCCACTGCCAGATTTTTATGTGGATGCTCAAAAACCACCCTCAGTTCCTCATGTTTGCATAGCAGGCACTGTTCAGATAGGGCCATTCCTTGACTTTAAGATTAGGCTTTATAGGGGTTTTAGTGTAGGTCTTGGTTTGAACATATATACAAGTCATTGTCTATACATATATAACATTGCATACACCTGTACAAATCTAAATATAAAATGTATATCCACCAAGATAGTCATTTATCTATCCACCAGCTCTTTCAGTGCCATCTGTTTATAACCATGGTATATAGGAGATGTTACCCAAACTGCACAACAAACGATCAACAAGCTGAGAGTAAGCAGGTCACTTCTGCCTTCAATTTGGCTACAAAATGTGGGTCTCATGCATAATTTATCTAATTATTTTCAGCAAACTTCTCAACACTTTTGGTACCTTGTATAAATCACTGACCTAGGATTTTAGAAGACAGGAAAGTGGAAAAAATATGTAACCAGCTGCTAGTTCTACAACCTTGTTGTGATTTAGTATTGAAAACTATGTTGACTGTGATACGGCTTGATGTTTCTTGAGCTTCACAGACCAATTATATATTTTCATCAAATACTTTCTTTAAGTGAAATTTAAGGTTTATACTTTTAAGCTGAATTTTAGCCGCTTTAACTACTTCAAAGCCATAGAAGATTTTTGTTGCTTTTTTTCATTTAAAAAGAGAATGGAAAGTCTAGCAACCTTTAAAGAATGCTCAGTTGGACAGAGGAAGCCATACAGTTCCCAGGAGATGGGGATTTCAGGTCCTTCATGCTGTCAGTCCAAGGGCTCTCACAGTCCCCAAATCAAATGTTTTCACAAGAAATTTTACTAAAGTTTCCAGTACTTGTAAGCGAGCATTTAAAAAGGATCAAGACACAAAAAAAAAAAGCACTGAAGACATAGAACATACAAAAAATATGTCTGTTCCACAAGCCTGGCTTCCAGAAATTACTAATTAGATAAGTTCTGTGTTTATGTCATCGTGACTGTATGCGTGTATATTATATTACCCAGCCATGACAAGCTCAGTGAAGGCCAAAGTCTTAGTAGCTTACCCTAAGACAATACCTGGTTCCAAGAAAGACTACAAACTGAGACTACCCAGGCACCACGCAGAGACCATTCAAAGGAAATCCCTAATGTTCCAACCATTGTAGATAGGATTACCTGCAAGCACATATCCATCACTTTTCACCAGGACACCCCTAGACAAATATCAGCGAATCAGGGGTCCTAAGCCTTAAAAATCCCTCACCTCAACTGGTGTAATCTGCAGGCCTTGCCTGTCACCTGGGTACCCAGTCCATTTAAGAGACAAGCCCCAACCACTTCCCACCAAAGCAAACAGATCTCCTGCCTCGTCTCCAGTTCTCTGTCTGTCCCTCTTATGAAGAGGTAATTACTGTCTCTCCTTCTTCCCCTTCTCTCTTTCCTCTTGCCTTCTCTTCCATAATCTCTTGCTCTTCTACTATTCCCAATACCCACTAGATAAACTCTATACCAAAGCTCTCTCTATAAGACATATCTGTTTGTCACCCACCACCATCTCCCACCTGCCAAGGGGACCTACCAAGACCTTGGGTTTGCCAGCCTCAGGTCATTCCTCATGAGACTGGTTTTAGGTCACCATCACTATTTGATAACACCAACCTTTGTTACTATTAAAAACCCCACCCCAATTGAGTTCTCTGATTGTGTCACTGTGCAGAGTTTGAACTTGAATAAAAATAAAGACTGCTTGCTTTTACATACAGGACTCGGTCTCCTAGGTGGGTTTTGGGAGACACTATGATCTGGACATGACATCTGGGATCCCACAAACCCACCAGGACCATCGCCATGTAGGGCCTTCAGACAATCAGTAAGTTTTCTGTGTTTACTTTTCATTTTCTGTCTCTCTGTTTTGAATATCCGTCTGTAAATATGTCAGAATCTGTGAGAGACTGCTGACGATCTGAGTGGACATGTGAGAGGATCACATGTGGGTAGCCAAGAAGATGTCCCAGGGCCCATCTGTAGGGAAATGAATCCGTCTGGTTAATTTGGGTCCATGGACTAGACCCTTGTGTATGGGATAAAATTCTTCTGGTTTCTGTAAAAGGACGAATGAGTTGTACCCCATATTCTGACTTGGAGCTGGTGCCATTGGTTCAGTTTTGCCTCCATTTGTCAGGAGAATCCTGTATTGTTCTGTGTACTGTTTTGTTTTTGTCCATTCTCTTTCTGACTTATGAGACTGATATAATGGAACATACTTAAGCTTAAATTAAGTCTTATGACTTTAATATTGGGTCACTTACAGGACTTGAGAAATAGGAAAAGAAGTGTAGAGTTTTAAACAAAAATACAGTCATGTATTTTCCTTAAAGAGATGAAACAAACAACATCTACACACCATGAACATTTCATTAAAAAGAGAAAGCCTCAGTCCATAGCACAGTGGCAATTCAGGCAGGTTTGCCTTGGCATGCCATACAGGCACAAGTTGCGTGCAGTTTGTTTAGATGGATGGGGCAGCCGAGCTATGCAGCCTTGTTATGACAATGTAGCTAGACTGCCAGCCACAGCTTGTAAAGGGAAGTGTGACCGATAGGATTTCAAACATTAAATGGAGAATGTGGAGTTAATTGCTATAGCTGAAAATATTAACAATCTTTTGCCCCCATGCTGCACACAGCCCCCTTCCCATGCTGGTAGGTGGGGCTACCGTGGCCTGCCTTTGGAGTAGCCTGTCTCAGCTTCTGTTCAAACCTGACCCTGCTTTGACTCCATGGTTGCTAAGCTATGGCAGCCGTGTTTTGAGACTGTAGGTTAATTCTGGTTAGAAAATTTTGTTTGATTTGTTAAAAAGTTTTGTCTATTTCTTGACAAAATTGTGCATACTTGTTTTGTTGGAGAGTTTGTCTGTGTTTTCTGGTGTTTTCATGAGTTTTGTAGCTAGCATGAGCTGAAACAGAAATGGCTTGGATATTTCTGCTGTCTTTGCCACCAACCAATACTTTGACCATATCTATGGGCATGGCTCAAATTTATCTTTGAGATCTAGTTGCTGGATTTGGGTTAGCAGGAATTAAAATATCTTTTTTTATAGAGTTAATGTTAAAACTGTTTTATGCTGTTATTTATTGGAAAGCTGGTCCTAGAAATGGATTATGGCTCTTGCTTCGCTAGATACAGGTGTATTTAAAATTTTCCTCCATGTCACTATTGTTGTTTGAGTCTCTGACACAGTGACAAGGAAAAGAAAACAAAGCAGAAGAGCCAGAAAAATGGACTTGACTTATGTAAACATTCTTTACTTCAAAATATATAAGTTTATTATTCCTAGTTGCATTATAATGTATTTAAATTAAAATAAAACTAGTTAAAAGTTAAAACTAACAACACTGAAAATTAAAAATTTAAAATCTATGCATGAGTAATTTTAAAGGAACCATATAACATAATTCCAATTTGAATTGCAACCCCTTTTTAAATCAGTCACATGGCTGGTTGTCATTTTGCTAGTATTAAAAAAATATGGATGTTTCAGGATTTTATCGCCATCTTGTTTAGAGATAACCATGTAAAATGGACCTTACTGAGAGACAAAAGTTCTCTGATAATTTGGATTGGGATAGATTTTTATATGATGGTTTATGTCAAGTCCTAAAATCAAGGCTTACAAAAAATAAAATTCAAAATGCTATAGTTGCACCTCAATGATTTTATACTCAAAAATGTACTTGGTTCTGCCACTTAAACTTTGTAATTTAAATACCACCCAGGTGATAATGACTATAAAGGCACAAAGGGATCATAGGATACAGTTGAGGTTTGCAAATGTATGGCAGGACTAGAGTCACAAAGAGAATCCAATTTCAAGGAATGAACCTTAACAGTAGTGGAAAAGCCAGTGCTTGGTGATAGTCACCAGAAGCACCAGGTACAGTGAAATGGAGCAGGTTGAGAACTAAAAAATTGGCTATGTATATGCTGTCGAGGGTGGGGCAAAAGAAGTACTCTGTTTTTGATATTTCAAAAAGACATTCAAGATATTTAAGTTTTTTAAAGAACAATTTTTAAAATATTTAAATATAATGCTATGGGGAGTTTTTGCGCATATAACATTTTATATTGTTAATATTTGAGCTTAAAATAAAAGGCTAAAAATCACATTCATAAGCTCTCAATGTTAACCAGAAACTGGGATGTTCATTTCTTGTAATGCCGCAAGACAATGACTTAAGCGGTCAGGCAAAAGACTCAGAACAAGTTCTCAGTCCACTGAGTCTCAATATTTTGTTGGTTAAAAAAAGCTTTTTGCAGGGATAGCCAAGACCACCTGCAAGTTAGATATTTGCACTAAGATTCATAACAATGAAAAAAACTGCAGTTGTATAATAACAACAGGAAAAATTTGTAATAGCGGGGCTCCTCAGCATGGAGACCTATATTAGAAGATAAAAGTGTATAAAATAAGTTGAGAAAAAGTGGCTTAGGAAATGTTTCTCTTTATTCAAGGTCTATTCAGGCTTAAAAATGTGTGTCTAGCCTCCTTATCTTTGTTAATTTTGCTAAGCTTGAGCTATTTGAATAAACTGAGACAAATACATGTTTTATGTTCACTAAAAAGAGCTTCAATTCAAAAGCATTATTTTAAAGCTAAACCTGACAGAAATGTAGAATAAAGTCCTAGTCTTGTAGAAGCTGCAAGGTTATTGTAAGGTGTTAAGAAATACAAGTTAATGGCTATCTTTGTAAACGATCAAGTTTTTTAGTGTAGCCATGCTAAGTACTATTGCTATAATTAATCACAAGGATAACCTTTTCTTACTCCTCTAAATATATTTTCAAAAGTTAAGCTTAAAATAATTAACTAAAAACAAAGTTGTCTATTCAGAAATATCTGGGCAGTTCTCAAATACTTCAAGGAGCTGAAGAATATGGCATTTACAATGTTGATTGAAAAGCAACTGTCGTTTATAATAGATTTGGAAGCTGTTTGGTATACATTCAGTTATAATTTATCCTTCTCAGATCTCTGATAGCACTGATGGTTGGATTAGCTATAACGCTGTCAGGTTGGCAGCAGGCAACCAGGTTCTTCCTCAAGGCTATAGTCAACTCGTTAGCTCTCTCTCTCTCTCTCTCTCTCTCTCTATATATATATATATATATATATATATATATATATATATATATATACACACACATACACACACACACATGCATGTCACCATGAACTGCTTCAGATGCAGGCAAAATTCAGCTCAGCCACATATAGCATCCTTTTTATGGACTATAGAAAAAATGTAGTTGTTCTTCTTCTTGCTCTTTTACCTGAAATCATAAACGATCTTTTAAAAGATGTGTTCATTATCTCATGATTCCAGGAAATTTGTTTAATTGCTTCCTTAGATAATTGAAAACTGCAGTAGACGGTCAACAGTGAGACAGAACAGAGACAGTCACAGGGACTAGGACGGTGAGGAGAAAATACTCACACTTGTATAAGATCATCTTGTGTTATCATTGTATACCAAATAGTTTACTTAGAGGAGAAAACAGAATTTGAGCTGGAAGCAAAAATGCTGCCTCATACTACATATATACACACATGCATGCATTTCCATATGCACAAAACACAAATGTGAACACATACATATAATTTATGCTTATATACATACCTATGTGAATACATACATACATACATATACACATTTCTGAATTGCTTCTCCCTTCCTCTTGTGCCTGCTGATGACATATTAACGTATCTATTGAACCAGCATTGAGAACCGTGTTTCACTCACATTGTGGGTTTCTCTGAAGGATTACTTTTGGAGTGGATTCCAGATAAGCACTACATGCAATGTTGTTATAACATACTTAAAAATTCAGGGCAGCAACTACGATGATAACACCATCAGTATGCAATTTACCATGTCAGCCATAGAACCTGAGTTCAACAGCAAGAACCCTGATAAAAGAGAAGGCCATGGTGTGTGCAACTGCCTTCCCAGTGCTAGAGAGCCAGAGGCAGATCTCTAGGGCACAATGGCCAGACAGTACAATCTAACTGCCAGTCACAGGTCCAAAACAGAGATCCTATTTCATAAAAGAAATGGAATAGCTCCCCAAACTGACCTCTGGCTTCTGTATCGACAGGCAAAATTCTCAAAGCTTTCATCAACAGGCTCACACACATTTGAATATGCTGCATGCACACATGCATGCAGTTCCTGTTCACCAAATGCTTGCCACAAAGTTCCAAAAGTGGGGTATAAAAGCAATTGACCACAGAGAGTCTTTTGCTGTGGGATAATGTTCTTGTATACTGTAAAGATCTGTCACTCATATTGGTTTAATAAAATGATGATTGGCCAGTAGCCAGGCAGAAAGTATAGGTGAGGCAAGCAGGCTAGGAAAATTCTGGGAAGAAGAAAGGCAGAGATACAGTCACCAGCCAGATGCAGAGGAAGTATGATGAGAATGCCTAACTGAGAAAAGTATCAAGCCACATGGCTAAACATAGACAATAATTATGGGTTAATTTAAGTTGTGAGAGCTATTTAATAATACACCTGAGCTAATAGGTCAAACAGTTTATAATTAATATAAACCGATGTGTGTTTCTTTGTGACTAAATGGCTGCGGGACCAGGTGGGAAAGAAACTTCTTCCACAAATTTTTGCTAATATCGTTGCAGAATAATCACAACCCTGACTGCTCTAAATTCATGTAAATTGAGCATGTCATTTTACAAAAGGTGACATGAATCTCAGTGTGATTTGCACTTACCGCTTTTCTCAGAATGTTAGAAGAATCTCACCCCTGGCATGAAAAGCAGATGAGTTTTCAAGTTGGCAAAGTCTCAGGGATTTTGGAAATTTAGGGCAAAAATATGCAGTTAAATTTGCTAATTTCCATTAAGAGCAAACTGCTGATCTCCTCAGCAGTAGCCTTAATGCTGTGCTCTGTGATTAACTAATGGTGGGGAAGTGTTCTGTATTTTTTATTGAGGAATCAGAGGAAACATGGTGCTTAATTATTCAGCAGCCCTAGAGACCACTGCCGATGCTCAGATAAAAATAAACTATCAGCCTCAAGCTACCACCAGAATGGAAGAACAAATCACACCTTTATTTCATTTGTGTGTTACAAAATGTGCCTGGGAAATAATTTCAAGAAAGACTATTATAATCAGAACCTAGCTGCAGGCTGATTCTCCATGAAGTGACAAATTAGAGTTTAATGTATTACATGCCATTGTGCTGAGGCTTGAAAGGAAGCATGCCACTAAGGACTGCTTTCTCTGCTTGGTCTGCCTTAAGGGGATTCTTAGAACAGGCTCCAAAGAGAAATCACTCTATGCCATGTCTGTGCAGATCTTATCTTCTAAATCCCAAGCACAGAACATTTCCAATTATTGACTACTTCTGTCCTTCATCAAAAGAGAGTCAATTTGTGGAATTATTCAAGATAGAAAATGGTGAAGCTTCTTCACAAGGCCTGTAGCAGCCCCCTGAGCTCTGACTTCAGTGGAACCTGACTATTTCATTCAACACATGAAGTAGGGAGACAGTATTTTGCAAGTCATACATATAATAAGAGGTTCATACCTAAAGAATTTTAGAACTCAACAAAATAGACACAGAAATAGTCAAATTAATATTATAAATATTAATGCATAACTAATAAATACATGAAAATGAATGGTTAAGAATACTAGGCATTTAGAAAATGAAATATGAAGCTACAATCAGATACCACCTTATTCTATTAGGATGGCAGTAATAACAAGAAATGTACACACACACACACAAATACATCACATATCATATGTGCTCGAGGATATAAATAATAAAAATTATTTTATAATACTGACTGCAATGTGAAATGGTAAAACTGATATATGAAATTATGTGGTCTTCACTTAGAAAATATTGAAAACAATTTCTATATCATTCAGTGTTCTAGTCAGGTATATTTCCAAAGCAATTGAAAACATAGTCTAAAATCTGTATTTGTATATCATATTCATAATAATTTAAGTTAGAGGGAACTAGAATTTACCAAGAAGTAGATATAGAAGTACTATGTAGTATATCCATATAGTAGAATATTAGTTAACTACAAGAAAGGAAGTTTTGATACCCTGCTGCTAGAGAGATTAATGTTGAAAACAATATATTAAGTGAACAAGTGCAATTACAAATTCACTTCTACTGAATAATAAATGCTTTTTGCGGTTATTTGGAACATTTCCTCCCTTGATTTATCAAGTGTTTTCACCATGAAATTGAGCTTTATTCTGTTAAATATTATTTTCTGTATCAACAGAGACAATTACAAAAAGTTTTTCTTTTTGTATTACATTGATTCTCATAAGTTAAAATACTTTGCATACCTTGGTGATTCTCAGCTGGAAGCAGGATATACTAGTTTTATATATTGCTGTATCTAGTGTCCTAGTGTTATGTGGAGGAATTTTTTATTCACATCTCTGAGTGATACTGGCTTGCCTATTTTTCATGAAGTTTTTCTCCAGTTTTAATATCAGGACAATAATGAATCTGTAATGGAGCCAGAAAATGTTTCCTCTTCTTCTATTTAAAATTTATGACCCAGTGTGGTGGCACACAGCTGTGAGCTCAGGGTGAAACTCTGTCTCAAGCAAAACAAAACAGAAGAGTGCCAGAGTCCCACAGTTCATGAGTGATTGGAGTTGACTCTGCTAAGTGTCAGCAGACTGGAGCAATGAAGCTTCTTGGGCTGCATCTACTTATGGTTTGGGAATTATTATTTGTTGTCTCTCCTATTGCTTCTATTGTCACGTCATTCTTCAGGATAAGGTATTAGTAGCTTTTGCCTTCCAAGGAAATTCTGCTTCGTGGACATCATTTTTTCAAACACAAGGATGGATAAAATTTCATCATAACCTTAAAAATTTTTCTGTAAGGTCTATAGTTAAATATTAATTTTCGCTTCTTAAATTTGGGTCATTTCTTTTCACAGTTAATCCATGCAAGCAATGCTTAGCTTGTTGTTTTCAAAGAACTGCCCATGTTCTCTTCCATTCCCTCAATATTTTCTATTCTTTATTTCAATACTCCCCTTGATAATGTATTTTTATTTTTCATGTGTATATGTGTAGCATATGCCCATGAGTTGTGTGTGCATGGATACAAGAGAAAGAAATCACAAGTTGTACTCTTTCACTGTGGATCTATTCCCTAGAGATAGGATCTCTCTCTGAATGTAGAACTAGGCTGGCCTCAAATAGCCTTGAGTGATCCTCTCGAAACAGGTGCACATGTGCCCATGGCAGACTTTTCGTATGAATGTCAGAATCCAGACTTGGTTCCTCGTGCTTATGAAACAATGCTCTTACCCACTGAGTCATTTCCTCTGCTTTTATACATATGCATCAATTTTATTTTGCTTTTCTTTGCCATTTTCTTTTTTAATAATTAATTTTTTTCCCTTTGGAGACAGTCTTTTTTATTTTTTTACTTTTTATTTGTGTGTGCCTGTGTGTCACCATCTGTCATCCCCTGCTCAGGGACATCAACAGGTTTTTTTTTTTGTTTGTTTGTTTGGTTTTTATTCTTTATTTTTTTTTTTTTACTTTTTTCTTTTTATAATAATAATAATTATTATTATTAAAAATTTTCACCTTTTCCTCTCCTCCCATTTCCCTCCCCTCCCCCCACTCCTCCTCCCTCTCCAGTCCAAAGAGCAGTCAGGGTTACTTGCCCTGTGGGAAGTCTAAGGTCCTCCCCCTCAATCCAGGTCTAGGAAGGTGAGCATCCAAACAGACTAGGATCCCAAACAGCCAGTGCATGCAGACGAAACAAGACCCAGTGCCATTGCCCTTGTCTTCTCAGTCAGCCGTCCTTGTCAGCCACGTTCAGAGAGTCCGGTTTAATCACTTACTCCATCAGTCCCAGTCCAGTTGGCCTTGGTGAGCTCCCATTAGATCAGCCCCACCGTGACAGTAGGTGGCTATACTCCTCGCATTCCTGACTTCCCTGCTCATGTTCTCCCTCCTTCTGCTCCTCATTTGGACCTAGAGAGTTAAGTCCAGTGCTCCAATGTGGGTCTCCATCTATCTCCATCCATCGCCAGATGAGGGTTCTATGGTGATATGCAAGATATTCATCAGTGTGGCTATAGGAGAAGGCCAGTTCAGGCACCTTCTCCTCAGCTGATCAAGGAACAAGCTGGGGACCTCTCCTTGGACACCTGGGAACCCCTCTAGAGTCCAGTCTCTTGCCAAACCTAAAATGGCTCCCTTAATTAAGATATTTACTTCCCTGCTCCCATATCCATTCTTCCTCCAAACCAACTGTTCTATTCCCCCAAGCTCTCCCCATCCTCCCTTTCTCACTTCTCTCTCCCTTTCACCCCTTACCCGCTCCCCACCTCCACCCTGAAGTTCTCCATTTTTATCTGGCAATCTTGACTACTTCCAATATCCAGGAGGATAACTACATGTCTTTCTTTGGGTTCACCTTCCTATTTAGCTTCTCTAGGATCATGAATTATAGGCTCAATGTCCTTTATTTATGGCTAGAATCCAATAATGAGTGAGTACATACCATATTCATCTTTTTGGGTCTAGGTTACCTCACTCAGTAAAGTGTTTTCTATTTCCATCCATTTGCATGCAAAATTCAAGATGTCATTTTTTTAACAGCTGAGTAGTACTCTAATGTGTATATATTCCACACTTTCTTTACCCATTCTTCCATTGAGGGGCATCTAGGTTGTTTCCAGGTTCTGGTTATTACAAATAATGCAGCTATGAACATAATTGAACAAATATTTTTGCAGTATGATTGGGCATCTCTTGGATATATTTTCAAGAGTGGTATTGCTGGATCCTGAGGTAGGCTTATTCTGAATTTCCTGAGAAACCACAACACTGATTGCCAAAGTGGTTGAACAATTTTGCATTCTTACCAGCAATGGATGAGTGTTCCCTTACTCCACATCCTCTCCAGCAATGACTATCATTGGTGTTTTTGATTTTAGCCATTCTGACAGGTGTAAGATGGTGTCTCAGAGTTGTTTTGATTTGTATTTCCCTGATCACTAAGGAAGTTGAGCATGACCTTAAATGTCTCTTGGCCCTTTTAACTTCTTCTGTTGAGAATTCTCTGTTCATTGTTTTGGTTATTATGAGGCAAAGGGACATTTTTTTGGGGGGGGTTCAGTCTATTTGGTGTTCTGTAAGCTTTCTGTGCCTACATAAGTATATATTTTTAGGTTGAGAAAGTTTTCTTCTTCTATGATTTTGTTAAATATATTTTCTGTGTTTTGGAGTAGGACTTCTCCTTCATCTATCCCTAACATTCTTAGGCTTGCTCTTCTCATGCTGTCACATATTTCTGTGATATTTTGTGTAAAGTTTTAGCTATATTTAATGTTTTCTTTGACCGATAAGTCTATTTCCTCTATTGTATCTCAGCCCTTGATAGTCTTTCTTCCATCTCTTATATTCTGCTGCTATGTTTGCATTTGTCATTTCTGATTATTTCCCCATATTTTTTGTTTCAAAAATTCACTTGGTTTGTGCTTTCTTTATTGTCTCTATTTTGGTTTTCAAGTCTTAAATTGTTTCCCAGATCTGTTTGATTGTTTTTTTCTTGGTTTTATTTATGTGTTTTGCTGATTTCTTCCAATTTTTGTTTGTCTTTTCCTTCATTTCTTTGAGGGAATTTTTCATTTCCTCTCTAAGGGCCTCAAACATTCTCCTAAAGTTACTTTTTAGGTTATTTCTCCTGTTCCATCTATACTGGGTTGTTCAAGTCTTGCTGTTGTAGAGTCACTAGTTTTTGTTGGTGTCATGTTGTTCTTTGTATTGTTGAATGTGTTCTTACCTTGTCTACTCATCTTTTCCTCTGATTGGTGTAGTTGGGGCTCTGTCTCTGATCATCAGTGTTGCAGGTGCCAGTGAATTCAAGGCTCAAATGTTCCTCCTTGTAGTGCAGTTGAGGCCAGGGTTCTAGTTACCCAAGAAGTCACTTAGTGTTTGGTGTAGGACAGTTCTGTCTTTTGTCAATTATGTTTTAAATAAATGCTGATTGGCCAGTAGACAGGTAGAAAGTACAGGTGGGACAATCAGACAGGAAGTAGAGGCGGGGAAATGAAAACAGGAAAATTCTGGGAAGGAGGAAGCCTATTCCTCCCCAGTCCTGCACAGACACAGAAGAAAGATGTTGCCTGCCTCACTGAAAACGGTACTGAGTCATGTGGCTAACATATACTAAACTAATGGACTAATACAAGTTACAAGAGTTAATAAGAAGCCTGAACTAATGGGCCAAGCATTGTTTTAATGAATACAATTTCTGTGTGATTATTTTGGGACTAAACTATCAGGGCAGCCAAGGTGACAAGCAGGCTATCATGTTACAGAATGGTGCTAAATGACATCCACATAAAGACTGTGGTGGTGGCTACAAAGAGACAGACAAGTGACTTCTTCATGAATTCCTGCCTTTAAGTTAGGCACCGATATGCAGCAAGAGTTCTAAGAGGTCTTACTATTAGAAGTCCTAAGTCAGATATTGGGCAATATGCTGAGAGGTCAGAGAGACAAATGGAGAAAACCATAGTCTGTTGTGGGAGTAACTTCCGCTGCCTCAACCAATAGTCGCTGAAATACGAGCCCACAGTGCAGCGGGGAGCGACTTCCGCTCCGTCAGCCAATAGCTGCTGACATACCAGCCCACTGGGGCATGGTATATTTCTCTTTTAAAAAGAGAAGCAGATCCGGATCAGGCCCTCTTGGTTCCGGCTCTTGGTTCCGGTGCTTGCTCCTGGCTCCTGCTCCCGGCTCCTGCGACTAGGCTCCCTTCCTGATGGTTTATGGTGCATGTAAGTTTTACCCCCCAAAATAAATAACCCCTTAAAACATAACTGGTATGGGATTGATTCGCCGATAATTGACGCCCAACGTTTGGTTTAAGAACCGCCCCACCCCCCCACCCCCAGCTCGGCCTCCCAGGATACACAGGTCCGGACAGTCTCTGCCGGCTTACTTTGCCCTGTTCGGCATGGATTTTTAAATTTCTCCTTGCAACGTGAGTCAAAGAACTCACAGCGCAAGCTCCCTTTGAAGTTCCAGCAAGCTGTTTGAAACCCCTGCCATCCGCCATAACTGATTAGGAGTGCTGCAAGCAGCTTGACCCTTAATTCCAGCACAGGGACATGGGGCCCAAAGCACTAGGCCTCTTTAGCAACAGCGCAGTGGCTGTGTCACGACCCTCTGCATCCGGTTGAACAGAGCAGCAGGGCCTTGTTTATTGCCTTGTTTATTGGCCACTAGAAGCTCTCTGACCTTTTGTGATCTGTGGATTTAACCTCTGGATATGAGTGTATATATTCTAGAGTTTACTTCCTCAATCAACACCACGGCCATGTGGATTCAGGTGCGCCCCACCTCCTACTGGCAGGCAACGGTCATTACAGGTAAGATTTTTCTTTTCGGTTGAAAATACATACATACATACATATAAGTACAATTTCCTTTGATTGAAAATGTCAGAAAATATTACTATCCAAAAGTTCAATGGTTTTTTCAATTGTGCTATGGAGGATATTCTGAAGGATGTCTCAGAGATTCCTCTTACTTTGTTATTCCTGGGATCTGTTGCTTTTCTGGTGTTTGGCTATTTTATAAGAAAGATACAGTCCTTACAGACTGAATCTACAATGCTGAGGGCAGAGATTAAAACCTTAAGAACAATTCAGACTAATACCAACCTCCTCAAAAAAGAGTTTGGAGATTTCAAGGAAGAAACTAGATCAGAGTTTGGAGATTTCAAGGAGGAAACTAGATCAGAGTTTGGAGTTTTCAAGGAGGAAGCTAGATCAGAGTTTGGAGATTTCAAGGAGGAAACTAGATCAGAGTTTGGAGTTTTCAAGGAGGAAACTAGATCAGAGTTTGGAGTTTTCAAGCAGGAGACTAGATCAGAGTTTGGAGTTTTCAAGCAGGAGACTAGATCAGAGTTTGGAGTTCTCAAGGAGGAGACTAGATCTTTGTTTGATATGACTCGGTCGACTGACCAAAATATCAAGAAGGTACAGTCTGATATTGCTTCTTTAGAAGGGAGCGTCACTGCTCTGGAGGAGGGGACAACCATAATGACTCATAACCTCCAGTCCATGACTGTAAGTGCTGAAACATTAGCTGAGAGGATTATAACCATCGAATGTGAAAATCGGACTTTATCAAAAGGGTATGATAGATTAATTGACAGGATTTCCATACAAGAAGGCACAGTACATGCCATGAGGATTATGTCCAACGAGGATATCGTATCTCTAACGGACAAGCTCCACGTCTTGGAATTATCAATGAAGGCGATTGTGTCCAAGGAGGAAATAGTGTCTCTGACGGACAAGCTCCATGCCTTAGAATCGTTAATGAAGGCTTTGGAGCATAATACTGGACAGGAGATTCAGGACTTACAGAAGGCAATGGTGAGCAGATTTAATAAGATTGAGGAAATCATAGACTCTGATGAACAGGAGCAAAAGGTAGAAAGGCAACCTTCACCTCAAAAAACTTTCAGTCTACATAGAGTTATACCTGCCTTTCCAGTAATAACATCAGAAAAGATAACTGGCTCCAAAACCCCTAAGGTCATTAAAGAACATACATGGGAGTCTATACGTATGAATGATCTGAAAGAATTTAAACAAGCAATTGTGAATTATGGACTACATTCATCCTTTGTTAGGGAGATGTTAAAATACTGGGCTCTGAGCAACAGGGCCACCCCTCAAGATTGGAACCAGCTCACATCAGCTGTCCTTGAGAACGGACCTTTATGGCATTTCAAATGCCTATTCAAACAAGAGGCCAGACTTTTACAACAACAAGAATCAGCGAAAGGAATTGAGGTTTCTCTAGATCAAATTCTAGGGGAAGGACCTTACTCTGATCCTCAGGAACAAGCTCTTTATGATGAAAACATTTTATCCATATGTGCTACAGCAGCTCTAAGGGCCTGGGACAGGGTTCAAGACTCAGGTCAGAGAGTAGAATCGTATGTCAGGGTCAAACAGGGTCAGAGAGAACCCTTTAGTGACTTTTTGCAACGACTAACTAAGGCTGTACAAATAGGGATACCTGATCCAGAAGCAAGAAATATAGTAATTGAGTCTTTGACTTATGAGAATGCCAATGTAGAATACAAAAGGATCCTGGGGCCTTTAAAGCTCAGATCAGCGCCTTTGGACGAATGGGTTTTACATACAATGAATGTTGATACATTTGATTATGGCAATGAAACATGGGTACAAGAAGCAATTTCCAAAGGTAAAAGGAGACATCAGATTACAAAATGCTTTCATTGTGGCAAAATGGGACACATGAAAAGGGACTGCAGACAATGGAATTCCAGGAATAATGCCTCTTCTAGGAATAACAGGAATAGGAGGACTCAGCCTTCAGGTTTATGTAGGAGATGTGGAAAGGGCAGGCATTGGACGAATGAGTGTAGGTCAACAAGAGATAAACAGGGTAACCCGTTGCCATCAGGAAACTCAATAGGGGGCCTCTCGAAGGCCCCCATGGCAAATGTGGTCCAGTCATTTCTGATCACTGCAGAGAACATGCCTCTTCAGGGAAATTAGAATGCCCCATGCCTGCTGTTAAAAGCAATAACGGCCTGAAGGATGAGTTAAATGTGGTGAATGAATCAAGAAATCTAAGAGGACAAAGTAAACGAATATTCTGGCAGACTTCTATAAATGAACAAAGACCACAGCTAAGAGTGTGTGTAAATGGCAAACTTATTACTGGCTTACTGGACACAGGTGCGGATGTAAGTATCATTACACCAGAGTCTTGGCATCCGCATTGGCCTCTTCAGGAGGTAGATATTCAGTTCTTAGGAATTGGAACCCTATCTCGAGTAAAACAAAGCATGAGATGGGTCAATTGTATAGGTCCAGACGGACAAATGGGAAAACTAAGGCCATATGTAGCAAATATTACAGTGAATTTATGGGGCCGTGACCTATTGCAGCAATGGAATACCCAAATTAACATTCCTGCTGCTTCCAGAGCCTGTATTTCTGAGGACAATATTACAAGATATTACAGATGGCGGAAACCAGCCATTAGAGCTATACAAGAACACAACACAATTGATGGCTCTTCAGAGGTACCAACAGCCATGCCTCTACAATGGTTGACTGAGAAACCAATATGGACTAAACAGTGGCCTTTAGCTGAGGAAAAGTTACAGGCTTTAGAACAGCTGGTATAAGAGCAATTAGATGCTGGACATATAGAAGAATCTACCAGCCCTTGGAACTCTCCTGTGTTTGTTGTTAAGAAAAAATCTGGTAAATGGAGAATGGTGACAGATCTTAGAGCTATCAACAAGGTTATTCAACCTATGGGCCCTCTGCAATCTGGAATTCCTCTGCCCTCCCTGTTACCAAAGGGATGGCCTCTTATAGTTATTGATCTGAAAGATTGTTTCTTCACTATACCATTACAAGAAAAAGATAGAGAAAAGTTTGCCTTCACAGTGCCTACCTATAATGACTCTCAGCCTGCAAGGAGGTATCAGTGGACCGTCCTCCCACAGGGAATGTTGAACTCTCCCACCCTGTGCCAATATTTTGTAAGCCAACCATTGAAAATTATACGCAAACAATTTCCTAAGTCCATAATATACCACTATATGGATGATATCCTGATATCTGATCAAAACAAAGATACCTTAGAAAGGCTGTTTGAAGAAGTAAAACTAGTATTACCTAAATGGGGATTGCAAATTGCTCCTGAAAAAATTCAGAGAGGAGATTCTGTTAATTATTTAGGTTATAAAATAGGCTTACAAAGAATTAAGACTCAAAAGGCACAAATCAGGAGAGACCGGTTACGAACTCTTAATGACTTTCAAAGATTATTGGGAGACATTTCCAGTCTACGACCAGCTGTTGGGATAACACCTGATCTAATAATTCATTTAAACAAAACCTTAGATGGTGACAAAGATTTGAATAGTCCCAGAGAGTTAACAGCTGAAGCAGAAAAGGAACTGATGATGGTTGAGGAAAAATTACAGGAGGCACATGTAGATAGGGTGGATCAAAATCTTAGTTGCATTCTAGTTATATTACCTTCCAGAATTTCTCCTACAGGAATTTTAATGCAGAGGGAAGATACTATTTTAGAATGGATCTTCTTACCACACAAACCAAGTAAAAAATTAAAAACTTATGTGGAAAAAGTCTCTGAATTGATTATAAAAGGAAAATTGAGACTTCGTCAATTAGCAGGTATAGACCCAGCAGAAATTATAGTACCTTTCACTGCTG
This sequence comes from Myodes glareolus, assembly GCF_982192425.1. NCBI lineage: Eukaryota > Metazoa > Chordata > Mammalia > Rodentia > Cricetidae > Myodes > Myodes glareolus. The sequence goes on from NC_142045.1 coordinate 1,600,725, forward strand.
ATGAGATAAAAAAAAAGTTGTGGGAAGACAATGAACCATGGCAAAGAGCTTGTGCTAATTTTTTGGGAGAAATCAATAACAATTACCCAAAAAGCAAGAGACTTAACTTTATAAAGAGAACTTCTTGGATCCTCCCTCGAATTGTCCATGATGCTCCAATAACCGGAGCCCATACATTTTATACCGATGCTAATAAATCAGGGAAAGCAGGTTACAAATCAGAAGAATTGAGTAAAGTGGAACAAAGTCCTTATGATTCTGTCCAGAAGGCAGAATTATATGCCATCCTTATGGTGCTTAGGGATTTTAAAGAACCTCTTAATATAATTACTGACTCACAATATGCAGAAAGAGTTATTTTGCATATTGAAACTGCTGAATTTATACCTGATGATACAGAACTGACCTCATTGTTTATCCAGGTACAAGACATGATCAGAAACAGGCTCTGCCCTATGTATATAATGCATATCCGATCCCATATGGGTCTGCCAGGTCCTCTAGCACAAGGCAATGCAGATATTGATCAATTATTGATTGGTAGTGTGCTGGAGGCATCTGAATTTCATAAAAAACATTATGTCAATAGCAAAGGCTTGAAAAAAGAGTTTTCTATTACATGGCAACAAGCTAAGGAGATTGTAAAGAAATGCCCTACTTGCTCTTTTTATAACCAAACACCATTGCCTACAGGGACTAATCCAAAGGGTATTAAAAGGAATGAAATTTGGCAGATGGATGTGTTTCACTTTCCAGAATTTGACAAGTTAAAATATGTACATCACACCATTGATACTTATTCAGGCTTTCAGTGGGCAACCGCTTTAAGCTCAGAAAAAGCTGACTCAGTAATCACACATTTATTAGAAGTTATGGCCATTATGGGTATACCTGCACAAATAAAAACAGATAATGGTCCAGCTTATATATCTAGGAAAATGAAACGATTTTTTGCTTATTATAATATTAAGCATGTTACAGGTATACCATACAATCCTACAGGTCAAGCAGTTATAGAAAGATCAAATCGTACTATAAAGGATATGCTAAACAAACAGAAAGGGACGAAAGATACCCCCAGAAATAGATTGCATAATGCTTTATTAACCTTGAATTTTCTTAATGCTAATGAGAAAGGAACAACAGCAGCAGAGAGGCATTGGATAATGGAAAAAACTTCTGAACTAAACCAACCTGTTTATTTCAAAGACGTGCTAACCTCTCAATGGAGGCCAGGAGATGTGCTACGTTGGGGAAGGGGTTTTGCTCTTGTTTCCATAGGAGAAGAAAAATTGTGGATACCATCAAAATTAATAAAGGTTCGATTTGAAGAGGAGAAACCTCTTGGAAAGGAGAAATGACAGCTCATCCACAATGATGATATTCATACAGTTGGTAAGAAAAACATATAGAATGGGGGCAGGGTTCTGTTCTTATCTCCACAGGAAAACACTGATTTTTGAAAAGTTCAAGGGACCCTGGATATCTGAATACTGACAGATGGAAAATAATGGCCCAATAAGGACTATCAAGAAAACTGAATAGGTTCTGTAAGTAAAATATACTAAATCATATTTCTAAATTTATAGAGCTGGTTTTAGAGTTGGACTCTGGCTCGGTCCCTCTCTAATTCCAAGCCTGTTGTTAAAAGAAAAACCCAGAGTTTCTGGAGTTTCTGTCTCATGTCAAGAGCCATGATATGGGACAGAAAGGAATATGAGTTTAGAAAACATCTTTACTTTTCTTCATATCTATTATACCTTTCATTAAATATATCTATCATGTCTTTTATTGAATATATGTATGTCTGTATATGTCTATATGATTAATATATGATTATATATTATTATAATCATATAATATATGATATTAATATATGATTAATATATATGATTAATGTTTAAGTTTTCCACAATGAACAATAAGTTTTTCCTGCAGTGACATTTGAAGTTTCCAGGAAGAAGATGGGGCCCCATAACAACAACTCCACCTGGTTGATATGACATCATGATACTGATAGCGCTACTACAAGACCTGTTTTGAGTACCAGCTGCACAAGACGATTCCAATGTGGTTAGCTGAAATGATGCACATCTTGTACAACATTATGGCCAGTCCTCCACAAAATACTCAGAGACTATTTGCAATTTTAAAAGACATTGATCTTGAAATTTAATCATCATTTTGCTTTCACAGGATCCCCCAGAAAGAACGTCGCCCCCATGACAGCTGGAAGTAATTCTAGAGAACGACGTCCCCTCTCCCAGTAAAGTTTGTCCTTGGGTTTAGGGACATCATTTAGGGGTTGGTTATAATTAGTATAGGGTTGAGGGTTGGGGGAGGAATTTTATAAGCGCAGGAATTCTAAAAAAAAAAAAAAAAGAGGGATAATTGGATTATGGGATAGTAGCTTTGTACTTGTGAGTTATTGTTTTTAGACAAATATATTGGTATTGATTCTTATATATTGATACAAACTTAAATTATGTTGACTATTTTATGCATGCATGCTTCTACCTCTGTTTAAAACATTTTTATGTATTGACATATATATATTGTATTGATATATGTATATTTTACCATATTGCATTGTACACTTCTATCTCTGATTAAGATACTTATATATTGTTTATGTATTGATATATATATTTACCATATTGCAATGTATACTTGCACATTGTTTATATTTGGAGGTCATATTGTCCCCATTTATTGCACAGTTGTTTACTATTTCAGTCTTTAAGTTAGATAGATATTGAGAATAATATAGATCAATAGTCATCTAAGTTTGTCATTTATAATTAGACTAATCAGGTTCTTTAGATACATAGACATTATATTCAGTATAGATAGATAATCTTCAACCTCTTCAAAGAGCTGTAGAAAATGGCCTTTAATCTATCTCTGAGTTCTGTGGTAGGGAGACACAATCGCTCCTGGCAACACTGATCTATTCCTGAGAGAATGTTGAGCACCAAAGACACTCCACCTGGAGCCTTTCTTCTTGGCAGAACTGGCCTTTGGGTAAAGAAATGCCCATACCTCAACTACTGACAGAGTTACAGAGTATCCGTAAATGGTAAAACAGGACTGTCATATCCTGCCAAGACAGGATAAGATAGTTTTGAAAAGTTCCTTGCCTTTGAAAATGGTATGTCAGTTACGTTAGGCCTTAGCCAAAGTTGGTTGCTTCAACACTGCAAACGTGATTTTGGGTGTTTGTCCAGGTAGCCAGTTGTCTATGTGATTTGTTACATGTTCTGGAAGTTTGATTGCACTTCCTAATTACTCAGGTAGCATTATTTCCCTTCTCAGATCTTTGATGGGATTGAAGATTATATAAACGTAGTTACTTTCTTTTCATGACGTGGCCAAGTTATTTCTTATACAAGACTTAAGCTAGTTAGAATAGGAAATTTGTATTTATTGTATATAATTGTGTAGGTTTGTACTTACTGTATATAATTTCGTAGTAGGCTTAGAACTCTCTTACTTAAACAAAAGGGGGAGGTGTTGTGGGAGTAACTTCCGCTGCCTCAACCAATAGTCGCTGAAATACGAGCCCACAGTGCAGCGGGGAGCGACTTCCGCTCCGTCAGCCAATAGCTGCTGAAATACCAGCCCACTGGGGCATGGTATATTTCTCTTTTAAAAAGAGAAGCAGATCCGGATCAGACCCTCTTGGTTCCGTCTCTTGGTTCCGGTGCTTGCTCCTGGCTCCTGCTCCTGGCTCCTGCGACTAGGCTCCCTTCCTGATGGTTTATGGTGTATGTAAGTTTTACCCCCCAAAATAAATAACCCCTTGAAACATAACTGGTGTGGGATTGATTCGCCGATAATAGTCATCTTACCTCTCAACTTCCCAGTCAAAATAGAGTGAGTTCATGTTTCCTCCTGCCTTATCACTTTCTCTTCCCACCCAGCCACATTACTTCCTGTCCTTGTGTACAGACCTCCTCTATGGTTAAATATTGTCTCGCTTCACCATCTGATCTTCAGGCAAGCTTTATTGTATAATCAATATATAACCACAGATGTCCATGTAGTACTTGAAGAAAAGAGTCCTTTCACAGGATGTAATTTTATATAAATTCTGATTTTTTTCTGTTTGTTTTCATAAGAAGAATTTTCAATTTGTTTCTGACAAAGTATACTAATGGTAATTTCAAGTGCATTATAATGTATATTTTGACTTGACTCTTCTGTTTACTTTTCCCCATACATAATGCAATATACATGTATTCCCCATGCAGAAAAAATGAATCTTGCCATCATGTCTGTGAATTCAAGTACTTTCAGGAGATCGAGGAAAGTAGTTTTCTCTGAGACACATTTTTGGCACCTGACCTTATTCTAACACATTTATTTCACAAAGATCAATAATTTGAGAAGTCTTATTTAAATTGGAATGACAGAATCACTGTAGGCTGGCATTACCTAGCATCTCAATAGAGAGTAGACAACCACCATCACCAGGAGCAGGCTTCCTAAGGGTAGGAGATACATACACCAAATAAGAAACAGTGCAAATGTAAATGTAGAGGGCATCAAAGGCAAGTGATTCTTGACTGATGTCCTGACCTCCTCCAGCTAGAACAGAGCACAGAGTAAATGCCTTTGATCAGAAGCCAAATACTTTACCCAGTAGCCCAGATTTCATATTGACATTCTGTACACTTCAGTCATTTCTGTTTAGTTAAACTATTTTAGATTCTAGATAGGATAAATTGATTGGAGCCTCCATTTTCGCTTGAATAAATATTTTTCAAAATGAATCTTGTATTTAAGTATATGGTCATCAAACTTTTGTGCATGGGAGGGTGGAAGAAAAGAAGAAATAAGAGCTATTGTGTCATTACATGTGTGTATTCATGTGTGTGTGCAGGTATATGCTAAGTGTGATTGTATGTGCACCTGAGTACATGGTGGTCTGAAGTCAAGTGTCTTCCTTAGTCTTTGTCCATCTTACTGCTTTGAGACGAGATTTTGCTGCTTGTCTATACTGGCTAGCCAGAAATTCCTAATGATCTACCAGTTTCTTTCTCCTCAGCACCAGGATTTCAAGCATGTACCGGCCATTTACATGGGTCCTGGTGTCAAACTAAGATTGTCATGCTTTTGTTTCATGCTGTTTACCAACTGACTCCCCATTCAAGCTCCCATCATGAAACTTTAACATGTTAAATCAGTTCCAGCTCCCAGAGTCAGAATTGACCAACTGTTTCTCATTTGTTTCTTGTTGTTCTGATGCCGCACAGAGTAGTTTATTGGTTTCCTATAGCTCAATATCTTTCTAGAAGTATTAAATTACCCCATTGCTATGTGCCTAATGCTTCTAACTTATGTTTGCAATTCCCTTAAATAAAGTTAACATAGATTGTTTTTACCTGCCTAATTCCAATGATACTACATAAAGATTTTAAAATTGATCTTCATGTGAATATTATATGCTCTATGATAATTTGGTGTGGCATGTTTCTTCCAATTGAATTATGTGTTGAGGAAGAGATAACTGTTTTGTACCCACTGAATTTTGTTGATTACCTTCCTGGGATTAGTGATAATTTTGTCCTTGTCTTTTATTAATATTTGTAAGAACTTACTGTTTTTGCAACTTTGGGGAATTATAATTTTTAAGATTGTATTAAAATTTCATAGGCAAGAACACATTATTTAAAATGTGTGTACATGTCCGTATGTGTACCACACACACACACACACACACACACACACACACACGGAAACCAGAATACAATGTCCTTTTGCATCCTTAAGTATTAGCATTGATGGGGCTGGAGAGATGGCTCCGAGGTTAAGAGCATTGCCTGCTTTTCCAAAGGTCTTGAGTTCAATTCCCAGCAACCACATGGTGGCTCACAACCATCTGTAATGGGGTCTGGTGCCCTCTTTTGGCCTGCAGGCATATACACAGACAGAATATTGTATACATAATAAATAAATAAATATTTTTAAAAAGTATTAGCATTGATGATAAAATTAAATGCATAGACATTGAGTTATTTAATACTATCAAAAATTTTAATTCCTAGAGCAGACTGATGATGTCAAACTTAAGTCTGGGTTTAAAAGTTCAATTTAAACCAAATACAATCAGTTGTTTCACAAACGTTTCTAAATTATATATGCCTTTCTTTGGGTTGCAAAGGATTAGAACACTGAGGAAAGATACCAGTGGAAATGTTCTTAGGGGTACTCACAGGAAAGACATCAATGCACTCAGGAGACAGGAGATCAGGTAGGGAAGGGAGAACAGTACTAATGCAGAATGAGAAGGCTTCTAATGCAGCACAGAGCTGTGCTTTGCTGCCCCTAACATCAAAGGAAGCCTTTATTAGCAAGGTTGTAGGTCAACGTATGAGAGTGATTGTAGTAAAAGTCCAAGAAACTAAGTTTGAATTCTCGGCGCTCACATTAAGAAAGAAAGAAAGAAAGAAAGAAAGAAAGAAAGAAAGAAAGAAAGAAAGAAAGAAAGGAAGGAAGGAAGGAAGGAAGGAAGGAAGGAAGGGAGGAAGGAAGAAAAAGCCTTCTGTGTCTTGTATGCAAGTGCCTACAACCCCAAGCTGTTAGGGTTAGGGGAACGAGGATCACATGAGGATCATTTGGGCTTACTGGGTGCCAGGATGTTCCAGATTCTATGCCAAACTGTGTCTCAATGAAATGATGTTGAGTGTGATAAGACAGAATATCCCCACATTCACTTTTGTACACTATAAACACAGACATGGGCTCACACACCCACAGACACTGCATATGCATAACACAACAACACACACAGAGTTTATTAATCCACATTAAACACATGCTGAATATATGGTTCTTACAATAAGAGAGAATATCTTGGGTTAAGGGATTTCTTGAATAGAGAAGTCTCTCTATTCCCTTTCCAGGCAGTTTATAGGCACAACTATACATCTTGTGCCACTTGGAGTTAACTCTTTATAGAAGTTTAACAGAATTATTTAGAATTCTGGTTGTGTGTTGTAATGAGTTTTACATATTTTTGTGTACATATTTTTGGTACATATTTTTCTGTGTGACAAATTCCTTTACTGTCATGCTGAAGTCTCATTTCACCATGACTACAGAATAGAATAGTATTTGAAAAGTGTATTAATGAAACACAAGTTAAAATAACGTTCCTGGGTCATGCCTCATTCAGCACAGCTAGAACCCTTATAAAAGATGAAATTTGGATGCACAAAGAGTGACCAGGGATAAACTCAAAGAGAAAGATACCACCAGGCCAATGAAGATGCTCTGAAAATGTAGCTTTCTAAAGTCTGAGGCAGGAACCAGGGGGACAGTTCAGTTGTAAGGCATTTGCCTTGCGAGCATGAGCACATGAATTCGGGCTCCAGAACTCATAAAAAGAGAAAAGCTGGGGTGGATGGCATATGTCTATAATACCAACATCTGAGACAGAGACAGGAGAGTGCCTGAGGCTCTCACCTGTGTACTGAGCAGCAAGCAGTGAGAGAACCTGTCTTAAACAACAATAAAACCAATAAAACATATAAAAGGTATTTAGTATCTGGGGAATGACTTTTGAATTTGACCTTTGGTCTTCATACATATGAGCACACTTGTACACACAGGCATACACACACACACACACACACACTCATCACATACAGAGACAGAGACAGGCAGAGAGACAGATGAGAGACACAGAGAGACAGAGAGAGAGATCATGAAAAGTAAGAAAGAAAATAAACTCACAAGAAAGTGATTCTCTTCACTCCTTAGTATTGGATGTTTAGGATCCACAATTATGACAAAAATAAGTCCTGATGTTCATGCCACCCATTCTCCCATTCTGCGGCAGTTTGTTCTAGCAAATTCAAAAGACCTTAACCAGAGCTGTGTATCAAGGGAGTACATAATTGCCTCTTTTCTCTCCTACAGATTGCAAGTTCTCTTCATCATCCCTGGCAACTCCACCTGAGCAGTTTGCCTTGTCGTTGTGGCTCCTTGATAGCTCCTGAGACACCAGAATCACAAAGGTTTAGGCCTTGGTGTTTCAGAGAGAAGCTGAGACTCCCGTTCCCTTCGCTAATGAAGTGCAAATCAAAACTCAAAACAAAACAAAAAAAACCTGCTTACTCTCATTAGTTAATCTTGGAGGAGTGCTGCAAGTGTTATTTTTCAAGAAAACACTTAAAAAAACTGTGAAATGTAGGGTTCTAGTACAGAGTTCCTCAACCAAAAATTGTGAATTGGTTAAATTCGGTGAGAAGAAGAGGAGATGTGGGATAATTTCAACTTGGATGAAAAGATGACTAACTTGTCAAAACCTGAGAATTTCAGCATCATAAACCACCATCTACCTAGGACTTACACTAGGTTGCTGTGTGTGTGTGTGTATGTGTGTGTGTGTGCGCACGCGCGCGCATGTGTATGACTTATGTTGTTGCCGTGCGTGTGTCTGTGTGCACTGTAGGACCCAGTCCTGACAATCTCAATAGAGGCCTGAGTCTCAGTAGTTTACCCTGATTCCAAGATAGATCACAAACTGAAACTACCCAGAGCAAATTCCTAAGGTTCTAACCATTGTGGATAGGATCACCTGTCAGCACACACCCACTGTTTCTCACCAGGAAACAAATGTGAGCCCATCAGGGGTCCTGAGTCCTAGAAATCCCTCACCCCGACTTTGCTACTACAAAAATTCAACCCCAACTGAGCTCAGGGCTCTCTGATCATCAGAAAGATCGAATTCTCAGTCTTGTGTAAGAATAAAGGCTCTTTGCTTTTACATACAGAACTTGGTATAACATGCATGTGTATGTGTACCTGCACTAGGGTGTGTGTGTGAGTTTGTGCATATGTTAAGACAAGAGTATACTTTAAAACCTCATTTCTCAGGAGCAATGTACACTGTTTTTTTTTTTTTTTTTGTGAGACAGAGTCTCTCACTGAATTTGAAATCTCCAAGTAATCTAGGAACGCTGATCAAAGAGTCCCAGGGATCTACCAGTCTGTGCCACTCCATCTCTGAGTTTATAATTAAATACCATCATTTCCAACATTTTTATGTGGGTTCTGAAGATTGAATTAGATTTCTAAAGCTTGCAGATCAGGAACTTTGCCACCTACCAAAGCTATCTCAACAGCTTTGTTGCATTGCTTTAAGTGCACTACATATGATCTTTATCTTGAAGGAATGTTTTTTTTTCTAGCTACTCTGAGTAGAGCTCCGACTATCATAGTTGAAAATAAAATAGTCATATCCCCAGGAATGACAGAGCCAGTGGATCTATTTCTAGAGTATGGTGAACCACACCCGGAGTTTCATAGTAACTGCACCAATCTGGACTCCCACCAGCAGTGCAAGAGAGCTCCCTATTCCCCAGTCTCTCCGGAGCATTCATTGTCTTTTGCCTTTTAAATCTTAGCCCTTTTGACTAAGATGAAATTTCAAAGGAGTTTTAACTTGCATGTGCTTGATGGCTAAGGATAGTGAGCACTTTTGAAACTATTTCTAAGCTCTTTCTTCTCCTGAGAATACTCTGACCAGTTTCTTAGCTCACATCTTACCAGGGTTGTCTGTTGGCCTGGTGTTTAGGTTTTTGAATTCCTTGTACATACTAGACACTAACCCTTCCTTAGATGAATGGTGGCAGATATTTTTTCCCATTCCAAAGTTTGACACTTTGGGAGGTTGAAATTTTCCATTGCAGGACCAGAAAACTTTTGATTTAATGAAGTCCCATTTGCTAATTTCTAGTTTAATTTTCTATGTGACCAGATTCCTATTTATAATGTTGTCACCAGAGCCTACATCCTAAAGTGTATGCACTGTTCTTTTTTCTAAAAAGTTTAGTGCTTCTTTGATTTGTAATTTATTTTGTATAAGGTCCGAAAGGATTAAAGTTCATTCACAGCTAACTCCTTTTTTTCCAAAATCTTTCTTCTTCTTCTCTCACAGTGATTCCTGGACTTTAATGTGCACAAGTAGCATTGTCAAGAAAAGGTAAATAGCTTCTTACATTTATACTCTTTTCAACCCAGGAGTCATGAACGTGACTCTTATAATAACAATTATGCCTTAAATATGTAACTTATAGTCAGCGAACTAGGAGATAAAGTTATGTAAGTGATTAAAACACATATCCTCTCATGGACTTCATACATCAAAGGAGGGAGACAACAGCTATTCAAGAGGAAATGTCTCTAGGGTGTATGATGCTAGGAAGAGTAAAGGGTTCTGGGAGGGAAGGTCTGAGAGGGCAGTGAATCTGGTCAGTCTCAGAGGAGAGTGATGCTTGATGCTAAGAAACAGCTAAATGGTGGGATGGATGAACTCTTAGTCTGCGGGGAATGACTGGGTTGATTAAGGAGCATTATTGGAGTACAGCAGAAGAAACTGAGCACTCACTCTGAGAGTGGGAGGAAGCGTTCCAGTTGCTGATTTTAATAGTCATCATTATTGTCATTATAATGAGAAGTCAGAGTTCTGGTAACCCTGGAATATCAATGAAGCTAACAGTGCCTTCACAGGACCTTCTGAAGATGGGTATGCTATTGAAATGCTTACTTGTCATGATCCCTCAGGTCTCTAAATTGATATGAAATGTTTCCTCTCACAATTTCTGTATTCATTTCTCATTGTACAAAAGGGATTGCTATTGATATCTAAAAGATAGCCCCAGAGAGAGCAGATACTTTTCCCTGTGTGTTTAATTCTAAGCCGTATATGTTTTAAAAAGCCATGAAATCGCAGACACAAAACAGCTATTTAAATTAATGATCCCTGCCAATGATGGTCTAAATACTTGTGTGTGTATGAATATATTCACAACTTTGAAATTATTATACCCTAGAAACCCTTAAAATTAAATTGCTGAAATCCCAATGTGGATATAATTTCCACTTTTATCTAATCATTTAAACTGTGAAATGTTTCCATAAGTAGGCAAATATATATGCCTGTATTTTATACGAAGATATTCCAAAGGAAGACAAATTCTAGCCTGGAAAAAATTCATATTTATGAGAATATGGAGCACATGCTGAAGTACTAAGCTGAGGGAAATATATGAGACTGAATTTGTTCCAGATGTAGCTAATTCAGCTGTTTTTAATCATGATAATTTCTGAGAATAGCTGAATGAAGAATGGTCTAGTAATATGGAAAAAGAACACAATTACCAAGTTTTCAGCCAGTAGGATAATTCTTTAACTATGATTTTTTAATTATAAAATGAAACTGTGACACTGCTTTCTGGCCTCTGCAGGTGTTTCCATACATGTGTGTTACACACACAAACACACACACACACACACACATGAAAATTAAAACTAAGATCTTCCCCGTATGATCTCATTTGGATTTTGTCATTGTTTTTTCAAATATCTTTCTCTCTGTGTATCAGTATTTCTGTTAAAAGTACTGGATTGTCTGACTTTCTCTAATATCCTGTTGAATATTCCTAGTAAAATTTTCATATCTGAAGTTATATTATGGTACAAAGTTTATGTTTTTTTCTCTAAATATAATTTATGTTGTCATACCTTTTATTTATTTTAAAATTAGTATCTTTCATTGTTGATAGATCTTGGTTCAACCTGTTGTTTACCTTTGAGTTTGTTTAGTAAAATTAATTTAATATCTTTTCCTACCAAGTTCAGTATTTGAGCACCAGAAAAATTATCAATCTTTCTTCTCTCTGTGTTTCTCCTACCTACCTCATGACCTAAATTTTGTTGTTTCCTAGTAAAAGCCTGAATGTTTGCAATATTGCACTATAAAACTCAGTGTCTGATCCTGCCTTGACCAGGAAATATTACTGTTGGCTGCTGATGCACAGGAACTCTACAGCAATCATTAGTTGAATTAGGCATGCATGCAAAACTATATTTTTCGACAATATAAACCTTGTAAAGTTTGTAAATGATGCCTCTGTTCTGTTAACTCTTTAGTCAGCCTGTGACGTGGCAAATAGTCCCTTTAAGTATTATCCATGATAGCAAATAAATGATTAAACAATACAGCCTATGTCTTTTATGAACTTTCAATAATTCTAGTGCAACAAAATCCATGCTAGCCTTTTGAAAATAATGGCCAACCTCTGGTAAGATTCTCGAGTGAGCTTATGAAGATCAAAACACACAACTCTTATGTCTGGAGGACAAAGTCTTTGCTACACATATCTGCAACGCACACACTAGCAGTGCAGACCCCCAACATCTTGCTTGTGTGTGAATAGTCAAAAATTAACTAAAATTGGATGGCATCATTTTCCTGTAATGTTATAACTATTTAGCTGATTTAGGCACATAACTTGCCTGCTGGTGTATTTGATGTTAATGTCATCACCAACAAGATGGCTGAGATGACTTTTATTGGGGTTTCATTCAGTTGATTTCTTAAGTAAATCTGAGGGACTTGCATACTGGAGCTAATTAGTGTGGGCATGGTTTTGTGAATTTAGCTAATAAATCTAACAGAATATCAGGAGTGAATACTGAAAACTCAGACAATTTATCAGAGTACTGCTATGAAACTCACCAGTTGAAATGCCAATGCATTAGCCAATGTTTTGAAGTATAGGTGCCAGTCACTGATGAATTTTTATTTTAATAGAGTAAGTTGTCTTTACAAATAATTAAATATTAATGAATCCACTCACTCTTTGAGATAGCTGAGTATATAAATAATGTGTGATAGTGATATATTCAGGTTCCATTTTTTTACTCTTTCACTAAATTTCAGTGTCCTTGAGAAGACTGCAAGTCTTATGACATCTAAGTTGTCAGTAGGAGAGAGTCACAGACTTCATTTGTCATAATAAAAGTATGAGATATGTTTTTTCCTATAATTCATTTAATTTTTGTTATCTCAGAGAGCATAAGAATGAAACAGGAAAATGGGCAAGGCTATTGCTAATTTAATCAGCAGGCAGCTATTTGTTGAAGAGAATGGAGACTCAATCACTGGGAAGCTGTGTGGAGAAATTATTTACTGGAGATTTATCAAAAAGTTGTGCCTCCCATCTAGATATCTCTCTCTCTCTCTCTGTCTCTCTCTCTATCTCTGTCTCTCTGTCTCTCTCTCTCTCTCACACACACACACTTACACTCACGCACACATAGATAGATAGATTAGATAGATAGATGATTGATAGATAAATAGATAGATAAAGCTGCATGAATTAGAATTCACAGAGTGGTGTCTGATATGGCCTTAGAACAGACATGCATATTTTCTGATATGTATTGTTTATTGTAACAGAAAGTCTGGAGTAAGGTACGCCCCAGTGGGACAGTAACTGGCCTTTTTGTATTATGTGGCTCTTTCAGAATATTTGTCTTTCACACAGCAATATCCAATAAAGAAGTTCAAAGTAGTTCAGACTCCAAATTTCTATGAACCAGGTGAGTTGTTTCTGTGGGTTTTCCTGTGAGGTACTTGGTCTCTCCGGCTCCTACAGTCCTGTTCTCCCTCTCTTCAACAGGATTCCCCAAGCTCAGTCTAATGTTTGTCTGTGAGTTTCTACATCTGTTTCCATCGGTTATTGGATGAAGGCTCTCTGATGACAATTGAGGTAGTTATCAATATACTTGTAGTAGATGACCAGTTAGGCTACATATCTAATACAGCAAGAAGTTTTAGCTAGGGTCATCTTTGTGGATTTGTGGGAGTTTCTCTTGCATCAGGTTTCTACTAGACCCTGAAAAGCTCCCCCTCCAGTCATCTTTCAGTACTATCCCCCTCCATCTACTCCCCAACCAGATAATGGAGCCTCTAGATATTGGGGACAGTTGTGTAGCTTGATCTATTTGTGGGACTCCTAACTGTGGGAGTATGGGCTGTCCCTAATGCTTTGGCTAGCTTTTGGAAACATATTCCTAATATTGAGTTACCTTACCTAGCCTTAATACAAGGAGAGAAGCTTAGTTCTACCTCAATTTAATATGCTATGCTTTGTTGTTACCCATGGGAGAACTGTTCCTTTCTGAACTGAAAGTGAGGAGTAGAGTGTGGGGGTGTGACATGGGGAAGTGGGTGAAAGGAAGGAAGGAGAGGAAGGAGTGGAAACTGCAGTCAGGATATAGAATGAATGAATAAAGAAATAGAACTTCAAAGTGGTGGTTAGCCACAGAATCCTCAAAAGTTTTATTACAAAATGATATTTGAACATCAAGTAGTTCTACCTATACAATAGGTCAAGGTCAGAAGTTTCTTCCCACCATCTGCTTTTACCATCTTCCTATCTAGATTTTCCTTCACATGAAGTTAACACTTCAGCAGACCTAAGCTGTTGCTGACCTGCTCTCTAGGCACTGGAGTCAGAACAATGCTGTTTTCACCAATGGTTGCAACACTGTCCTCTTTACCATAATCACTAGGCTTACTCTTTCTATTTTGTTCTAAGTTTCAGCGATTGAACTACTCAGTCAAGTGTTCTATCCACAGTTTAGCTCATCTTTGTTAGTCAGCTGACATGTCTACACTTCAAATAGTTATACTGACATCATAAAACTTCCGATGCAGAATAATCCGTCAAAACACTGTTCAAAATTGGAGTTGTATGGGGATAATTTTGAGTACTTAAGAGAAAACGCCAAGAAAACAAGACAAGAGTCTTGTGACCTTGGTTTCTTCAAAACACACAAGTTGTTCTTGAATGTGTTCTCATGCTCTTCCCAGGTGTAGCAGACAGGAGTGAGTTTACTTCAGATTATTCATCACAACTAGTTAGTGTTGTTTACATGCCTCTATGGAAAAGCGTATTTTTGGCTTTTGCTTATTTTCTACTATGTGTGGCTTGTTCTTGTGATTGTACACTTTACTGGAGTGCCTCCTCTGTCTATTGGCTCCATTCTCACAGGTGCCAACCCCTCTAGAACTGTGAACAACACACACACATTTCTATTTTGGCCTAGCTGATACTTGGTCATTCTTTCTTTAGGTTTTCCCGGGAATTCCATTACATCTTTGAGTGACAAGAATAACTATGTCACAAAAGAAAAGCAGGCACCCGAATCACTGGGCCAGCATTCAGTTATTTTGAAATTAAAAGTTCTAGAGACAGTTTGAAAAGCTGTGAGAAAGTTTTAATGTATTTGCAAACATTAAATCATATTAACTTTAGCACTTTAGCAAAAAGACAAGAAGGCTGCAGGAAAGTTAAAAAAACAAATTAGGTACCTCCTACAGCACATAGCAAAGGCTAACAGACAGAGAGGGAGCCATTAGCCCACTTAATGTGCCTAGAATCCCTGGGAGCTGGCAGTATTGTCACTGAGTCACCTGTAATTCAGAATATTTGAGAGCAATCACTGTTCAGGATATCAAAGTGTCCTTTGAAAGTATAAAGTTCATACATGAAAGAAATGTGGTCAAGTTCTCAGATCTCAAAATAATTTGAGAAATTTTTATGATATGATGAATAAATTATGACACTGAAACATTTATTCAGTAGGTCAGCTAAAGACAGAAAAGAGAAAAAATGTTTGACTTCATCTCTAGAAAGTTGTATGACAAAAATCTTGCAATGAGAAGTTACATGAAATTCAAAAGCAGTAACACAGCCCTGTCACAGGCTAGGAAGGCAGCTAATATGACACAGTCACAGTGTGCTCCTGGATGTTGCAAAGCTGCTGGGTTTTGACTATCTTCTAAATAATTTATTGTTGATATCCTGTGTTTCTAAATATATATTCACTCATATAACTAATTTTTCTTATATTCATCTTTTCATATGTAAAAGAATTTCTGTGAACATATTGTATTAGTTTACCTTTCTCCTTGCAGTAACAGCATAGCTGAGAAAAGCAACATAAGGAAGAAGAGTTTCTTTATGTCATAGAGAATTCATGAGCACAGGAACTGTCTTCACTGCCGTCAGTCTGATGATACGTGTTTCTAAACACTCTGCAACATATTTTTATCTGATCAATCTGATGATATGTGTGTCCAAGCACTCTGTTCTTTTTAGGTTCTTTCAATCGGAGTGACTTACTAACCTCCTTTTCATGCGTTTCATAGAAGCAACAATGATACTGGGCAGAGAGTTGATCCCTGCAACACATGGGAATTTGTCTTAAAAATCCAGATCAATCACATACCCACAGATAAAACCCTCTACTTATTTTACAGGCTTCTTTCATAAGTAATATATCTAAAAGCAACTCAATCAAAGACTTGTCATTTACATTTTTATAATGCAAGATGAAACTCATCACCTTTGTGCTGAAGAATCTCCTTCCGCTCCTTCAGTCAATAGCCTTTAAGATACCAGCCCATAGGACATAGTCTCTTTCGCTTTAAAAAGCAGCAGCAGCCCACCTCTCGCTCTCTTGCTTCGCACTTTAGGCGACTAGACTCCATTCCTGGTTGTGTAGACAGCATTCTGTAAATTTTTCCCCCTCAAATAGGTAACCTTTTTTTATCAATAATGATTCCAAACTGGTGTGGAAATGTTTTGTGTTTTACCTTTGTGTAAATTTAACAGAAACATGACAACCAGGTTTTTTTTTTGGAGTTTTTACTTAGAACCAAATATTATACCTCAACAAGGCCAAAGAGATAAATCAGTTAGTAAGAGCACTTGCAACTCTTGTGGCGGACCTGTTTTTGATTTCCTCACTATAACTCTAGCTCTAGGGAGTGTAGCACACCTTTCTGTATTTCTTGAGCAAAACTGAAAATGACTGAAAATGAACCAAATGATGAGAACTGAATTAATGTGGTATTTTCATACAATGTGATTTTATTCTGTTCTGTAAAATCAATGAAATCCAAGCTTTAGTACAAAGTGTATAGTTTATAGTTTATAGCATGTGTAACTCTTGGACTATTAATCCAAGAGACAGAAGCCAACCACGGATACATTCACATAGAGAATGAAGTTTAAACTTTGCCAGAGAATGCAACTGAAGACTGCTGGCTTTTTTTCTGAGTTGATGAAAATATTATAAATTATATACATTGATAGATTTGCGACATTCTCTATATAGATCACTAAATTCGGATTGGTGAGGTGGCTCAATGAGTAAAAGCACTTGGAGACAAACTAGAGAAACTGAAATAAGTCTTTAAAATAAAATAAGTATAGAAAAAAGCTAACTTCCAAAAGTTATCATCAGATCGGCACATATGTGTCATGAATTTCGCATGCATACACAAACATACTCACTAATTAAGTAAATCAATTAAAAGTTGAATTATTTACATGAAATGGTTTGATTGTGTTGAAGGTCAACTATCTTTAAACAAAGCCTTGAATGTTTTGATTTGGTTGCTTTTCAATCTTTTTATAAGATTTTAATTTTATTATGTGTGTGTTTGTTGGCATATAATATAAAATTCTTTCTTTAAACCTTTGCTTTTGACATCATGTCTTTTTATGAAATGTTGGTGTCTTCAGCATATTTCCAGTCAATAATTGATCAATTTCTGCATTAACTTGTGCTAAAGGACTTGGAAGATGATATGGGAACAGATTGTGTTATGTATATGGGACAAAGTCTATTCCTGAATATATCTTGAACCTGAATAAATAAATGAAGTCAATTCTTTATCACCTGGTATTAATTCAGTGGTTTTAATATTCAAAACAACTCTTTCTGCATATTGTGAAAAACTTAGAGGTTCTTTAAAATCACTTAGCATCCTGAAAATAGCATATAATCCAGCCTTTTGAACAGAATTATAGGGGATTTATTCTACCTAACTTAAATCTTCTGATTTGTAACCTGTCTTTCCTGATTTATTTGCATCAGTATAGAATTTACAGTGTCCAGTTATTGGTGTGTCTTCTACAATGTGGAGAAGGATTTAAGTAGTTCTCCTTATAAGGCTAATTCTGTCACTTTGGGGATAATTTCTATTAATCTTTCTAAAAATTAGCACAAGCTCTTTGCAAGAATGCATTGTCTTCTCATAACTTTAATTGCATCAGTAGTAAAAGGCATTATAATCTCTGTTATTTGAATAAGTCTCAACTTTCCTTTTATAATTAATTCAGAAATCTTTTCCATATAAGTTTTTAATTTTTACTTACTTTATGTGGTAAAAACATCAATTCTAAAATTATATCTTACCATTGCATTAAAATTCCTGTTTTCTTATTTATTTATTAAAAATTTCCACCTCCTCTCCACTTCCCTTTTCCCTCCCCCTCCCCAACTTCCCCTCCCTCTGTAGTCCTAAGAGCAGTCAGGGTTCCCTGACCCATGGGAAGTCCAAGGTCCTCCCCCCTCCATCCAGGTCTAGAAAGGTGTGCATCCAAACAAACCAGGCTCCCACAAAGTCAGTCCGTGCAGTAGAATGATAACACAGTGCCTTTGTCCTTGGCTTCTCAGTCAGCCTTCATTGACAGCCACATTCAGAGTGTCCAGTTTGATCACATGTTCCATCACTCCCAGTCCAGCTGGCCTTGGTGAGCTCTCATTAGATCAGTCCCACTGTGTCAGTGGGTGGATGCACCCCTCTGATCCTGACTTTCTTGCTCATGTTCTCCCTCCTTCTGCTCCTCGTTTGGACCTTGGGAGCTAAGTCCAATGCTCCAATGTGGGTATCTGTCTCTATCTCCTGTAGGAAAAATTCTGAAAGGCAATATGACTAGAATACAGTTAAGATTTTATTCCACCCTATCCATTTGTGCCTCCCATAATTTCTCTTCAACCAAAGTTAATTCTTTCTTAGCATCAGGTGTTAATTCCCTGGGACTATTTAAGTCTTTGTCTCCATTTAAGATTTTGTTTAAAAGACTTTTAGATCAGGTATTATCTTAACAACAGGTCATAGATTAGAAATGTCTCCTAGCAATCTTTGAAAGTTATTATGAGTCTACAATCTCTCCTAATTTTAGCTTTGTGTGTTCTAATTTTCTGTAAGCCTATTTTATAACCTAGGTAATTTATGATTCTTCTCTTTGTATTTTTTTAGGTGCAATTTGTAATACTCATTTAGGCAAAACTTTCTTTACTTCTTCAAACATTCTTTTTAAGGTATCTATATTTGAATCAGATAGCAAAGTATCATCCATGTAATGGTAAATTATAGATTTAGTGAATTGTTTACATATAGCTTCCGATGGTTGAATTACAAAGTATTAGTACAGGGTGGGGTTGTTGAACATTCCTGTGGGAGGATGGTCCATTGATATCTTCTAGTTAGCTGAGAATTATTATAAGTAGGCACTGTGGAGACAAATTTTTCTTTGTCCTTTTCTTTTGAGGGTATGGTAAAGAAATTATCTTTCAAATCAATAACTATAAGAGGTCATACTTTAGGCAATAGGGAAGGCAAAGGAATTCCTGATTATAGACGGCATATCGGTTGAATTTCCTTGTTGACAGCTCTTAAATCTGTCATAATTCTCCATATTTCAAATTTTTTTTAACATCAAATACAAGAGAATACCAAGGACTGGTTGATATTTCAATATGGTTCGCGTCTACTTGCTCCTGTACCAACTGTTCTAAAGCCTGCAGTTTCTCTTCTGTTAAAGACTGTTTTTCAAACCATATTGGTTCCTCAGTTGACCATTTTAAAGTTAGGACTGTAAGTACCTCTGAAGGTTTGTTAGTTGTTTTCTTTTCTTGTACACCTTGAATGGTTGGTGACTGTTGTTTATAGAACCTTATAATATTCTTCCAAGACTGATGAGTTTAGGGGACTGCAGAAATGATAATCTGGGTATTCCATTGCTGCAGCACATCACAACTCCATAAATTTATTGCAATATTAGCCACATATGACCTCAGCTTCACTCTCTGACCTTCTGGCCCAATGCAGTTAACCCATCTCGTGCACTTTTAACTTGAGATATGGCTCCAATTCCTAATAATGGAACATCTGCCTATTGAAGATGTCAATTCAAATGCCAAGATTCTGGTGGAATGAAAGTCACATCCATACATTGTCCAGTAATATCTCAATTACAGTGCCATTTATATACATCCTTAGCTTTGGTCTTGGATCATTTATAGACGTCTTCCAAAATATATACTTTCTATTTCCTACTGCATTGTTTGATTCATCATCCGTGTTTATTCCTTCATCCAAAACAGTATGGTTTTTTTTTTCAGCAAGCAATGAATTTTTTCCCCTGGGGAGACACGTCATCTACAGTGACTGGGAACAACTAAACCACATTTGACTTGGGGGGCCTGCAAAAGGCTCCCCCAAAGAGTTTCCTGATGGTATCATGTTGTCCTGTTTCTCTTTTGTTGCTCTACATTTATTGGTCTAATGTTGACCTTTGCCACATTTTCCAAATAATCCAGAAGACTCAGACCTTCTATTTTTCGCATTCCCAGAGAAGACATTATTTATAGCAATCTCTTGTATACAATCCCATCTCATATGTCCTATTCTGTCACAATTAAACCATCTGGCATTTTGGTGTCTCCTCATACCTTTGGAAATTGCTTCTCCTACCCAAGCCTCAGTATTATAGTGAAATGTCTCAATGTTCATTATATGCATCCATTGGTGCTTATCTAACCTTTAAAGGGTCAAGTTTCTTTTTGCATTCTAAGTTGGCATTCTCAAAAGCCAAAGATTTAATAAGTACTCATTTAGCTTCTGGATATGTTTCTTCTATTTTTACAACCTGAGTTAATCTTATAAAAAGTTACTAAAGGGTTTTCTTTGGCCATGTTTAAGCTAATATATAATTCAGTTCTTCTTCCTGGTTTTTGAAACCTATCCTAAGCATTTAAGGCTGCTGTGTGGCATAGGGACAAGATGTGTTCATCATAAAGAGCTTGATCATGTGTTTCAACAGAAGTGGTCTCATCAAGAGTTTGGTCTTTGGAAGCCTCAAATTCTTTTGCTTTTCCCTGTTGTTCTAAAACTTTTTGCTTCTTTTTGCCAATAGCATTTACAGTAGTTGAAGCCCGTCTTCCATGACTGCTGAAACTAATTGAAGCCAATCATGTGGGGTAGTCAATAAAATGGAAGTCAATAAGATGGAAACCTATGTCTTTATCATCTCCCTAACAAATGGTGAATGCAAGCCATAGGTACTACTGTTTACTAAATTTATTTTAGATTTCTCATACCTATAGGTTCCCATCTACATTCTTGGAATCCTTTTAGGCATTTAGAACTTGAATGTTTGTCAGAGGTTATTACAGGGGATGAAGCTAAAACCCTAGGTAAATCATCTCTGACTCTGACAGGTACTGGTGATGTTAAATCCTTTCCTTGTACCCTCTCTCCCTGCTCTTTAGATCTGATAATTACTGCAATTGTTTCAAATCCTTTTACCACTGTCTTTTGTAAAGCCTTAATCTCTTGTTTGTTTGTTTGTTTGTTTTTGTTTTGCTTTTGTTTTATGTTTTTTGAGACAGCTTTGGAGCCTGTCCTGGAGCTAGCTCTTATAGGCTGGCCTCTAACTCACAGAGATCCACCTGCCTCTGCCTCCTGAATGCCGGGATTGAAAGCATGCACCACCACTGCCCAGTCTAAGGCTTAATCTCTTAACATATGAATATTTCCAAAACTTTCATAGAGTTATTTAGCCTCTGGTCCTCATTCTGCACATATGGTTTGTAGGTATGAAATTTTTCCATTAAAGATAACTTCTTATCCTTGTATATCATTTGGATGATTTGTAGCTTGCTTTCCTGGAGAAATACTCCATCTGCTAACTTATCCTAACTTTTTAGAAGATTTTGATTGTCAATTTCAATGGTATGAATACTTTCAGATTATTTCTCAGTACTCTCTGACATGGATTGTGATTTGCCTCTCAAATTAATATCATACTTTTCAATGGTATTATTTTTTTTCAGCTAACTTTTGATTTCTGATGGTTTTAATCCTGTCAGCTAGCTGTTCATTATTAGTCTATAAAGACTGAGTATCATTTCTAAAAGTACCTGATTCTTGGCTCTGCTACCAAACCATTTTCTTAGAGACATGACCAGCAATGGAGAAACGTTACCAGCAGCTAGATAAATAGTCCTGCTCATTTCCATGTTGACACCTGCTTAAATACTGACAAGTGTACTTTACTCGACAAATTAAGAGTAATTCCACATACGGAGAGAGTTTTTGGTGCTCAGAATATCAAGGTACTCAGAGCATGCAAAGCAGGGAACAAAAATTGGAAGGTGTGCAAGTTGCTGTGCAGTAGCTCTGCCATGTATGGTTTTTGGCAAAAAAGAAAAAACAACAACAACAAAAACAAAAACATTTAGTAGATGAAATCAAGCCAGAGAGGTGAGTGTGAAAGACCTTGGATTTTTAGGTCAGTTCTGGTAGGCATGGAGTTTGGATTCATGTGGGCACCAGCTGAAGATGGACTTTATAAAGTAATCCCACGGTAGTTTAGAATAGAGTAAAATAAAGGGTTCTTTATTTAGGGGTAGACTCACTGATCACAGTCCTCTGCATGAATAGGGAAAAGGAACTGAACCCACCAACCAGGAGAGAGCATGTAAGCTTTATGGTTGCATTTATAGTATAAGAGACCATGACCATGACCAAGTAGGCTGGTATCTTTAAGACTATTGGCTGAAGGAGTTCCCACATCAATATACATAATTAAAAATAATAATGGAAGAATTTTAAAAAGATTCTTTATCTTTTATTTTAAGGAATAGTTTTATATATATGTAAAAATGTGATGTATATTGATATATACCTTTGCCATATGTATCATAACTCTAAAGCTAAATGAATATACTAAATGGCATGGTAGTTTGTGAAACTAATATGAGAAACAAAGGGTTATTTATCAATTTAAAAAGTTAGAAAGATTTGTTTTATGCATGCAAAAATAAAAATATATACTTATCTGAATATATTAAAGACAAGTAAGATGTAATTTAAGTTGAATGAGAGTTTGGATATGAATGCCACTCATAATAACTAGGCTATACAATGTACATAAAAACATTCATACATTATAAAAAGTTATGAAAATGAAATGAAATCCAATACAAACACATGAGCTAAGAACAAGAACGTTATGTTTAGAAAATATAGCAGCAGAGTATGCATTCAAAATTCATAAAGTTTACATTCATAGAATTCAGAGAAATGCCATTTCACAGCCAAAGGGATGGCAATATGCTATACTTCTAAAATGTGAGATTTCTCTTTTAGATAAGAAGGCCAAATGCAAAAAAGAGACAAAGCAGGACTCTAAAAGCAATCTGGGAATCCTTTGAGTACTCTTCTTTGGTAATTATCACATTTGAACTTATTGTGTGACTCTTCCAGGGGACATGTGAGCAAATATGTATTCATTCCAGATAGGCTATTGAGAATAAGCCAAAGAAGTAGTTTCTACTCAATAATAGTTCAACAAACCACTAAGCTTATTTATACTATTTCCAGGAATATGGATGAAGGTTATTTACAGGAGCAAAGGATACTTAAATGCAGCTGTATTGCCATAAAACCCATTCCAGTGGTGGTGATTACTCAGAAAAACTGCAAGCTGCATCCCCAAGAGCTCTTTTCAGTTTGTTTTATTTTATTTATTTATTTATTTATTTATTTATTTATTTATTTATTTATTTGTAATCTGTTCCGATCATTCATTACCCAGCATATAAGCTTAGACATGGTCCTTGCAAATCCTGTAACTTTAAGAAAGTTACTGAGCCTTTTAATTTTCCTTTACTTCCTGAACCTTTTATATTACACTACTTTCCTAGTCTGACCAATCTTCCTTTTGCCTCCAGGAGGGAATGTTTCAATTTAGAGGGAATAGTTGCACAACAACTTTATAACAATCTGGGCAAATGTTTTGTCCATAACTCCTTCCCTACCCTTCCAATAAAATATTTGAATAATCAAGCATATCTTCTGACTACTTGTTGTGAATCTATCTCTAGGATAAAGGTTTCAACCTCAATTCTCTTTCTTTCTTTCTTTCTTTCTTTCTTTCTTTCTTTCTTTCTTTCTTTCTTTCTTTCTTTCTTAAATAGGGCTACTTCCTGAACCCAGAGCACAGAAATCAGCTAGATGGATTTTCCCATGTCTATTTCCTCAGTACTTTAATTATTGATGTACACTTTTTTTTACTAGGGTTTTTACTTGGGTGCTAAAAATCAAACACAGGTTTTTATGTTTATGACAAGGACTTTACTGATTTAACCATTTTCCTAGCCCTAAGTGTGCAAAACTCTTGGAAATTTTGAAACAGAAATTTCTTGTCTCTTGGTATTAATCTATGATATAAGAACTATTAGTAACTTTAATGTATTAAATTTAATTATCCTATATTTATCTTTCTTGTTACCTTATAACTTAATTGGCTTCCATTGAGTGTAATGATCTGCTGGATATCAAGCAATTAGTTGGCATCTGTTGTACCTGCTGTGTCTTACCTCCACGAATCCATTTCTGAAGAAAGATGCTCAAGCAGGGAAATGGACAGGATATATCCTCTAAACTGAGGATATAGCCAAATTAAACTCAGGTAGTATATGTTTTCAAATTGCTAATTAATATGAGTTTACAATAATTTTATCTTAGAAGCTCCTTTCAGTTTTATTGATTCCATAATCATGCCTACCCTGATGATATAAGAAATTACAAAGAACCTCACTTTTATAATTATTGTTTATGGAAAAAAGAATTTGTAACAATACATCTCTAAAGAGGGAGAAATGTACAATAATTGAGAAGGGACATATGATCTTCCTACTAGCATATCAAATATGAAGAACAGAATCAATGAAGAAAGCAAACATCTCTACCATAAGGAAAAACATCCCAGAGGAAAAAAAAAACACATAGATTGCCTAGATTCTTGGTAATCAGATGATATAATAGAATGCAAGCTACAGTAATGGCTCAGCACTTATGAGTACTGCCTGCCCTTCCAAAGGACCTGAGTTCAATTCCCAGAAACCATGTGGTAGCTCACAATCATCTGTAATGAGATCTGGTGCCATCTTGAGGAACAAACCTGGTCAGTCATCATTATCAACTTAGACCATGAAATTCAATATGCAAAACGTCAACAGAGCAGACATATACGGACTACCCATGCATGTTTCAGCACTGCCACAGCATAAATTTCATTCATTGCAGACTACAGCAATAATGATCCCTAACTGCAAATGAGATGTTTAAGACAAGTGTTGTCTTGCTCACAATTTCTAATTAAAACTTCCAATTTGGTTGTAATATTTTATTATCCCACATTAAAATCATCTGTCTGATAAATGGGCAGTCATGCTATATTAATGCCTTGAATATATTTCCATGTACTTGTAGTTTATTTATGCCATCCAACAGAATGAGCTCAGGGGAAACTGACAGAATCAGATAGGGAAAAGTCAGGCTTTTCACTTATTGTGTTTACATCAACCCTGGATAGCATAAGAAGGTGAACCCCAACCTTTAAATCCAGAATTCAGGCCTCTTCTACTCACTTGCTGTAAACAAAATTGTGACATATGTGGTTGGTTTGCATTGTACTTATTTTCAGAAATGAATAAATGTGAAAGTTATTACAATGTAACACTTGCATGAAACCATAAGTGAGAATAGTTGGGGTGAAGGAATGTGAAGTGTCTGAGAAGATGAAAGAAAAAAGCAAAATCAACTTTAAAGCACTATAGTTTAACTTTTCTTGTCAAAAGTTTCTGGAGGAAAATCTTATTCTAATAGATAAATAAACAAAGTTTGTTTCATCTACGAATGAAAACCTACCTTACTCAGCATTTGACACAGGCATACTTCTAGGTAAAATAGTCTATAAAAAATAATCCCTAGGTTAGGGATATAGTCTAGTGGAATATTATTTCCCTAGCATCTGTGTGGCCTTGGGTTCCACCACAAAGATAGCAAAGAAAGATGATATGCAATCTTATGCATAAAAGTTTCAAAATAATAAATATTTTACTATGTCAACAACTTTTATAAGTTGATATAGTACTAAACATGCTGGTGAGATGAATCTACATTTTATTTTTAAAATGCTTCTATTAATTCTTAGAGACTTTCATAATGCACAAAGTATATTTGTAAAAATTGATTTTTTGTTGTTTTTTATTTGTTTTGTTTTGCAAGACATGATTTCTCTTTGTATCCCCAAACTAGAACTTGCTCTGTAGACTAGGCTGACTTCAAACTCAAAGATCTGCCTTTCTCTGCTTCCTGAATGCTGGGATTAAAGTTGTATGCAACCATACCATGATTTAAAGATTTATTTTTATTTATGAGTATATGATATGTGTCGGTGTGAGTGAATCTACGTGTATGCATAGTCCCATGGAGGACAAAATAGGATGAAAGTTTTCCTAGGGCTGGAGGTACAGGTAGTTAGGTAGTTATGAGTGCTGAGGACCCAATCCAGCCTCATCAATAGCAGCCAGTGTTCTTAGCTGCTGAACTGTGTAACCCCTCTCCTCCCGCACCTGCTCCCAACAGGTCATTGCACACTGGTGATCTCAGGATGGAAGGAACTGGGTCCAGAGAATGTGTCTACAGACAGCTCCTTTAGTTCATTGAATTAGTGGTCTACCTTATATAGCTCTAGTCATGAGGGGAGAAGAAGATGAAACAACAAGTGAATGTACCTAATTTGCATGTACAGACTGGAATGAGGGCTGGCAAATGTTACTAACACACCAATTTAAACACGAAAACGAGCAGAAGGGAGTGCAGGACAGGGACACTGTCATAGAGGTAACCACTATCCAGGCTACTAACTGGCAGACTGCAAGTCATATGATTCCTGAGGAATCATTTTTTTTCTGGTTTAACTGAATCTAACATGAAGGTAACCTTTGTTTCTATGGAGTTGAGTGAGCTCAGGCCTAATTTGCACAGGGAGTTCTCCAAGTATCTTGCTCTGAACTGGTGTGATATAGACAATACTCTACTGTCCTTCATCTGGCCTGCAGGCTCACCCTGAGTCATTTTTCCATCCCTATAAAATATATTTTGATTATATTTTCCTATCCAATCTTAGCCGTCACTCCTCCTGCATTTTTTCCATCGCTAATCACCCTCCCAATTTACTTTCATTATTTTTATATTTTTACATAACCAAAAAATTCAATTTGTGCCACCCATATGCCATGTATATCTATGAATGAGTTCATTTACCTTTAGTCTTTCAAAATTACTGTTATAGACTGCCAAAGTGCATTCAGAATGTTCAGTAGAAGTTTTTAAAAACTCAACACAATTTCAGAAATCAGCTCTCATTTCTGCTGCTATTACTAAGACATTTTATAGGAAGAAGTTAAATACACAGAGTGATGTAAGAACTCTCAGTATTCTACATGTTATGTTAAAGGAGACATTTAGTAGCATAACTGTGTTCAAAGAATATAATTGTTTGTGTGTATAATATCAAGTCTCTCCCAGAAAACAAAGAAAAGTCAAGAATTGGAAATTATTCTGTGTAGTAACTAGTAGGCAATCTATTATAACTTAGATAGAAGCTCTAATATTTAATATGTAATATATGGGACTAAATTTGCCTTGATGAAGTAACTGGGATGATTTACACAGTAAAGCTAGCTTCTGAAGATCCTGGCTAGTCAGACTAATTTATATATTCTTTTCAAATCAATTCTAGTAGTAAAATTGTTCACTAAGATGAGATCATCACTTATTTTTGCACTCTTTTTATGTGTGTGTTTGATACATGTCTGTGCATATTTGTGTGTGTGAGTACACGTGTGGGTGTGTCATTGACAAGATTCAAAATAAGCTCAAAGGAATGCCTCCACTACCAGTTTCTGCCATTGATCTTGTTTGAGATGGATCCCTTGTTCTTCACTGCTGTGTTCACCATGCTGTTGTCCCAGGAGCTTCCAGAGCTTTTTTTTAGGTACTACCTCCTAACCCAAGGCTACCCATACTGGGATTAGAGATGTGTGAAAGGGCCATACATAGACTCTGGTGATCTGAACTCTAGTTCATACACTTTTTCTAGAATTTTATCTAGTGAGATTTTATTCTTTTCTTCCTGTTGTGAATTTATTTTCTTCTGCGTATGTTAGATTTGCAAATGTGATTCATTGTATTTCTTCCTCATTCAAAATATAAACTTCTAATCATAATAATTTCTATGCCATTAGATTGTTACCAGCATGAAAATTATTTTTACATGATGGCAGAGTTTTGTTTACTATAACAAAATATTTGGAGATTATTAGTTATCTAACACATTGAACATTTATAAAAATGGTATCACATCGAATATTTACTTAGATATACACAGTTTTTAGGGTGATTCTTAGAAATAAGCAATAGTAAAATGTTTCCATATGTAAAATATAGAAGAAAAATTCTGCTTGACATAATGCAACTCAATCATTGAAAACAATCATTTTCCTCCACCATACCACTTGAGGATGAATGGAATACAGCATTCTCAATATTTCATCTGGGGTGAGAGGTATTAGTGTTCAGTGCAATGTTCATGGTTAGCATATACAAACATCCAGTGTGACAAACCAAAAAAATTAGAGCTATACAGTAAAATAAGTATTGTGTTTAATTTGGGGGATAATTATTTGGTAAGAATATGCCATATGGGCTCTTTGAGGAGGCAGTTAATTAAAATGAATATGTGTACATTGTTAGCAGACATTTACCAAGTAAACTGTGTACACAAATCATGTATTAGGAAAAGGCTAAAGGAGTAAAATGAATTAACTGATAATGGAACATTTACAGAAAGAAAGGAGTTAACAGTGGAAAAGCAGAAGGATGAATGAAGACAGTACAAAGGGAAAGGACAGCACAGGAAGAAACAGAATGTTATTGGAGGTAAAATAATTATTAATTAACTTGTCTATAATTGTAAATTAAATATAATTCTACACAAATCCCACATAATATCACATTCATTTTAGAGCACTATTAGTTATGGTTATTTTTAATTCTCAGCTCGACTAGAATTGGTACCAATTAAAATGCAGACCGTTGTTTAGTTCTGAGAAGGATTTTTATGATTAGATGGAGAGGGAAGACTTTTGAGGGGTGGCCCATGCTCTTAGTCAGATGAAGATGGATCATTGCAAACTGTAGGCCAGCCTGATCTACAGAAAACGTTTCAAGACACCCAGAGAGAAAGAAGGAGAGAGAGGAAGGAAGGGAGGGAGGGAGGGAGGGAGGGAGGGAGGAAGGGAGGAAGGGAGGAAGGGGGGGATGAAGGAAGGAAGGAAGAAGGAAGGAGAAAGTGAAGTAAAAAGAATATAAAGTAATAAAAGGGAGAAGACTTGTATTAAGGCTGGGAAAGGAAGCGGCTATGAGAACTAGAATCCCAAATGCCAGTAAAGGCATCAGAGACAGCCTTTGCCCCTTCTATTAGGAGTACCACAAGAAGATCAAACTATAATACTATAGGGCCTAGGTCCGGTCCATGCAGGCTTCTTGGTCATTGCTTCAGTCCCTGTGAGTACTATGAGCCTATGCTAGCAGATTCTGTGGGTTTTCTTGTGATGTTCAGGACCCCTCTGGCTTCTCCAACACTTCCTCCCTCTCTGCAGCAGGATTCCCTGAGCTCTGCCTACCTTTGTCTGTGGATCTCTGCGTCTGTTTACACAGTTGTTAGATGAAGTCTCTGTGATGACCCTTGGGCTAGGCAACAATCTATGAGTATGGCATATATCATTAACCACATTATTTGTATTCCTTTTTAATTCTTTCTTTTGTCTTACTGCTCTATCATTTCAAGCATGCATTGAATTTGAGTGGAGAAAGTGAATGACTTTGTCTCTTAAACAATTCTATAGAAATACTTGTATTTTTCCACATAATACTATAGTATCTATAAATTTGATATATATATAACCGTTATTAATGCATATACTGTTTACTTATAATTTCTTCAGAATTATATCTTGAAAGATGTCAGATTTTGTCAAAAGTGATCAATGTTTTCTCAACCATCCTAATGCTACAATTCTTTAATGTAGTTCCTGATATTGTGGTGACCCCTTACCACAAATTGTTGCTGCTACTTCATAACTGTAATTTTACTAATGTTATGAATTATAATATAAATATCTGATATGCAGGGTATGATATGTGACCACCAAGGGAATCACAATCCAGAGACTGAGAACTGCTTGTCTAAAGTCTGTCCTGTGAGAGAAAATACAAGTCTGTCCTAAAGTATTTTCATGTAATATAGTGCTTTTATTAATCAGCATATATTGTACCATCTTTCCATTCCTGTATCGATGTTAACTTGTTCATAGGAAATGATATTTAATGCACTATTAAATTTGGTTTGCAAACATTTTACTGGGTGTTTTTGCACTCACATCCAATAGAAAGATTTAACTATGTTTTTGGGACCTCATCAAGTAAATAAAAGTTTTATGTGATAAATTTGTTAACAAACATACAGAAATTCCACAACATAGAAATTCCTATTTTTATATTGAGGAATAGCTTGAGGAGTTTTGATATTCTTTTAGAAAGCTCTGGTAATATCCAGAGTTTTGTTTGCTTGCTTGTTTGTTTGTTTGTTTATTTATTTGTGTTTTTGTCATTGCTTCAATTCCAGTGCTTCCTACAGATCTAATTCAGTTGTTTCTGTTCTCTTGGCTTAATTCTGGAATGTCTTATTTGTCTTAAAATTTATCTATTAATTTTAACTACCCCAAATTTTAGTGTATTTATTTCAAATTATGCAGTAATAATTAATAGAATTACATTAGAATGAATCTTTAATATTCTAGCTCTTCTCACCTCTAGCTGTACAAGTTTTGATTATCTTGCTTTCTCTTCCCTGTCTCTATCATTGCATTGACTAAAGTGTTTGTTAATCTTATTTACTTTTTTATTTATTTTGAAGAGCCAATTCTTAATTTATTCATTCCATTTCAATTTAATTAATTAATTAAAATTTCAGGTAGGCAAGACCACCTGATCCTTCTCTCCACAAACTCTCTCAACTTCTAGAGTTATCTGAAAACTACAGACATGGACCAAGATTCATATCCTACATGCCAACCTCCTGTGATACCTGACCTTCATTCCACAAAAATCATTCCAACATCTATGCCCAAATAGATCTATATATTCAATGTTTGCCTCAAACCTGCTCTGTCCATATGAGACAGAAGACAAACAAAAGTAGTCCACATGACCATATCTAAAAACAAAAGACAAACAATATGAAAGATCAAGACAGGGTCTCCATGATTCAAATTCAACCACAATATAGAAATGTTCACCAACAATAATTATCCGATTTAATTGCAGAATATGGAATTTAAAAGAACAGCAAAAACTTAATAAAATAATTTAAGAAGACACAAAGAAACATTTCAGGGAGCTTAAATAGAGTGAAATTAAGTAGAATAAATGCCTGAGAAATACCAAAAGTACAAATATAAAGCTAATAGAAATGATGAAGACAATCTAGGATTTGAAAATGAAATTCATACAGAAATAAAAGATACTTAAAGAAGACTCATGATAAAATGAAGTTAAAAGTGAATAACTCCATCAGTTGACTATAATACTCAAAAGAGAACCTTCCACATAGAATGAAAAAGCAGAAGACAGAAAATCAGGACTCAAAATAAAATATTTAGATGAAATAGGCAAGTAATACAAAAAATAAAAATAAACAGAAGTGAAATACAGGACACCATGAAAAGACCAAGCTTTTAAATATTGTAGTATGAGTGGAAGAAGAATCCTAGGTCAATGGCATAGACCATATCGTCAGTAAGATCACAGAATAAAATATTTCCAGATAATGAAAAGGTATATCCATACAGAAACAGAAGCATATATATGTATACATACATATATATATATATATATATACACACACCCAAACTGGACAAGATCAAAGAAAAAGTAAATCCCAACAGCCTATATTAATTAAAACACTAGGTATGCAGAACAAAGAAAGCATATTGAAATTTTCAGAAGAAAAAACATAAGACATAGAAAATAAATGCATCAGAATGACAGCACATTTCTCAATGGAAACTCTGAGAGTCAGAGGAACCTGCAACAATGCATTTCCAGTTTTAAATATAACAATGGTCAGTTTAGACTAAGGTACTCAGCAAAATTATCTGCCATTCTTGAGGTTAAAAAAAAGCTTTCTACTCTATGATATGAACACTATTAAAAATGTTACCTAACAGAACAAACCTAAAGAAAATACAGGAAGTTTGATGGGATTAATATGGGCCCTCTTGATCCCATAGCCATCCAGTCTTAAATAAACACACAGAGTCTTATATTAATTACACACTCTTTAGCCTATTGCTCAGGATTATTACTAACTAGCTTTTACATCTTAAACTAACTCATAACTCTTACTATGTTTAGCCACATCACTTGATACCTTTTCTCAGTAAGGCATTCTTATTTTGTTTCCTCTGCATCTGGCTGGTGACTGTGTCTTTGCCTTTACTCTTTCCAGAATTCTCCTAGTCTGATCACACTGCCTATACTTCTTGCCTGGCTTCTGGAAAAATCCGGGATTTATTCAACCAATAGCAAGTGACAAATTCTTTTTTTTTTTTTGTAATTTTATTAAATTATAAAAGTTTCCATTTCTGCCCCTCCTCCCACTACCCTCCCACTCCCCCCACTCCCTCTCCTCCTTCCTCTCCTCCTTCCTCTCTAAGAGCAGTCAGGGTTTCCTGCCCAGTGGGAAGTTCAAGTTCCTCCCCCCTCCCTCCAGGTCCAGGAAGGTGAGTGTCCAGACAGACTGGATCCTCAAAATCCAGTATATGCAGAGGAAACAAGTCCCAGTGTCATTGTCAATGGCTTTTCAGAAAGACTCCGGTCCAGCCACATTCAGAGAATCTGGTTGGATTGCGTCCTCGTTCAGTCCCAGTCCAACTGGCCTTGGTAAACTCTCATTAGATCCGTCCCCTTGTATCAGTGGGTGATCGCATCCCTCAAAGTCCTTATTTCCTTTTTCATTTTCTTCCTCATTCTGCTCCTCATTTGGACCTTGGGGGGCTCAGTCCGGTGCTCCAAAGTGGGTCTCCATCTGTATCGCCATCCCATGTCGGATGAAGGTTCTCTCTGATCTTGCCTTCTTTGCTCACAAATTCTTACAGTGTACAAGTGCAGTTGTCTCACGTACCCCTCCCTTTTTTTCAAAACAAGAATCCAGAATCTAACCTCCTTTGTTTAGCTTTTGTCAAGACCATTATTCATAACTCATAATCAACACTGTAAACAAACACAAACATCCATAATCCATTTTTTGGGAATGTGGGCAAAGTTTTCTACATTAATTCCTATTTATTGGTGGCACTGATAATCTTTGAGGTACCCTGAGAATGTTTAGGATTAAAGTCAAATCATGAATGGAGAATTCTGCAAGACTAGATCATCTCAGTCTGTTGCTTTGAAGCTGTTATCGATGTAAAACACAGAGGAAACTGCAACAGAGGCACTCTGAAATGTTGGATCACCTGGTTCAACTATTCCTACCATAGATTTTCCAGTGGATCTTTCTAAACCACACCTGGTTTTTCTTATCCTAGAATGATCCACAGCCTCTCATTTCCTGTAAAAATAAAATCAGAACTTCTTTCCCAAAGTAACATAATTTGACATAAATTTTGAAGTCAGTATATTTGTAAAATATTTAGGTTGGTTTAATCCAGTAGTATTCGTAATTAATTGTCTTTAAGCAGCTATTGTTCCTTCTCAGAAGTCAAACAATTAAAAGACAATCTAACAACTACAGTATTCAGACTCTGTGTATTTTCTGTCTTTACATGATTTTTTATGACTATTTTTTTATCTGAATCTGTCTTTAATATATATCTATCTTTTTTATAACCACATGAGTCTTTAATCTCATAACCGGTATGTCTAGGATTAAAGCAGTGGCTTTGGAAATTGGCTCTGCCTCACTCCTTGGCTACCTGAGAGTCTAGCTTCACGGTGGAGGTACTGGTGGGAATCATATTTATTGTCACAACTCTGAAGAGTTCCTAGGTCCATGACACCACCAAGAAGCATGTTGTTGTATTTTATAAATACCATTAAAGTGTTTGATAGCAGGGCTTCTTAAAATCTTAAAATAGCCACATAGTTTTGCTGCTAAGGTTGTGTTAGAAAAACTTTCTTAAAGGAGCCACACCTCTACTTTTCTCTAGTAAATAGAGCCCACTTAAAAAAATGCTGCTACCAAGAAAATGTGCTTTACTCTGTTCTTTTGTGTCTAGAGTCCCTTCCCAAGCTGTTTCAGGTTTTATGTGGATGTAGTTGTGTAACTTTGGTGACCATTTGTAGACTAAATTTTTTGTCCCACTGGATCCCACAGTTGTTTTGTCTCAAATAAACACACAGAGGCTTATATTAATTGCAAACTATTTGACCTACTGCTCAGGCTTATTACTAATGGGCTCTTGCAAATTAAATTAACTCATTATTCTCATCTATGTTTTGACTGGTGACTTGATCCTGTTTCTCAGTAAGGCATTCTCATTTTGCTTTCTCTGCATCTGGCTGGTGAGTGCATCTTTGCCTTGTTTCTTCCAAGAATTCTGCTTATCTGGTCATCCCACCTATAATTTCTGCCTGACTCCTGGTCAATCAGTGTTTTATTAAACCAATACAAATGAAAAATATTTAGAGTGTACAAGAACACTATCTCATGACAAAAAAAGTAATCTTTTTGGTTGAAGACAAGAATGGGCACAGTCAAGAGACTATAAAAAGAAAACAAATCTGGTTATTTGTGTTTTAGTAATTAGAGTTTTGTTTTATTTCATTAATCCTTTATATTTTTAATTTCCATTTTATTAATTAGCTCTCTGATTTTATTATGCATTACCACCTGTTGGTTTATATTTTTCTTTTTTATTAAAATCTTAGGTCAAACATTTAGTTATTTGAAAACTCATTTTCTAATAAATATTTACACCTCAAATTTTCCTTAGGAGTACTGATGGTAGTAGGAAAAATGTGGGCCCCTTCTTGAGTTTCTAAGGATGATTAGTAAAAGAATTTAAGAGATAACTTGAACAGAGCTGAAGAACCATTTTACGAGAGTTTACAAGAAAAAAAAACTCAGGACAGGCAAGCTGTCAGCTTCAGCAGCATGTCGAAAGAGGGAGACAACAAAAGTATGTTCTTTAGGTGACGTGGAGGTCAGACACTCGCGAAGAAGACACATGGTGGGGGTAGGAGCTGCACAGGAACAGTTACGAAGCCCAAACAGTCGGAGAAGATCAAGATGTCAGGGAAAGCAGGGTTAGAACAGAGAAAGAAAAAGTAAAAGCTATGCTTTTCAGAGTAATACATAAAACCTGGCAGATTTATGAACCAGCATCCACTTGTTGCATAGGAAACTGTACTGGATGAAGGAATTTGGGGAAGGGAAAATGCTGTATCTCATTAAAGTTTTTCTGACAATTCTTTTAACATGGCTTACGGTGAGTTCACTTTTTAGGGGTGGTCCCTTGGACACCTCAATCTTTGTTCTTGTATTAGTTTCTCTTCTATGGCTGTGAGAAAACACCACGAGCCAGGCAATTTATAGAAGGAAGGTGTATTGGTGCTTATTTATTTGATACCAGGTGAATGAGATTCCATCTTAGTAGGGAGACATGGCAACAAGTGGCAGGCACAGCAACAAAAACATGAAGCTGAGGACTCATAATATGAACCACCACAGGCAGAAAGTAGCAAGAGAGAACTTAAAATGTCAAGAGTTTTTAACCTTTCAAGGCTTGCCTCTATTGACATCTTTCCTCTTATAGGGGCACATCTCCTCAGCTTCCCCAAATAGCTCCATCAACTGAATACTAAGCCTTCAAATGTCTGAGCATATGAGAAATATCTCTCACTCAACACACCACATTCCATTTCCTGGCCCCCATAGCCTCATAGCCATATCATAATGCAAAATGCACTCATTCTGACTACAATAGCCCCTATGAGCTTTCCGTTACAACACAGTTTAAAAGTCCAGAGTCTTTTTTAAAATTTAAGAGATTCTCTTAATTGCAACCCACTTTAAAATAAAAATATTACATACTTTTAAATTACAGTGGCACAAAAATATACAAAATAAGCAACTGCCATTCAGAAAAGGAGGCATGGGTTTATAGGGAGAAAATACTAGGCAAAATCAAGACCAAAACCCAACAGGACAAAGAGTGAATCCTTTATTTCAGTGTGTGATGTCAAAGAAATTAGTTGGTTCTGCCCTTTCAGTTTACCTGCCTGCAAAGTTACCTGTCCCCATTTAGCTGTTTCCACTTCTTGTATGCAGGTCTCCTTGGTAGATATCCTATGGTTTTGGCATCTCCAGTATTTTGAAAGTTGCAACAAAACTCAGATTTTACTTCATACAATGGTCTCTTGGAGCCTCTTGACCTCTTTAGTCTTTCATGTACAATTATGACATGCTGTCTGGCCTCAATAGGTTTCTGAAATGATGAAGAAATTTATGACTCCTTAACATTTGTATCTTTTGTGACTCTAAGGTCATCACCACATGAGTTTGAACCCTGGCCCCGTTGGACCACATTTGTAGCAGCCTTTTGTTGTTCTTTGTAATATCAGTAAAGTCCTTTTTTTTTCCATGTTGAACACTTAGAAGAAACTTTCTTTCACTCTGCTGTAGGTCAGGAAGACTCTTTTTAATGACAGCAATCTTATCTCTTTCAGGACAAGCTTTGAGAACAGCATTACCTTTCCTTTTATTGTTTGTGCCTTCAAACTGTCCATTTTCCATTTCTCTCCATCCCACTTGATCTTTTTCATTGCAAACCTGTATAGCCGCCATTAAAAAGTGACCACAAATTTGCAACAGATAATCACTTAAACCTAGGGAAAGACATGAGTGTCCAAATCCAATAACATTAAAAGACATGTCTAAAGACAATCCTATCCATGAAATAAGATAGTCAATATGAACTGGGTGGTGGTGTTGCATACCTTTAATCTCAGCCCTCGGGAGGCAGAGGCAAGCAGATCTCTGTGACTTTGAGGCCAGTCTGGTCTACAAGAGCTAGTTCCAGGGCAGGCTCCAAAGCTACTGAGAAACCCTGTCACAAAAAATCAAAAACCAACCAATCAAACAAAACAAAACAACAAAAACAAACAAACAAACAAAATATAATGAAGATGTCAAATACATAAAGCAAAGAAACAATAATAAATGCTTTAGGAGTTAAAAGCTGACTCACCTAGACAGACAAGCACAATAACAGAATATTGTGTTTTTCATCTCAGTCCTGAAATCTAGGAAAGCATGGTTGGATATAATTAAAACCCTGAAAATAAACAGGTGCCACTCAAGATTCCGATATTCAGCAAAGCTATTTTTAAAATTGATGAAGCAGTTATAGACACATACAAACTAAAGCAATTCATGACGACAAAGACAGACTGAAAGAAAATATTTTAAGGAGAAAGAAAAAAAAGAGTTTAATTCATAAAAGCAGAGGAAGGAATAAATTTTGTTAGAGTGATACATGAATATAGAAGAGTTGAAAAAACACACATCATTCTAAACACAGTGATCTCCTAATACTCCTTAAGGAGGAATACGATAACTAATAAAGATCCAAGCTACTTAAGTATATTAAATTTTCATAAACTAAAAATATGGTTACCTTGTGACTCATCTATAACAATTTCTTCATGTTACCTGAAAGACTTCCAGTTGTACCACAAAGACAATTGCACATCCATTTTTATTGCTGCATCATGCACAATAACTTGGAAACAGAACAAGCCTATATGTACATCATCTATCAATGGTTGAATGGCTGATGAAAATGTGCTGTGTAACCACAATAGAGTTTACGCAGTCATGGCATTTGCTCTTTGGGTATGAAATGGAAAAGATGTTAAGTGAAATATGACACATTTATAGAAAATACAGCTTTTGTTTTCTTTCTTCCCTTCCTTCCTCTCTTCCTCCCTCTCTCCCTCCTTCCCTCCCTCC
The DNA here is from genome assembly GCF_982192425.1 of Myodes glareolus. Lineage (NCBI taxonomy): Eukaryota > Metazoa > Chordata > Mammalia > Rodentia > Cricetidae > Myodes > Myodes glareolus. Next base: position 1,638,602 of record NC_142045.1, read on the forward strand.
CTCACTCCCTCCCTATCTCTGTCTCTTCCTTTTTTCATTTAGCATCCTAGCTGAAGTTGTTACTTCCTCGTCTCTTCCAAGTCTCCCTTCAATCCCCTCTGCCTCAACCCCTAATCCATTCCTCCTCCATCTCTGTTCAGAAAAGTGCAGCCCTCAAATGTAAATCAACAAAACATGGCACATCAAGTTGCAATAATACTAAGTTCCTTGACGTGTATCAGGGTGAGGAAGGTGACCCAGTATGAATAGAGTGAGAATCCAGATCAAGAAAGACAACATGGTATGTACTCTCTTATAAGTGGATATTAACTGTGAAATGAAGGACAACTATGCTACAGTCAACAGACCCAGAGAGACTTGGTAAGGGGGTGGATAAGGGGGGGGATGCCCAGAACTCCCTGTAAGGGGAATTAGAAATGTCATGAGTGGACTGTGTGCTGGTCAGGATGGGAACATGAGGTATTAGGTTTGAGGAGGTTGGAGAGGAAGAGTCCTGAAAGAGACTACTGGAAGGTCAGTACATTTCAAGTTCAAGTAGAAACCTGACACAAGGGAATCCCAATAATCTGCAAGAAGGATATTAGCTAAACTTCCTAGCAATAGCAGATTGGTAACCTGAACTGCCCATCTTTTATAACCCAGGTAAAACTTCCATTGGCAGGATAGGGACATCAATCCAGACACAAAACCCTTCACCTACATAGAGTCTCTCCTACCTATGGGATGTGCTGGGGTAAGGATGGCACAGAGATTGTGGGAGTGGGCAACCAATGCCAGGTCTAGCCAGCTTCTACATTGTTAACATGTTTACAGTAGAGTTTGTGGAGGGATATAGGTCATGACGTTAGGAAAGAGACCATGGGAAGAGAAGAAGAAATCTGAAGGGGTGGGAGGATAAAGATAATACAAGACTTAGGACATTGATTCTCCTATCTCAAAATTGCCTAGTTTTCATCCTGTTGCTTAGTGATGCTTTCCCTTTGTTTTGGGCACTTACATTGCAACTAGATATCTTTACTCTTCAAAACCATGTTGTGATGACTGTTACTGTATATATTGTCTTCAAATATTTGACCTAAGTTGTGAAAAATAAGTAAAACAAAAATATGTGCCTATTTAAGTCAGACAGTGGTGACACACGCCTTTAACCGAGCACTTGGGAAGCAAAGGTAGGTGCTCTCTGTGAGTTTGAGGCCATTCTGGTCTATAAGAGCTCGTTCTAGAACAGATAGGGTTAGTACACAGAGAAATCCTGTCTTCAAAAACCAACTTGAAACACCAATATGTGTATGTGTGTGTGTATGTGTGTGTGTGAATATTTATATTTTGTATAGGTTTGGGCCGCACATGCATTATTGATAATATATTTGTGTGCATATAAAATGAAAAGAATTATTTTGCAGTGTACCTTTTGTTTTGCATTTATTTAATTTCTAGTAAAGTGATCACTGTTTCTCAGTGTTTTCTGTAGACAATTTGACCCTTCCAGTTTGAAAAAAAAGTTATTTTAATTACATAATTTTATTTCATGTGTTAATTTCTCTCTCTCTGTGGGGGGTTGGAGGGTGTGTGTATGGAAAAATTTACAGACACACACACACACACACACACACATATATATATATATACATATACATATTCCTAACACACATATGTTAGGCCTTTTGAAAAGTATAATATAAATTAATGCGGAATAAGAATGCCAATGAGCTCATTATAGAAATTTGTATTCTAGTCAAGGAGTTGACTTTGCAAAGTAAATGTCAGTATAATGGGGTTATGTACACTTGGTATTGTTCCCTGGGCTTTTGATAAGGAAAGAATCTAATGGCAAAAACATAAAACTAAAAGACTTAAGTAAAACATGATTACAAATATTAATATGAAATTGCTCTCAGAAATGAAAAGTCTTCAGCATGGAGGCTAGCACATATGAGATGTAGAAGAAATATTCTTTTTAAAGAAACTCTTTGATAATTTCACATATGTATATGATTAAATATTTTTATATTCATTTCTTTATTTTCTCTACCAAACTACCTAGGTATTCCTCCACATGTCTACCTCACAATTTATGTTTTCTAATTTGGTTTCCTCAAATGACTTATTAAGTTCTTTTAGTGTTGCCCATATGTGCATGACTGTGGACCATCTCCTGGAGCATGGACAACCTACCATTGCCCATTGATGGAGGAGGGTTATCTGTCTATTGTGTTATTTTCATTGGTCAATAAAGAGACTGCCTTGGCCCTTTGATAGGACAGAAAATTAGGTAGGCGGAGTAAACAGAACAGAATGCTGGGAAGAGGGCTATGAGGCAGATGCCATGGAGCCAGCCACCAGGTCAGACATGCTAAATCTCTCCCGGTAAGCCACGACGTCGTGATGCTACACAGATGGTTAGAAATGGGTTAATCAAGATGTGAGAGTTAGCCAGTAACTAACTCTCTAGAGATAATGGGCCAGGCAGTGCTTAAATGAATACAATTTGTGTGTTGATATTTCCGGGGCTAAGCTAGCCGTGCAGGAGCTGGGCAGGATGAAAAGCAGGCCTGCCCGCAGCTCCTCACTACAGCCCATATTCCCAGGGAAGGATGTTTTTTCCTCTCCCAGCAGCTATGAACTAGTTCCTCAGTTATTGCCCCGAGATTGGGGTCACACAATATTCCAGATGCGGATTTTTACCTTCATTCTACAAACATTTGATGCCGAATTCTATTTATAACATTATTTAGAAACAGAGACACTAAAAATTTAAAACATGAGATTTTTAGTTAAAACTTTTAGATCATGTATCACATTTTCTTAAGTACTCCAATATTATATAATTCTGCCTTTTATTCTGTGTCTTTATCGTCTTGAAAAGTCTTTTATTAGCAAATGAGCAGTTTAGGAAATAATTCTAGCTCAATACCATGGAATAATTATAACTTCAAGAATAGATACATACACTTTTACTTCATGTTTGGAGTGCAATTGTATTCGTGACCTCTATAATATTATTAGTCTTGATTAGGCTTTACCTATTCTTCATAAAATGTATATGATAATATCCATCTCCTGGGGTTATTTTGAAAGTAATTTAAAATATAATGAGTGTAACGAAAGAAATAGTAATACGAGTTTATGCATCATTTTACTAAGGAAGACAATATTCAGAAGTAATCACTTAATCAATTATGAGTCAGTTTTTCAATTTGTATATTCATGATCGTTTTCATCTCATGCAGTTGACTTAATTAATTGCATACTAGATTCTATTGAATTTCTAATTATATTATATATCTCATGATTCAGTTTTAGATTTATTTTTTAATATTTTATGGGCACTTTATGATTTGGAAACAATTTCATAGAGTGATGTTAAGTTCATAAACATCCCATCAGATGAATGCATTAATATTATACAGAAAAGTTTACATTGGGTATTCTGAGGTTATTTTATATTCAAACATAAATAATGATATATTGTATACACACAAACATGTCATTATTTATTTTTTTAATTTTTTTGAAGGTGTAATACGAAAGTTGCATTTTTAAGAAAATAAAAAGCACATTCCATATACATAAACAAATTTAAAATAACTGAGGCAAAATATTAAGAGCTTTTATTTTTAGAACAGCGAGTTAATTGAAAATATTTTAATGTTAGTTTGCTCATCTATGATCTGAGATCGTTGCTGAGATAAGAAAAATGACCCCAAACTACAATTTAATGCATTGGGAAAAACAATTCAAAAACATAGTAATTCCAGCTGCAGTCTTTGGAACAGCTCTGTAGTGTGTTGTGGGTCCATTCTCCTGGAATAGCTTAAAAGCGGCTTCCTGTGCTGGAGATTTTAGAGTTAATTTTAATTTTGGCTATTGTTTGGAAAAGATGGGCTGTCTGAGTAGATGTAAAGTATAGTTTTTTCCATAAAACAGATGTTTATTTTGTATTAAAAATACCACTGTACTTGTTTTACATCATTTGTATATACATGGTGATGTAATGTAAATTTCTGGAATTAAATAGTGACCCTGTAATTAAAAAAAATTCTCTATAGGTAGATATGGTTTGCCTATGAATTAATATCTACATTCCTGGACAATTTTCTAACTTTTGTGTGGAACTTGACATCTTTTCTTTTCGGACTAAATCAGACTCTCTGTAGCATACTTGGGCTTGTTATGTGAAGGAAAAATCTATTTATCTCTTCTCTGTTTGTCCTTCACCAGCCTTGGGAAGACTATAATTGGAGCTTCCTTGCTTATAAAAGATTCAAACTGTATACAGTGATTGTGTCTAATTCTGACTTCCCATACTCATCTCTGACTGTCCATATAAAAACCATATGCATTGATACTAGATTTTGGCTGTGCATGGCTATTAGTCCTCCCAGTTTGTTTCTGCTCTTGGTAAGATTCTGGATGTTGAGACCTGTTCTCTACCTCTCTGTCTGAACTTTTTCTAATCACGTTCAGACCATCTATGGACTGACTAATGTTCACTTTCTCCGTGAATTGTCTGATTATGGTCAGCATCATTACTACACTGGAAACCCAGGTGTCTGCATATACTTGATCCAGATAGGTAGATGCAGATAGCCTGTGAGCAGATGGAATATCTGGTCGTTCACAATGAGATGCAGTATTTGCTGTCATTTTACTAGATTCTGATATCCTTGTGTGGATCTGGAGTATTTCTGGTCATGTTGATATCCTGAAGGTTAGCAACTCTTTCCAACTCTCCATGACTAGTTACTTTTCTCATTGCTGTTATACAATATCTGATAAAAGCAACTTAGGGTGGGGTTATTTTGGTTTAGATTTGAGAGGATACAGTTCCTCATGGTAAGGAAGGTAAAGTGACTTGTCTCCTTGTGTCTGCAGTTAGACACTAATTCAAGAAATGAATTAGTTTTCAGCTTGATTTCTCGATTTTACTCAGCCTGAGACCCCCATTATGTGGGGGATAGATTTCAATCCTACTGAAATATCCTCATAGATGCTCTCAGAAATGTGGTTGTATATGCTTCTAAACCCTTCTACACGGACGATGGAGAGTCACTGACACATGTATAGATTTTTTTAACTAATTTACTTATTTATTAAATATTTCCACCTCCTCCCCACCTCCCTTTTCCCTCCCCTTTACCACCTCCCCCTCCCTCTCTAGTCCTAAGAGCAGTAAGGGTTCACTGACCCGTGGGAAGTACAAGGTCCTCCCTACTCCATCCAGGTCTATAAAGGTAAGCATCCAAACAAATCAGATTCCCACAAAGTCAGTCCATGCCGTAGAATCAAAACCCAGTGACTTTGTCCTTGGCTTCTCAGTCAGCCTTTATTGCAAGCCATATTCAGAGTGTCCAGTTTGATCACATGCTCCATCACTCCCAGTCCAGCTGGCCTTGATGATCTCCCATTAGATCAGTCCCACTGTCTCAGTGGGTAGACACAACCCTCGTGGTCCTGACTTCCTTGGTCATGTTCTCCCTCCTTCTGCTCCTCATTTGGACCTTGGGAGCTAAGTTCAGTGCTCCCATGTGGGTCTCTGTCTCTATCTCCATCCATCGCCAGATGAAGGTTCTATGGTGATACGCAAGATATTCATTAGTGTGGCTATGGGACAAAGGCCAGTTCAGGCACTCTGTCCTCTGCTGCCCAAGGAACAATTTGGGGACCTCTCCTTGAACCTGGGAACTCCTCTAGAATAAAGTCTCTTGCAAACCCTAAAATGAATCCCTTAATTAAGATATTTACTTCCCTGCTCCCATATCCACCCTTTCACCATCCCACCCATCCCATTACCCCAAGCTCTCCTCCCCTTGTTTCTTCTCTCTACCCATTTGCCCTTACATTCACCCCCCACAGCCCAGTGCACCCACGTTTTGCCTGACAATCTTGTCTACTTCCGATATCCAGGAGGATAACTATATGATTTTCTTTTGGTTCACCTTCTTATTTAGCTTCTCTGGGATCAAGAATTATAGGCTCAATGTCCTTTAATTATGTCTAAAATCCACTTATGAGTAAGTACATATCATATTCCTCTTTTTGGGTCTGGCTTACCTCACTCAGTAAAGCGTTTTCTATTTCCATCCATTTGCATGCAAAATTCAAGATGTCATTGTTTTTTTACCGCTGAGTAAAACTCTAATGTGTATATGTTCCACACCTTTTTTAACCATTCTTCTATTGAGGGGCACCTAGGCTGTTTCCAGGTTCTGGCTATTACAAATAGTGCTGCTATGAACATAGTTGAACAAACGCTTTTGTAGTATATTTGGGCATCTCTAGGGTATATTCCCAAGAGAGGAATTGCTGGGTCCTGAGGGAGGTTGACTCCCAGTTTCCTGAGAAACCGCCACACTGATTTCCACAGTGGCTGCACAAGTTTGCTTTCCCACCAACAATGGATGTGTGTTCCCCTTACTCCACATCCTCTCCAGCATAGGTTATCATTGGTGCTTTTAAGTTTAGCTATTCTGACAGGTGTAAGATGGAATCTCACAGTTGTTTTGATTTGCATTTCCCTGATCACTAAGGAGGTTGAGCATGACCTTAAGTGTCTATTGGCCATTCAAAGTTCTTCTGTTGAGAATTCTTTGTTCAGATCAGCACCCCATTTTTGAATTGGGTCATTTAAGTTTAGTGTCTTGTTTCTTGAGTTCTTTGTATATTTTGGAGATCAGACCTTTGTCTGATATGGGGTTGGTGAAGATCTTCTCCCTGTCAGAAGGTAACCTTTTTGTCTTAATAACAGTATCCTTTGCTTTACAGAAGTTTCTCAGCTTCAGGAGGTCCCATTTATTCATTGTTGCTCTTATTGTCTGTGCTACTGGAGTTCTACTTAGGAAGTGGTCTCCTGTGCCCATGTCTTGTAGACTACTTCCCACTTTCTCTTCTATCAGGTTCATTGTGGACAGATTAATATTGAGGTCTTTAATCCATTTGGACTTGAGTTTTGTGCATGGTGATAGATATGGATCTTTTTTTATTCTTCTACAGGTTGACATCCAGTTATGCCAGCACCATTTGTTAAAGATGCTTTCTTTCTTCCATTGTATACTTTTAGCTCCCTTGTCGAAAATCAGGTGTTCATAGGTTTGTGGGTTAATATCCGGGTCTTCTATTCGATTCCATAGGTCAACTTCTCTGTTGTTATGCCAATACCAAGCTGTTTTCAATACTGTAGCTCTGTAATAGAGTTTGAAGTCAGGGATGGTAATGCCTCCAGAAGTTCCTTTATTGTAAAAGATTGTTTTAGCTATCCTGGATTTTATGTTTTTCCATATAAAGTTGATTATTGTTCTCTCAAGGTCTGTGAAGAATTTTAATGGGATTTTGATGGGGATTTCATTGAATCTATAGATTGCTTTTGGTAGAATTGCCATTTTCACTATGTTGATCCTCCCAATCCAAGAGCAGGGGAGATCCTTCCATTTTCTGGTATCCTCTTCAATTTCTTTCTTCAAAGAATTAAAGTTCTTGTCAAATAGATCTTTCACTACCTTGGTTAGAGTTAACCCAAGATATTTTAAGCTATTTGTGGCCATCGTGAAAGATGATGTTTCTCTGATTTCCCTCTCTGCTTCTTTATCCTTTGTGTATTGGAAGGCAACTGATTTTTTGGAGATGATCTTGTATCCTGCCACATTACTAAAGGTGTTTATCAGCTGTAGGAGTTCTTTGGTAGAGTTTTTGGGATTGCTTATGTACACTATCATATCATCTGTAAATAACGAGAGTTTAACTTCTTCCTTTCCAATTGGAATCCCCTTGATCCCCTTATGTTGTCTTATTGCTATTGCTAGAACTTCAAGCACTATATTGCAGAGGTATGGAGAGAGTGGACAGCCTTGTCGTGTTCCTGATTTTAGTGGAATGGCTTTAAGTTTCTCTCCATTTAATTTGATGTTAGTTGCTGACTTGCTGTAAATAGCTTTTATAATATTTAGGTATGAACCTTGTGTCCCTAATCTCTCCAACACCTTTATCATAAATGGGTGTTGAATTTTGTCAAATGCTTTTTCAGCATCTATTGAAATGATCATATGTTTTTTTCTTTCAGTTTATTTATATGATGAATTATTTTTATTATATTGAATATGTATTAAAATAAATTTATAGGTTGGCAATGACTAAAATAATATAAAATTACAAAATTTACATTTCAGTTTTAAACATTGTGGTTGTTAAATATTTTGATAATTAATTTATTAGCTCTAACCACGCCAAATTAATCCAGCTGTTTCTAATTCAAATAATTCTCATTTCTTCCATCACTTTATAAAGGAATAATTTAGCATTTAAGTTTCTGTGTTTGAGATTTAACTATAAGTCGTTACTGATATTTATTGCTTGTAACTCTCTTGTATAAATATATTACAACAAACTATTTTTCTTTATTATTTAAAGCTGTTTGAAATATTTCTTGTATGGGACTATAGAGAGTATTTTGAGGGTCATTAATATTTATTTTCTTTTAGTTTCAGAAATGAATCAATTAGGCCATGGATTATTATATACCACTGCTTAATGATACATTGAGAAATAACTTTCTGAAATAGTTGTTTAAGTTATTAGTTATATTGTGGAAAACATAGAGGACATTGGAAGGACCTCTCTCTCTATTGTTGTAATCAACATGTCAAGTCAAAGACTAGAAAAGCAATGCTTTATTTGTCCGCAGCAGAATGGTTCCTGATTCTTGTCTTTGGCTCTCGGAAGATTTAACATCTTCAGCAGTTCAGCAGGCCATTAATTAATAAATATGAAAACATGACTTGAGAAAATCTAGAATTTATAAAATTATTATACAGCAAGAGTATGATAAAGAAAACAAACCATACCTCTGTCACTTCTCGTCAATTTCCCAGGAAGGATAATGTCCCATACAACAAAGTGCCTGTTCTAGAGACTCTGGACTGTGGGAACCTGTTTAGGATGAAGGTCTGGTAGTAAATTCTGTTCATCGTTTTCTCCCACACCTTGAAACTGTACTCTTCCTTAATCAGTTATAAACTCTGCTGTCTACACTTATCAGCTTGTGGATTCTTTTGGTGATGATAAGCCAGAGAAGCCAAGGGAGTCCGGACTGAGTTTCCAAAACAGCTGTACAAATTCCAACAGCAATTTGTGCAAAACTTTTTCAGACTTTGATGTTGTGTCTATTTAGCTTGGCATGTTAACATACTTGCATAGAAACATTTTCTTCATCACACTTATACTACTTATGTTAGTACTTGTATTAGATAGACTTTATTGTCAAATTGTCACAGCTTAGGACCCTTAACTGCATGAGAGTGGAGAAAATGAGTTGAGTCTATGAAAGTGAACAAGTAAACATGCAGGTGTTTCTTTCTACTGTGGATGCTGTATGACTAGCCATGAAGTTCCTTCCTTAGTTTACTCAAAATGATGAGCCATAACCCTGAACTACAAATTGAAGCAAACTCTTTCTTCCGAAGATTGCTTTATGTAAGAGTGCTTTATCACAGAAGCATAAATGAAACTAGAGCTGGGTGGTATTGGTACATGCCTTTAATTTCAGCACTCGGGAGGCAGAGGCAGGCAGATCTCTCTCTATATCTCTCTCTCTCTCTCTCTCTCTCTCTATATATATATATATATATATCTATATCTATATCTATATATGCAGATATATAGATATAGAGAAATTCGGATTAAAAATTTGTCTTCCTACCTCAAAGACCGAGGTTAGAATTAGACCATTCCACTTCAAATTAAGCAGAAATCCCTCACAGTTGTGACCTCACTTGGGGGTTTTAGGGAATTCAAGATGTAGCCAAGTCAACAACCATGAACAGCCATCATATTTCCTTTATTATCTTGTCTTTTTCATCAATCGGAAGTCAATTTTACATATAAGGACAAGACACTCTTGTCATGTATTTGAGAAAAAATGTATTCAATTTTAAGAGAATTAAAATTTCAATTTCAGAACACTCCACGCTCCACCTGTCTAATTTATAATGTCCTACCTCTTTTAAGACAGTGAAAATATTGAACTATTTACAAAGTTTTGTTGTACAAGAAATATGACTTTGCCTTTTATTTTATAATTTAGAATCATGAGTACCATATGTGAGGAAATGAAATGAAGGTGTCTTCACAAGCTTTCTATAAGCAGAAAATAGTAAGAAAATGCTGTGGATGACCCTAAAATGATATGTTAGATAACTTTCATAGAATCAGAAAACATCTAGAAAGAAAGCAGTCATAAAACAATCAAGTAAAAGCTAAAATTTGAATAAATCCTTCATAATTCAAGTATCTGTTTATTATTTTAAATAATAACACAGAAAGCTCAGGTCCAGATAACTTTCTCTGGTGAATTCCACAAAACATTTGTAGAAATATTAGCTTATTTGATGAATCCAGCAAGGCTATGATACTGCTATAAATAAATACATCACAGACAATATACGTGGGAACATAGGACTTTTTCTTAAGATTATTGATTCATGGGCTGGAGACAACCCACAGTAAAGTGGTAAACTTTAACAGTTGGTAAAGTGCTTGCTGCAGAAGCATGAGGAGTTGAGTTCTGGTCCCCAGCACACATGTAAATTTGCCTCTGTGTCAAAAACACAAGGCAGAGAACAATAGAGGATTACAGTAGATAGCAAGTTCTGCATTCGTTCATATAGGATGAAAGCTCTCATTCATATATCCATACATCATCCACTTAAAAAGCCATAAACACATATAAACAAAAACTAAATAATTAAAAACACAAAGGAAGTAATACTGCCACAGTCAATTGGGATGACAAATCTGTAGTATTAGTACTTAGGAGGCTAAAGCAGAAGAATGTAGAATTCAAAGCCAGCTTTGGTTCTGAGCCAAGATTCACATTTTTTTTTAAAAAAGGAAATAGTTTCAGGAGGTCTCATTTATTCATTGTTGCTCTTATTATTTGTGCTGCTGGGGTTATACGTAGGAAGTGGTCTCTTGTGCCCATGTGTTGCAGACTACTTCCCACTTTCTCTTCTATCAAGTTCAGTGTTGTTGGATTTATATTGAGGTCTTTAATCCATTTGGACTTGAGTTTTATATGTGTTTATGGCTTTTTAAATGGATGAGAAGCTTCTGTAAAGCAAAGAACATGTCATTAAGACAAAAAGGCAACCTACTGAAGGGGAGAAGATCTTCACCAACCCCACATCAGACAAAGATCTGATCTTCAAAATATATAAAGAACTCAAGAAACGAGACGCTAAAATTAAATGACCCAATTAAAAAAAATGGGGTACTGATCTTTTAAATTCCAATATTCTTTTGTGTTACCTAATTTCCTGTTTCTACATACACCCTGTTTGTAAAGCAATAACTCAAATCGGTTATCCCACGGTATTTATTTTATTACTATGTAACATATAAGCAATTGTTTCTTCTCAATAGCTTCTTTACTTTGGAACACTAATTCTCCACCTAGTCCCAGAAGAAATGAAAATTACAGTTGCCTTCTGCTTATACTGTCTGGCTTGGAATGCATCTTTGCACCTTAAATCATTCTGGTGCTGTATCTCCACAGCAATGGAAATCACTTGCTGCATCCGACCTTCCCAGAGAGATGCTGGGTGAGAAGAGGGTCTGACTCCACTGTGGCTTTCTGCTTTGGGGACAACATCTTAAGTTGTTGGAAATCAGTTTTCCTGCAGTACTTATGAGCTATAAATGCCTAATAATACCAGTGATGGAAGAGACTGCAGTGTAACAGACAACAGACAAGGGAGTCTTGAACATGTGATGTAAGCTCTATGGATATAGTCATCCATAAACATGGTGTTTTCCTTTTTCACTCATTAGAAGTTATATATGCATATCTTCCCCCAAGCCATATTTTATCATACTTTATTATCAATCTAACCATTTCCTCACCGTGGTAATTAATAACAATTGCAAACTTCACAGAATCTGTAATCATTTAGGAGACAGACCTCTAAATAGATAAGGCCTTGAGAGCAGAGGTTAACTTCTGGCCATGGTAGTCAATGATTTTCTGTTTTTAAAATATATTTATCTCTTATGCACATGTTTGTGTTCCTGATTGTAAATATGCATTGCTCAACGTGTGTGGTGATATCCTGAAAGGCCAGAAGTGAAAATCAGATCCTTTGCAGCTGGATTTACAACCATTTGTGAACCACCTTCATGAGTTCTGGGACCTGAACCTGGCGCTCTGCAAGGGCTAAAAGTGCCATTGTGTTAGGCCATCCTAAAAGATGTTCTTGATTAACACATTCAAAGTGGGTCCATTCACCCGTAAAGAAAGCAAGAAAATCCCCTGGGCTTGGGTCCTGGCTGTGTGAAAACGGGAAAGCTCCTTGACTGTAAGCCTTCATCTCTGCCTGCTATGATCAGCTGTAATCAGTCAGCTGCCAGTGGGATTCCCGTGCCTTGATAGATCATACACTCACGTCTCATTTAAGAATCTTTTATATAAATTTCCATACCATGAGCTATCCCTTCCTACTTAATTTATCATCTTGCACTGTGATTACTGATTTAGTTTTGCGTCACCTGCTTAATTCTCAGTTACACCATGACTATAATTTTTCAAGGAACATCAATGGTGTTTACTAAATAAATTTTTTGTTAAGTGTATAACACTAAGTAATTAGTTTCAAATGAGCTTCAAATAAGACTGATGTTTAAACAAGGAATGAAGAAGGAGGTAGCAATGAATTTGATTTTAAAAGAATAATCTTAAAAACCAATATTCTTATTTTAAATAAGGGCTATACCATTGATCTATACAGCTTAAGGAATAATCTCATTTAAATATTTATTAATTTTAGATGTGTTTATTATCTTTCTTGTTTATATTTTACATGTATATGTGTGTGTGTGTGTCTGAATGTACATATTTGGACCATGGAGGTCCACAGACAGAGGAGGTTTTCAGCAAATGTGTGTGTCCTTTAGATCAAACCTGAGTCCTCTGGAGGAACAATCAGTGCTATTAGTCATTGAGCATCTCTCCAGTTCTTTAAGGAATGATCAATATGCTGTCAATTTAAGTTGTATGTTACAGAGACATTTTAACCATATTTTCCATCTATCAATAAATGTAATATTTCAAGTATTGCTTACATTTATCACTCAAAATTTATTAAACAAACCAGGTTTTCTTGTTGTGTGCAAGTGAGATATCAGCTATCAATATAAATCTGCAGGTTTTAGAAGGTAAAATATTATTAAAACAAATATGTAAATGCTTAATGTGGTCTTATTTTTTATTATATAAATATGGGAACTCATTGGCTAGGATGAGTATAAAAAGTAAATTATGGCAAAGAATATACATTTTATAAGTTTAATTTTTTAGGCTTATTTAGTTTTTTGCATGGCAGTGTTCTGACTACATGTATATGTTCACTGTGTGCATGCTTTGTGTCCTTGTAGGTCAAAATAAAGTGTCAGGTAACCTGGACCTGAAGTTACATATGATTGTGGGTCACCATGTTGGGGTGACTAAACCTAGGTCCATTTCTAGAGTAGCAAGTATTCTCAAAATTGAGCTGATCTCCCAACTATACATTTTATATTGCTTGAAGAGAAAAAAATTCTAATTGAAAATTTCTCTTTGAAAAACTTCACATCATATTAGTAATAAAATCCTAGAAAAATTAGTTTACTTAAATTCACTTGTTATAGTCTCTTTAAGAAGAGTCAGTTTTAAAGTGGGATTGGTTTTCAAAGCATAAAATTCTCTGTCTTCTAGATCAACATATTCTGGGGGCAAGTGAATTTCTGACAAATTTCCAATGAGTAGGACAACTTTCCTAACTAATGGGCTCACACCAAAAGTAAAACATTTAGTTTAATGAAGTCTGCCATCAGTAAACAGATTTCAATATAAGTGGCTAAGTCATCAATTCTGGCTTGCTGTTGTGTGCTCCTCAGAATTGATGAACTAGAGTGGACTAAACTTCTGAGGTATAACATTCACTTTGTAATTCATGGCTTTTGGTTCTAACACCACAGCCTACTTGTCTAGTAGAAGGGCCTATTGCGACTTGCAAAACACACTAATGCTCCTGCTCTCATAACAGGATGAAAATATTACTATTTCACCAGGTACATAAGCACATTCACAAGAAATCCATGATAGTCTTTTCTCCTTGGTTAATGTTTATTTCAAGATCATTCTTTACTGATAAATATTTGGTCAAGCAGAATGAAAATCATAACAGTAATTTAAAGTATTCTTCACCACTGAAAATAGTTGTAGATTATTTTGTGTTTATTACTTTTAAAACATTTCCAATATGTGGGTTCATAATCAGTAAAGTAGGATGCCCAGTAATATCTTATTTTTAGATTACAATGAAAATTGAATTAGATATTAAGGTAGGTGTCTAGCACAAAGTTTTGCATATATTAAACTCTAAACCTATCTTATTTATTTTGATTTAGTTTAATTATTAAAATCATAGTTGTTAACATTATTACTCTGTGTCACCCTGTTTATGTGTGTGTGCATGAGTGTGAGTATATGTGTGTGTGAGAGTGAGTGAGTGTGAGTATATGTGTGTGTTTTGGGATTGAGACTGAGTGCAGGACCTTAAATATACAGAGTATATGCTCTATCAGTGAGCTACACCCTGACCCCAGAACTCTTACTCTTTGGTTGAATTGAACATTTAGAAATTTTACCTTTATTCTGTTTGAAACTATATAATTGATGGCATCAGTGATTAAGTGAGGGAACAAAAATTAATGGCTCAGAATCCAATTATGATTTCTTTTATCATCCATGATATGACTAATTCAGATGTCAGCTGCACCCATGAGTGTGTTCCACTCCCTTATTAGCATCTGATTCCATTGTAGTCATCATTTAACTCATGGATTCTTTGCTATAATACATCCTGAACCCATGTCATATTTGCTGTTTCCTCCATGAACCATTTCATAGTCATAATTTGTGTAGAAGGTACTCCTTTTAGAACAGTGGTTCTCACCCTTCCTAATGTTTCAACCCTTTAATACAGTCTCTCATGCTGTGGCAGCCCCCAATGATAAAACTGTTGTCATTGCAACTTTATAAATGTAATTTTGCAACTGTCGTGAATCATAACATAAGTATCTGCTTTCAATTGGTCTTAGGCAACCTCTGTGAAAAAAAAAAATATTTGTCCCCTGAAGGGTTACCTACTCACAGGATGAGAACTGCTGGTCAAGAACCATAGTGTGACTTTTAGAAGCCAAAAAGAATAGAGAACACACAAAAGATTGAAATACACAGCCAAGTTGCTTTTCTTCTTTTCTTCCTTCCTTCCTTCCTTCCTTCCTTCCTTCCTTCCTTCCTTCCTTCCTTCCTTCCTTCCTTCCTTCCTTCCTCTTCCTCTTTCTTTTTTCTTCATTTAAAACTGAGTATTCATGTGAAATCCTAGTAGGTCTGGAACCCACCATGTAGACCATACCAGCTTCAAACTCACAAAAGATCTTCCTGCTTCTGGCTCTGGAGTGTTGGGACTAAAGGCATACACCATTAAATCTGACGGAATCTTTCCAAAGTATTACAAGACAGAACCAAAACATTGTTTCCTAAGGTACCAATGCCTGGTATCTTAATCATCTAATTCAGTGCACACTAGAAAAAGAAACCTGTGGATTAACCAATCAAAACAATGAGCATCTCCTGCTTTTACTCTGAAGACTGAGATAGTCACGACCCAACCAAAGCAGAGTTAATGTCTAGGTAGGGTTTAGCTTTTGGTTTGTAGATGGCAAGTTCTTTAGAGGTGTTTATTTCTGATGCTTTTAAAATAATTTTAAAATTTTACATTTCTTGCTATGTTAAAATTATGTCTCCACAGTGACAGATGGGAAAATCAGGAGAAAAAGGCGGAGAGAGCATGTTAGAGAGTGTCTACAGTGTCTCAGTAAAGTTGTGCCACAATACCTGTCCCAAAATATAAACAGTGGCTTTAAATCACAAGAGGTTTAAGAAACAAGGCAATAAGACCCAATTTGTTGAAGGGACTTAACAACAGCAACCTAGATCTGGTCAGCTGTCGGACCAAGTGGATTTCTGTAATATGGGTCTGAAGGAGGGCATATATATATTGATCAGGGCCAATGTGACTTTATCCCAGACAGAGCAGGGCTGAAAGCCCGGCATAGTCTCAGTACTAGGCTCCAATTCAAATCTCTACATACCATTCTAACCGACTCTTCTATTTAGAGTTTGCTTGGCATCTGCAGGAAGGGTTGACAAGAATTATTCAGGAGCTTATCATTTAATATGGCTGAAGTCTTGAATTCTTGTGAGTTTCAGTCAAGAGAGCACTACCCTCATGACCTCATTTGGGTTGAAATGTCAACATATAAATATTGAAGGGAAATAAATTTAACTACCATACCTTTTGAAAAATTGTGAGTTTTTTTTTAACCTTCTCAGTCTATACAGTCGTGTTCCTAAGGGTCAGGAACAAAGACTCTCCGGGAAAGTGCCTCCTGAAGACACATATATGCACCAGAAGTCAGAGTGAATTTCTAAATCAAAAAAATAAGCAGGGTAGAATGTGAATACATTATGTCTTCAGTGCCTGGAATGAGTCAGTTGTGCATTACAGATTAACAACTCCTTCTTACTTTACCAATTTGGGAGTGAGGTTATTTACCATAGTCAATCTACTTCATGCCCTCAAGAGCATTCTCTAGGTTACAAATGCAATCTCCTGTGTGCACAGAACATTTATTTATTCTAGGTATAATCCACTGAATTAATTTAGTGTAAAATGAGGAAGAAATAAAATTAAAAGGATTCATTCCAATATTTAGCAAGTAATACAAAGGATACAGTTTTAAATACTAAGTTTGACAGTAAGAACTTTGAAATATTTTTAAAAGATTTGTGCAGCAATTAACTTTGTAAGCATAGGTCAAAATTCTGTACTTTTTAATTTTCTACAAAATGTGTGTGCATTACATTTGTGTGTATGTGTACAGGCTGGAGAGTGTAATTAGCTACTCATTTCCGTCAGATCTGTATCCATGAGAAATGTCACAGTAGGCACAGGGTATGCAGCTCATGGATTCATCAAAACATGACTTGAAAATATTAAAAGCAAATTTATATGTGTATTAAGTCTGTACATATGTAGACTTTCTTTTTTGTTCTGGACGATGTAATATAAGAACTGTATTCACAGCATTACAGTTTTTTAGGTACTGCAATTAATCCAGAGATGATTTAGAGTGTAGTAGAGGATGTGTGCACATAAGGTTGGATATAAGACGATTTCACTTGAGGGGAACAAACATCTCTGAATTTTGTTTTGTTTCTTATTTTTATTACAGTTTGTGGATGTGTGTGTGTGTGTGTGTGTGTGTGTGTAGACCATCGGACTATCTTAAGTATTATTATTTCTCAATCTCCATTCCAAGCTGGGTTTTGATACAGGATTTCTCATTGGTAGCTGGAAGCAGGCAGAGTACACTTTCCTGACTAGAAAGGGCATGGGTTCTCTTCTCTGTTTCCTGAGCTAAGACTATACATTCCTGTCAGCACATGTAGCTTTTCTTTTTTCCTGTGTTATTCTTTTTAAAAAATTATTTTTATTGAACTATATATTTTTCTCCTCTCCCCTTTCTCCCATCCCCTTCAACATTTCCCCAAGGTCACCATGCTCTCAATTTACTCAGGAGATTTTGTCTTTTTCTCCTTCACATGTAGATTAGATCCATGTATTCCTTTTCTAGTGTCTTTTTTGCTGTCTAAGTTCTCTAGGATTGTGTATTGTAGACAATGTTTTCTTTGTTTTATATCTAAAAGTCACTTATGAGCGACTCTATATGATATTTGTCTTTCTGGGTCTGAGTCACCTAGCTCAATATGATCTTTTCTAGATCCATTCATTTGCCTGCAAATTTCAAGATGTCATTCTTCTTTCCACTGTGTAATATTCATTGTGTAAATGTTCCACATTTTCCTTATCCATTCTTCAGACAATGGGACAATTAGCTTGTTTCCAGGTTCTGACTATAACAAATAATGCTTCTATGAAAAAAAATTGAGCACATGTCCTTATGGTACGATTAAACATCCTTTGGGTATATACCCAAAAGTTGTATTGCTGGGTTTTGAGGTAGATTGTTTCATAATTTTCTGATAAATTGCCATACTGATATCCAAAGTGGCTGCACTCCCACCAGAAATGGAGGAGTGTTCAATTTACCCACAGCCTTTCGAACATAAGTTGTCATCAGTGTTTTTGATCTTGGCCATTCTTACAGGTGTAAGATGAAATCTCAGAATTGTTTTGATTTGCATTTCTCTGATGGCTAAGGATGTTGAGCACTTTCTTAGGTATCTTTCAGCCATTTTAGATCCCTCTGTTGAGAGTTCTCTGTTTAGATCTGTACCCCATTTTTATTGGATTATTTGTTCTTTTGATGAACAATTTCTTGAGTTCTTTGTGTATTTTGAAAATCAGTCCTCTGTCCGATGTGGGGTCTGTAAAGATCTTTTCCCATTCTGTAGGCTGTAGGTTTTGTACTGTTGACTGTGTCCTTTGCTTTATGGAAGCTTCTCAGATTCAGGAGGTCCCATTCATTAATTATTGCTCTCAGTGTCTCTGCTACTGGGGTTATATTTACAAAGTTTTCTCCTTTGACAATGCATTCAAGTATACTTTCCACTTTCTTTTCTATAAGATTCAGTGTGGTTGGTTTTATGTTGAGGTCTTTGATCCATCTAGACTTGAGTTTTGTAAATGGCAATAAATATGAATCTATTTTCATTCTTCTTCATGTTGATATCCAATTATGCCATTACCATTTATTGAATATGCTTTCTTTTTCCCATTTTATATTTTTTGCTTCTTTGTCAAAAATCAGTTGTTCATTGGTATGTGGATTACTATCCAGATCTTTGATTTGGTTTCATTGGTCTATTTTTCTGCCAATACCAGGTTGTTTTCAATACTGTAGTCCGGTAGTAGAGTTTGAAGTCAGGAATTGTGATACCCACGAATTTCCTTTATTATACAATATTGTTTTGGTTATGCTAGGTTTTTTGTTTTTCCATATGAAGTTGAGTATTGTTTTTTTCGAGGTCTGTGATAAATTTTGCTGGGATTTTGATGGATATTACATTGAATCTGTAGATTTCTTTTGGTAAGATTGTCATTTTTACCATGTTAGTTCTATCTATCCAAAAGCATGGGAGATCTTTTTACTTTCTGGTGTCTTCTTCAATTTCTTTTTTCAAAGATATAAAGCTCTTATCATACAGGTCTTCCACTTACCCTGATAACAAAACCACACAGACATTATTAAAGAAGAATTACAGACCAGTCTCATTCATGAACACTGATGCCAAAATACTCAATAATATACTGTCAAACCAAATCTAAGAATACATCATGAAAATTATTCACCATGATCAAGTTAGCTTCAGCACAGAGATGCAGGGATGGTTCAACATATAAAAATCTGTCAATGTAAACCACCATATAAAGAAACTAACAACAAAAAAAATCCCAAAACACATGATCATCTCATTAGATGTTAAAAGGCATTTGACAAAATTCAGCATCCCTTCATGATAAAGGGTTTGAAGAGAGCAGGAATACAAGGGGCATACCTAAATATAATAAAGGCCATATACAGCAAACCAACAGCCAACGTTAAACTAAATGGAGAGAAACTCAAAGTGATCCCACTGAGATCAGGAACAGGACAAGGTTGTCTACTCTCTTTATATCTTCTCAATATACTACTTGAGATTCTAGTTAGAGCAATAAGACAATAAAAGGATATCAAGGGAATACAAATGGGGGAAAAAGTCAAACTCTCACTGTAGATGATAGATTATATAAGTGACCCCCAAAATTCTACTAAGAAACTTCTATAACTCATAAGCACCTTTAGTAGTGTAGGAGGACACAAGATTAACTCAAAAAAAGTCAGTAGCCCTCCTGTACACAGATGATAAATGCACAGAAAAAATATCAGAGAAACATCACCATTCACAATAGCCACAAATAACAAAAAATGTCTTGGAATAACTCTAACCACTCTCAGCTTTTATACATAGTTCAGGGGATTGAACTCTGATCCTCACGTTAGCAAGGCAAGCAAACACTTTACTCATTGAGACATCATTCCAAGATAGATGTGTGGTTGCTTGTCATGGGTTGAAGTCCAATTTCACGTGACTACTGAGGGCCAAAACTGTGTGTCTTTCCTTTCTCTGTTAATTCTTAAAAATGAGCAACTAAAAACATTAAATTGT
Source organism: Myodes glareolus (assembly GCF_982192425.1). Classification (NCBI taxonomy): domain Eukaryota; kingdom Metazoa; phylum Chordata; class Mammalia; order Rodentia; family Cricetidae; genus Myodes; species Myodes glareolus. The sequence continues at coordinate 1,658,865 of NC_142045.1, forward strand.
GGACTGAAGAAATAACTTGTCTGTTAAGGGCATTGTCAGGAATTCCAGAGGGCATAGGTTCAGTTCCCAGCACTCAAATGACATTTGTAACTTCAGTTTTAGGGGATCTGATATTTCCTCTTCTGGTATCTGCAGGCACCAAACATGTACATAATGCTCAGAGAATAGGCAGGCAAACTAGCTATACATATAAGATGAAGAATAATAATAAATCTTTACAAAGTTATAGTGGGTAAATCTGTAAGAATAAGAAAATATGTGGGTTTGTGGGATGGGGTTTGAGTTAGAAGTCAAGAGAACTTTCTGTTCTTCCAAGGAGCCTGAGTTCTCCTCTCAGAACTTGTGTTTGGTGACTCACCATTACCTGAAATTCCAGCTCCAAGGGATCCAATGCCCTTTTCTGGTCTTCCTGGGCATCAGCTTGAAATAGGCATTCACACACACACACACACACACACACACACACACACACACACACACACACATAGACACACACACACACACACCAATAAAAAAAACTATCAAAAATAAATTTGAGGAAAAGCTATGTGGGTCCAATTTATGCATTAGAAAAGACTATGTGGATAGCCTTATGAGATTTATGAGATTTTCCTAGCTCCTGAAATCCTCAAGCATGAGAATTAACTCTTAGCTTCCCTAGAGACTGTTGCTTATCCTGCTATACGATGTGTGCAGCCATAATTTTGTCACTGTCTTTGCATTTTCAAAGATATAGAAAGAAAAAAATCTATTTGAAAATATAAGAGAAGAGATGAATGAAAATAAATGGGATGTTGAGCAAAGCAAATGTGTGAATGTGTTTCTCATTTGGGACAGGAGAGTATTGGTAGCAAGAGCAGTACCAAGATTAGCATATGAAAGAAGCCAATGTGAGAGAAAAGACATGTATCACAATAAAGGCTACAAATAAAGGTCCAAGGGACAGAACACACATATGAGGGAGGTAAGCTTCATCTATAGAACGCTTAAAAGGTTACAATTCTCCAGGGTTGAAGACGATGAACTTCTAACCTTCCCAAGTGCACTGGCCCCTTCCATTCTCAGTACTGCTTTTCTTTCTTACCACAGTGTCTCTGTCCCTACTACTATCTTTATGTGACAGCGGTAGAATTCCCTGGGCCAATTCATCACTCAGGGGCACAACAACCAGGAAAGCATAGCAGATGCCCCCTAAGTTCAAACTTATCATACCATTGACTGGAGGCTAGGAAGTCCTGGGACAGCTCTCAAAGTTAACTCTCTTCTTAAGAATCTAAATGCTATGGATTTGTCTCTTCCTCTCTCTCTCTCTCTCTCTCTCTCTCTCTCTCTCTCTCTCTCTCTCCCTCCCTCCCTCTCTTCTCTCTCTTGCTCACTTGATCACTCTCTCTTGTTTCCTACCCGCCATTGAACAGTTAAGATTATCTTAAAATATCTCAAAAGCTAACGTACTACATACATAGATATCATGGATTTTTCCTAGCTTTATCATGCTACCTTACATAAAGGAATAAGAAATGTGCTAAAATGGCATATTTTACGTTACAGGAGGCCTTCATCTAATGACAATGTTTTCAAAATTAAAAATAATAAATCCTGAAAAATACCACATGACCTTCAGTTAACAGAGTTATCTATGAACTGACAGGATGGGTTGATGTGTAAAGAAATTTGCCCCCAATCCTGATGTCCTGATGTGATTTTTAGAATCTGTGTGGTAGAAGGAGGGAGCAGATTCCAAAAAGTTATCCTCTGACCTTCACACATGTGCTCCCCCCACCACCTGGGCAAACACATAACATAGTCTTAAAAACTATTAAAGCTAGAGTTAGCTTCTGAATATGTATATCCAGGATTGTATGCATCTGTGCTAGTTTATAATAATACAGAATATGATTAACATTATGTTCAGGTAAGTTGCATTCAATGTTCTCTGTTCTAAGTACTTCACCAGCTACTGGCCTCTGCATTAATTGATATTGTTTATTTCTCAGTAACTCAATTAAAAATAATTGTACTTTTAATTTTATATAGATATGTGCTTGTGTGTGGTGCTGCGGGAGAATTTTTTTTTTAAAAAAAAAAAGAGGGGGAAGTGGTGCGGGAGAATTTTCTGTATTCTGTCAATCATGTTTTAAATGAACGCTGATTGGCCAGGCAGGAGGTGTAGGTGGGAAAACCAGACAGGAAGTGGAAATGATGCAAGGCGAGCAGGAGAATTCTGGGGAGGAGAAAGTTGATTCTTCCCACTCCTGCCCAGATCACCAAAGCAGCAGGTTGTAAGCTGCCCCACTGAAAAAGGTACTGAGCCACATGGCTAAATAGATCAGAATAATGGGTTAATCAAGATGTGAGAGTTAGCCAGTAAGAGGCTAAACCTAATAGGCCAATCAGCTTTATAACTTATAGAGATTTCTTTGTGTAAGTTTTCTCTGGGACTAAATAGCTGGGCTAACTGGGCAGGACAAAAAAACCCCAACAAACAGGTCCCCTCATGTTACAGTGTGGTGCGTTAATTTAGTTTTTATAGTGTTGTGATAAGCACCAGGGCTAAAAATAACTTGTGAAGGAGAGGGTTTATGTGGCTCATATATCTTGGTCACCATCTATCATTGAAGGAAAGCAGTGCAGGCATGTAAGCAGGACAGGAACCTGGAAAGAGGAATCAAAACACAGACATGATGAACACTGCTTGCTGGCTTGCTCTCCAAGGCTTGCTCAGCTAGCCTTGTTTCCCTTTTCCTTTTCATTTATTTTTGAGATCATAGTTTAATTCCAATATTTCCCCTATTTTAGTTTCCAATTTTTATGCAGACCTATTCTCCTTGAAATTCATAAACTCCTATTTCACTAATTGCTACTGTACTCATGTAAGTACATTCTTATGTCTAGATGTATTAATGTATAGATTCTCAAATATAACCCATAAAATGTGTGTTAAGCTACTTGTATGTGAATTTTCAGTGGTGGTGTTTTGGCACTGGGCAACCAATTGGTATTCTTTTCCCTGGAGAAACTTCCCTGATCCTAGTTTTTCTCCTTTGCTAATTAAGTTCTTTGTATAGGGTTGAGGCCTCGGGTATTTTTCCACATCAAATTTGATATATTTATTTGTAACAGGAAGGAGACACTTGTTGGTTCCCAGCAGAGTCATATGCAGAACCTTGCAGGTAACCACAGCACAGATCAGTAGAAATGGGTTAAATGAAGATGTAATAGTTAACCAATAAGAAAGTAGAGCTAATGGGCCAAGCAATGATTCAATTAATATGGTTTCTGTGTCATTATTTTGGGGCTAAGCTAGCTAGGGTCTCTGGAATCCAACAAGCAGCCTGAGAACCAGTCACTGCTTCTTGTTTCAGTGTGTTGTACTTTTATTAGTAAAAGTCACTGTCAGAGATTGACATTGTAAAACAAAACTCATACATCTGGGACTGTAATCAGGAAGGGGTCAGGGATACATAAAATTCCTGCTTCTTTGACTTAGACGATGCTGCAAAGCCAAGAGAATTATTTTCCATGTTTAAAGTTGATAAATAAAAATATGTATATGATATATATTTATGTGTATATGTATATGTTCACAGATATTTACATGTGTGGAGATTAAACAATAAAGTAACCTTTTCAGTGCCTTTTCCCTAATGGGCGATCATTACTTTGGTATGTTTTGAGGAATTTGAAAATAGATTTGTGTAATTTTCTATCTTATTCCTTAATAATATATCTTACTATATATAAAATAAACCCAGTATACAATATTAATTAATAACTTATCTGATAATCCATACATCATCTTTCTTTTACCATTCAGTTATTTTTAGTGTCTCTTTGAATAGCTGTCTGACTGCTATTTTTGGTGTAGGACATTGAGAATTTAGGGTGTTTAAAATTTTTCTCTACAAGTGCAGCATAACTTCTTCTAAAAGTATTTATTGAAATCCTAGAAAATGCGACTGCAAAGATGATAAAAGACACCTCCATGACAAAGTCGCTTCTCCTCTCAGTGGTTGGAGTTAGTACTAACAGAATGACTACGAAGTGTCTTTCCATGTGACATGAATTAGGGTCTGACACGCGTGTAAAATTGTTCCACAGTCCTATATGCTACTTGTGAAATTGCTCTACAAATGTATGTCTGTTCTGAAAATTCACTCCCTGGAGAAGAAAGCCAAACTCACAAATGGAGTCATATAAATAACAAGACAGTGTGGCTGGAAGAAGAGGGCTTGATACAGACTGAGCTTGGTGGACAGAACATGTTGGCTCTCAGGGCTTGACACAGACTGAGCTTGGTGGACGGAACATGTTGGCTCTCAGGACTTGACACAGACTGAGCTTGGTGGACGGAACATGTTGGCTCTCAGAAATCAATAGCCAGAGGAATGATCCAGAAGCAGGGAAATTAGCACCATCAGTAGGGAACAATCTTAACTCACACAGGCAACAGAGAATGCATATCTTGGAACCCATCAGATGGCTTTTATCTCCCAAAGCATTGTAGCAAATGTTGTATTGGCTTTGAATTTTAGTGTCTCACATTTGCCTTTTCATTGTGAAGTTGACATGCCGCTTCTGAGCAAACTTTGTAGAAGTCTGCAGGACCTACTGAAAAAAAAAATGTTACATTATATTTTAATCATCACCAAATGTTATTAGAAAAGTGTATGCTCTCCCATTCGAAAGGGAAAAATAGCATAGACATTTAACAAGATTTATCTATGCATAAAGTAATGAAATTTGCTTTTTTGGATTAGAAAATGAAATAATTCAGTCGAATCCTGGCATGAAACATTTCCCTGTTGAATCCCCTTCTGTTTAAGGCTGGAAAAGGCAAAGAATTGGGAAAGGGCTGACATATTTAATACATGTTAAACTGTAAAGATAATATATTTTTAATAAGCCTCTGTCTGCCCGTCACTTCTTACAATGATGATACTGTATTGCTTTCATTTCAAAACAAGAGTGGAGTGGAGAACTGATTGCATTCAATTCATCATATATGTATTTTTTATTTTGTCAGGCACTCTTACCCAATCCTCCAAGCATGAAAATGCCTCCAAGGGACAAAAAGAAAAGAAAAATACAATTGGGACACTGAATGAGATTCTAAAATCACATTTATCTTCAAAATAGTTACTAAGCAATACTGGCCTTATGTTTCAACAAAATATCTCCCTCAGAAATCTTGGATCCTAAACTCCAGTTATTTGATAGGCTAGGCAAAGTCCTTGGGAAAAGTCGAGATCTTCATAGTTAGTTTACTTTGTCATACCACATACTTGTTTTAATTCCACGGGCTGGGAGTTAGCTTGATATGTAAAGTGAAAGCACACAAAAATGGGAACCTGAGTTTGGATTACAAGGTCTGTGTAAAACCAGATGAATAATGCTCAGATTTATGACCAAAGCACTCCTTCAGCTAGATGGGAGGTAGAGACAAATGAGAGTCCCTAAAGACTCCCAAGTCAGCTAGCCTGGATCAGGCAGCAGCAAACAATATAGCTCTGCTTACAAAAAATTGAAAGATGAGGAACAACACCTGAGGTGGCACATGAGTTCTTTATTAGTGCCATAACACTTACAAACACACATATACAACAACAAATCCAAACAATTGAACTTCTTTTTTTCTTGTTAATCACTTTAATATCCACAAAGAGATGTGTTAATTATTGTGTGTGCATGTGTGTGTGTGTGTGTGTGTGTGTGTGTGTGTGAATCAGATCCTCTGGATCTGGAGTTACAGGGCATGTAGGCCACAGGATATAGATTGGGAACTGACCTTGGTTCTTGCAAGAGCTATAAGCACTCTTAACTGCTGACCTATCTCTCCAGCTCCTCTGTCACAATCTTTATTAATAGATTTAAGTCATATAACATGGAGTAGAAGTATATTAGCCTAAATGTCAGAAAAAATAAGTGAAGAAATGGAATATCAAATGCGCTTTGAAATGGGGACACAACCCTCATACAATGTTCTCAGACTGTAGAGATCCTGACAATTCTTCCCAGGGAATCGCAATTTAGTCCTGGTATTTAGGAGGCTAAATCAAAAATAGAAGCTGTGAGTTACATGATTCACTGCTCAAAAAAAATCATAACAAACTTTGTATAGGAACAAGCATTTTCTTGACATTTAAATATGATGGCTATTTTCCCCTCTATTTTGGTATCTTCAAAAAAGAGATTAAATAAAGTAAAAAGTGATATGCTTGTGACTACTTGACTAACTGGAATTAATTTTTATGTGAATAGCTAACATTTAATGAACATCAGAGGAAAATTTTGTAGTACTCTCAAGGAGAACATTTATTGAGAGGTTAGGTGAGAGGCTAGGGAAAGGACTCAGTAGGTAATAATGCTTGCTCTATAACCATAAGGACCTGAGTTCAAATCCTCAGCATGTAAGTAAAAAGCTGGAAAAGCCTGTTTATGCTTATAATCCAAGCTATTGGAACAGGAACTGGTAGATCCCTGAGTTTGCTGCTCACTGCAGAACAGCAAGCTTCCAGATCTGCAAAGGCACTGTCTCAAGGCAATATAAAGCACAGAATGATGGAGGAATATTTTACTCTCATGTATATATGCATGTCTATGCATAGACACATGCACTTATATACTCATGCATAAAGTATATACTACACCATGCCTACAAATATACACACACATACACACAAACAGAAAAAGAGAGAGATCAAATGATTGTTTACATAGAAGGTTTTTTTTTTCTCCAGATTGACTCAGTATCAACCCCATAATCCAAAAATATCAACAGTAGTCTTCTCATTGAAGATGGGCCTTACTCTAAGGGAAGAATCATTCTGACTTTCTATGACCTATTATCATTTTCTTATTAAAATCCAGAAACCCAGACTCATAGCTACTTCCCAAAATCTTACTTGTATTGTAAGCAACCATTTTACTTCAGGCCTGAGGTTATTACATACTGAATAAGTGACCGGAAAAAAGTTATCTTACAGAGATGGAACTTTTGGAAGCATTATTTTCTTTTATGGAAATTACTGTAGGAACATTGTTTATTGATGTCTAGGAATTTAGCTAGTAAAAGTTGTTGGAATGAAACTGATTGTAATTAGAAATAATTATTGAACAAATGAGAGAGACCTGTACTTGCTTGGAAAGATTCATTTGCATAAGATAAAAAAGGTCTAAAGTATAATAGTATTTTGATAAAATCAGAATTGGAAATATCTACAGCACATCATCATGTCTTTTCTTTTGCTATTGTATTTAGTCATTGATATTATCCACTTAATTATTTGGTAGTCTTCCCGGTAGCAATTTGTGTCTGTTCTGATTTGAATATCTCAAAAGTCTTAATACATAGTACTGAAGTACTTAATATCAGTTAAATACAGAGAGACTTCAAGTTGATCTCTTGATCTAACGAATATATATTTTGTCCTGTTGTAAAGTTTCCTTTGTATTTGATGATAACAGAAGAAATTGCCTTAGTCTCTTACAAGAAAAATTTTATGTAAAATTTAGTCATATGGAACACTAAACAGGAAATGAGTCCCTGTGCCCTTCCAGAATGAGTTCATATTCAACTTCTCTTCCACAGCTAGAAATTTGGTTTTATGAACCGGTTAGAAGGAAAGATGCATAGTGTGCTTTTGTAGCACTTAGATATTGATATATGATTTTTCTTTTCCCAAGGCTAAGCAGAGAAAGCAGCAGTAATATGACTTTTTAAATGTGAGTGGAACTCTCATTTGAAATCTTTCCACTACATAACTCCCTTCAATTGCTTTGATGGCTCAACAAGATGGTGGGTTACCAAAGGAGCAGAGGACCAAAAGGTCTTACAATAACACTAAAGCAGAGGCAGACTGCCACAGAAGCAGCATTTTATTTCAGTTCCTCTCATGTAACCTTCACACTGTTTAGTCCTGATGCTGCCATCATAATGGAAGGAAAAGCACTGAGCATCAGGAGGACCCAGGAGTCTTCTAGGTTTGCATTCACCTAAAGCTAACTAGGGGAGGAGGCAACTGAATCTCATCTAGGTGTGAGTGCTTTGGTAGTACCTGCAATATTCAGTGAGTGAAAGTTCATCTCTGATCTTGGATCAGTACTGGTCTTGTTGGTTCTCTCTCTCTCTCTCTCTCTCTCTCTCTCTCTCTCTCTCTCTCTCTCTCTCTCTTGCTCTCTCGTGTGTGTGTATGTGATGCATATTTCTGTGTAAGTACGTTTTTATGTGCTTCAGTGCAGGTGATTATGCTATGGCATATATGTACCAGAAGACAACCTAGTAACCTGGTTGTCAATCTTTGATTTCTAACTCTTTTAAAACAGGGTTACTTCTTGTTTTACCCTGAGTACTGCAGGTTAGCTAACACAAGCTTCCAAATATTCTCCTGTCTCCTCCCAGGAGTCATGAACTGTAAATGTGCACTACAGCATCCTATTTAAATGTGTACTAAGGATTTGAACACAGGTACTCATGCTTGCATGGCAAGTACTTTAATACTGCAGTTCAGTAGCTTTGGTGAAAATGTATTGTCCTTCATTACCTACAATGATGACACCTCAGCTGATGAATCTACTAAATTTATCAACATACATACATCTTTTAACTCATATTTTATATTACCTCCAAGTATAAATGTGCCTATGTACAGTACTAACAATGAAGAAAAATTAATTCATCAATAACTTATAATAAATGTGCCAGAAAATTGTGAGAGTCGTAGACAACAGACGAGCAACATGTATTATACGTGACTGGTCACTAAGGGGGGCGTTTCAGGTCTATGCAAGTAACAGATATATGTTCTGTTTTCATCAAGTCTCAGTTTATCAGATCACAGAAGAGGTAAAGACAGTGCATTAAGATTGGTCACTGACATGTACATCATGAAAAATTGGTCCAACTGTAACTGAAAGGTGTAGAAGAGGACCTTATATCTAAGAAACTTAAAAAACTCTTAGTTTGCCTAAAGGTCTGATTTTATTTTATTACCTACGTGTTTGAAAGTTCCTTCCAAGTCTTTCTCCCTTACATATCTTCTATAAAACCAGAACTATTAGGATATATAATTGTTGAAAATTCTTGCATAGGATGGTGGTGCCTCATTTATTGTGATAATCATAACCCCACTGCTCAAGGGGACGGACACTCTGCACTTGAATCTAATAACCAGAACTATTTGAAAACTCATTTTTATCATGTAATGTTATTATTGTACTAATAATGAGAACTATTGATTTAGAATATTGCACAGCCCAATGAATGCCAATCAGATCATCTCTTCCATAATTGCTCATTGGGAATAGGGACAGTCAATCGATCTCTGAAAATTGAGAACTTTAGAAGAAAGATATGAATTTCCTAAAGTTCATGACTGAGAAAATAACTTTATTGTGTGAAGAACAAACTCAATGTGGACAAGGATCACGAAACAGAGACATTAGTCAAGTAAAGTTTTGGGTCAAAGTCTACTTCTACCCAGGAGAAAGATACATTATTTTTTATTTCAAGATTTTATTGTTCAAAAACTACTTGAGATTTATGCTGTAGTGAGTACTTCCTGACAACATCCTATTTATACAGGATTCCCTTTACAAATACTTTCTAATGACTTGTCAGGATAAGGTTCTCTATATTCCTTTCTTCAACACACTTTCCTGAAAAAAAACATTCAATATAGAATTATATATGTTACAATATTTAGTTAAAGTATTTAAGGGAAAACATGACTGCATCATTCTATTGTTTTATCAAACTTAGAAAACAACTCTATCCTTTTTATATTCTTGGCATTTATCAAACACCACTCATTTTGTATCTTCTTTGTTAGGTGATCAGCTTTCTTCTTCATTATTATCCCTGATGAGACTTTGACATGATTATTAATAGATACATGATTGGTTTGAGAATAACCACTACAAAGTTGTCTACTAGCTTATCTCGTCCTTCTTATGAGAAGAAAAGTAGATAACAAGTTGGTACAAGTTGTTCATATTTAGTTTCATATTTAATAACAGTGGAAAAGTCATCAGTATAAGCAAATATTGTCTGCCTATTATATTTGACTTCATTGCTTTTGGCAACAGAATATAGTTTACTAATGCAAAAGTGATGGGTAGGGAATAGCTTTTCCTTAAAAAATGAAGGCAAAGTTTTCGAAGGAAAAAATGCATAATTGACCCTCAGCACGATCTTTCTGAACCAGTATAGGTCATGTGTCAAGAGAACATTATCTGAAGTTCTAAATACTAGTTTATCCACACTTCAAGAATAAAAGTTATTTTTATTTAAACTAACTTGACTTAACTCTACACCAATGTAGTGTTAGGGGATATAGCACACATGGATACAGATAAATATAGTGTTACATTGAATCACCTTTGCTTGCTAGTAGAAAATTCACTTGTTTATGGTGTGTGCTTCTTTTAATGTGTGGTTACATTCTGTTTTCTAAAATGTCCTACATGTTTTCACATTTGGATTATAATTTTTATTTCCCTGTGCCTTTTCCTTTATATTATTAAGGGAATACTAATCTCTTGCCCTTTGAAATGACACTGTAAGCCAGATTCATTTCTTTGTCTTTTCTATCTGGATTCTGTGAGGATGAATACACTTTTACCACCACAAACTTCTTGATATAATATTCTGTGTCAACACCAACCCAAAAAAAAACATAGCCAAACAAAATTAGCCCTAACTCTTTTTGAGTTGTTGTAAATACAGATGTATTGCAAATATGTATCTATAAAATATATGCATATATTTATATACTAGTATGCATTATATATATAGTGTCTTCCAGTTTTGTGATTTTTATGTTTCCTGGATTGTGGATGAGTGTCGCTGAGTCTGTTTCTTACGCCTTTCTTGTTTGTTTGTTTTCTTCTCTTCTGATTGATCTATTTTTGCTTTAATTATTTTATTGTTAACTTCTGGATGCCTTTTACTTCTTGACAAAGAGCATATTTAGAGCATATTAATAAGAATTCAATTTAGTCTCTATAGCAAGTTAATCAAACACTAAAGGTGCCTATAGGGGGAAAAACTTTTTATAAGTTATTTGAGTAATAGTAAAATGTTCTTCTCCTTTTAAACCCACTAAGATTTTTTTATGTGTTTGTGGGAGGGGTTGGGTTTGTGTCCCTAAGTGCTGGTGTCTATAGAGGACAGAAGGAGACATCTGATCTTCTGTCAATCAGCTTACAAGTGGTTGTGAGTTGTCAGCTGTGGGTGCTAACAAATGAGCTCAGGCTTTATGAAAAGATCTTTGTGTTTTCTTTACCTCTGAGCTAAAATCGAGTCCCATTTCACAAGGAACTGAAGAGAAGAAACTCAGGACAAAATTAACATTGCTCTACCATGCACACAAATAAAAATGGGCAGATGCAAAATTATATGGTGTGATAGACTTCAGCCACTCCATAGCATCAACTTAAGAGTTGCTACTAAACCAGCTACAGCTACTGAGCACCAATCAAAATTCCAACCTATTTGCTTGTCCTGCTGTCTGAAACAGTTTTTGCCTGAGTTTCATGAACTATCCCCAAGCATCTTTTTCTAATCATTAAGTCCTAAATTAAAATTTGTTTTCATAAAAGGCATAAAGTTGAAGGGAATCAATCAAAATTATTTATCATAGAAAAATTATGGATGGAAGTCAACATTAAGTTATCCCCTCTGTCATTTTAGGGAAATTGCTCTTACATCACAGTTCAAACTGCACTCAGGAAACCTCTCATGTTCTTCCCAATGACCATCAGATTAACACTCAATGAAGAAAACCTGTAAAATGGCATTGGTTTGTCTGTGGTAAATGATTTTGTGTGGCTTTAACTGTCTTTTGTTGGAGAAATTAATAAAATTCCATTCTGATGCTGGTGCTTTTTCTTATTTTTCTCTCAGTTGCTTCATGTGATACACTTTGGTCAATTGAATTCACCACGTCTTGGTTAGCATCCAGGAGTTCTTCATCAGGTTTATGTAAAAGTTCCATAACCAATCACCACGTCTGGTCCCATTCTTCTCTTCTTCTATTAATAGGATTTCTGGATAGAACCTACTTCTTCATAAAAAGACACATTTGCAAATCATTAGGAAATGTCAAATGCATTTTTATTGTACAACACCGTAAAAGATAGATGATCAATGGTGTTTATACTTTTTATGTTTTGCAAATGTTATCTTAAATTTTAATACATTAATAAACTATTATATATGTATTCAAATATTTTGGATAGCAATTGCAGTTTGCTATGATTCAAGAAATGCAGAATATGCTGGTGAAATGGTTATGTGGGTAAAAGAGTTGCCTGAAGACTGATGCCCTGAGTTTGAACCTGAGGACCCACATGGTAGAAGGAGGAGCCAACCTTCACAGGATGTGCTCTGACTTCCACAGGAGTACTATGACATTCATTCTTCCCAGTCATCCTGACCTACTCATACATATGGATTAACATTTAAAGGGTAAAAAAAAAGTTTTAATTTTTTTAAGGAAATATAGTAGCACCCATATGTGATACTACTGAATGTATAGGCTCATATGACAATATGCTTGCTGCCTACTGATTCAGAAAGACAGAGTTGAGATGGAATTCTATGAGCTATATCAGTAAGAGAGGATGAGTCAAAAAAATAATATGCCAATGTAAAATATATTAAACCCAAAGGGAATAAAATATTATCTATTCTTAGCCAAATGAGAGGGACTGTGATCTAGGAACTTAAAATTTAAGTCTATAAGTGAAATCTTTCATTGGGGAAATACTTGCAAGAATTTTTATAGTTAATAAACCAAACAAGGACTCAGGAGATAATTTCTTTGTTAAAATGAACATCATGCAAGTATGAGAGTCTGAATTTGAATTCGCAGAACCTTTGTAATGCATGGCACAATTGCATGTATCTGTAAACCCAGTATCCTAAAAATTGGAGATAGGAAAATTCACAGAATCTTGTGAGTCACCTAGTCTGATGTACGCAGCACAGTTGTGAAAATCAAAGAAACCTTCTCAAAAAGGGTGGAATGTAAAGATAAACACCAGAAATAATCCACTGACCTTTAAAATAACTCTGTGGCACATGTGCACCTTCCTCATGCACATACACATTCATCCTGCAATCTCTCTCTTTCTCTCTCTCTCTCTCTCTCTCTCTCTCTCTCTCTCTCTCTCACACACACACACACACACACACACACACACACACATACACACACACACATGAATCATATGCACATAAATCCATCCATCAAAGCATTTAAAAATACACACTGTTGGAGCTATCAGTTAGATGGATCATGGAAAAGCGATCAAAACTCTGATCTAGGGTATGGCATTACCAGATGACATTCTGAGCTTTTCTTTTAGTGAAAGCTGGTGATCTTTAACATTCAAATTCCAAATATATAGTAAAAAAAAAATGTTAGGTCAGACACATAGGAGAATAGCAGGTGGTTATTAAGTAGATTAATGTAGCACAGGATACTTTTAGTTCTGGAAACAATAGCATCCCAATGTTTGCAATCAAAATATTCCAATCAGTTAACCAGCCTCAAACAATTTTAACATAGATGTTACATTTATTTCAAAAATTGCATTCCATAAATGGTTAGATTAACATATGAAGTAAAAATTAAAATTTGCAAAGAAAAGTATTAAAGAATAATTTATATCTGGATTATGTAAATAAATCCTCAGTAAGAAGCAGCATGTGTGTGATGAATGTTGCCCGTATAACTAGCAAATATTATTGAGCTAGACCATTCTTACTGCGTAACTTTGCAAAGCTCTAAAAATAAGATGGAGCAGGGTTTTCTTTTTAAGATGAAAAAGAAGCATTTCTTTTTAATGTTAAGTTTCAAATATTTTTGAATTTTCAAAATTCAGAAGTGAACTAAAAACAAGTCATGCTTGGGTCATTATTTCCAGAAAGATAAACATGAGCTATGTGGTTCATGAGTAAATGGTCTCTTGTCTCATAGCTTAGTATAATGAATAAGTGAAATTCTCAGCCACTCTCAGAGGTTACAGCTTGTGAAAAAGAGATGCAAAAAAGAAACACCTATTTATCTTTTCTCAAATAAGACCAAAGGAAGTTCCGTAAGACGAGCTGCTGCATCAATGAAGGGAAGCCACACCAAAGGAGAGCTGTATCCTCATCTCTACAAAAATATGCCTTTTCTTTTCTTTATACAGGACACCTAGGTATTTACTTTTCTATGCATAGATAAGTAGAATTCTCAAACCTTATTAGAGAAGCTTCTTTTTATAGTGGACAGCAGTTAACTGTCCAAAATGAGACGATAAGTAACTAAGTGACCGTAGAGTGCTTAGTCCCGAATGGGACATCTATACCACAGTTTCCCCCTACCGCTCGGGATCACTTAGGAAGAGAGGGCAGAAAAGGCAGAGCCATGGGTGGGGAGGACCGCAGTGAAACAGCATCTTGACACTTTTGTCTTGCTCAGACAAAGGGCTCCAAGACCAGCTAGCCGCCCTTCTGACAGTTAAGTGGCCTCTGCTAACGGCATTCCTATTGAAAGCTGATCTTTTTCATGGAGAACAAAATGCTCGGTTCAGTTTCCAACACGACAGTTTCTCTCGGTATGTATTTCAAAGTGGTTACTTTGTCCTTTTGCTACTCAAATCACTGGGAGTGTTTTTATTTCTGATCTTCACCACACAAAATGTGCTGACCAGCTAAGATGGAGAAACTCATGAAAATGTAGGCATTGCCCCAATAGTAGGGTGACTTTTGAAATATTAGAAAATATATTTTTGACAGTTTCATACATGAATATAATGAATTTTAGACATTTCTATCTTCCCACTTTTGTCCTTCATCATCTTCCCTCTCCTTTTGATTCCTTTTTTCTCAATGAGGTCACCACGTCTTGGAGACAATGACAACCCTTTTCACAAGCACTGATTGTCCCCTTGGATCAGGGTGACTGCCCCAGTTGTCATCAGAGAGCCTTCACCTAGTAATTTATGGAAACAGTTGCAGAGACCTATGACCAAACATTAACCTGAGTTTGGTGAACCTATTGAAGAGAGGCATGAAGGAATGTAGCAGCTAGAGGGGTCAAGAATACCACAAGAAAACACACAGAAACAACTAACCTCAGCCAATAAGGACTCACAGAGTCTGAACCAATAACCAGGGAGACTCCGTGACACCAACCTATGCCCTGCATTTATGTGACAGTTGTGTAGCTTTGTCTACTTGTGGAACTCCTAACAATGGGAGCGTGAGTTATCCCTGATGCTTTCAGAGGTTCCTGGGAACCTGTTCTTCATACTGGGTCGCCTTGCCCAGCCATAATACAAGGGGAAGTGCTTAGTCTTACTGCAAGTTGATATGCAATATTTTGATATGCCATGTACCATCATATGCCTTGATACCTATGGAAGGCCTGTTCCTTCCTGAACAGAAAGAGAAGATGAGTGGATGAGGGGTTGGGGGAGGAAGAGGGAAGGCATTGTGGAGAGAAGAGGAGAAAAACTGCAGCTGGGATGTAAAATACATAAATAAAATACAAAATAGTTTTTTTTTAAATGTATTGCCTGGGGGTAAAGCTGAGTTGGTAGAATGACTTTCTAGTGTGGAGAAAATCAAGTTTGATTTCTATCATCACATTTGCCTCACATGTTTGTGAAACACTGCAATTTCAGCACTCAGGAGGTGAAGACAGGAAGATGAGATATAAAATGATCCTTGGCTGTATAGTGGGTTCAAGGTAAGACTGGAATACGTAAGGTCCTGTCTAAAATAAAAATGAAACTAATAATAGAAGTTTTGATTTATAGTGTATTTTACTTACTGGAAAAAATACCACCATTGCCACCTCAAAACATTCCTGAACTTACAATATTTCAAATTAGAATTTCAGTTTATAATCATGTAAATGTGTATCAATTCAGGCTTTGATTTTATTGCAAAATTCAGTATAACACAATATGAAAAAAGGATAAATAGTCAATGTCTAGTTATAAAATATGTGTTTACACAACTGTAGGTTAGCTTAACAGTTTTGAACACATATAAAGCTCTAATATGTACTATGGTGCTTCTTAGTTTGAATACATTCACATTATTGTCAACTTACAGACTATGTAAAAGGTGCAGTGAGTTTGTTGACATATAAACATACTATTTTGGGTGCATTATACAATCTCATCTATGTTATGCGTATGTTGGGATTGAATCCATCTGTATTATGTACTTTTATGCTGTTGTAATAAAGCAATATCACAAAACAACATATATAAAAGGGTTTATTTGGGGCTTGCAGTTTCAAAGAAATAAAGCCTATCACCACTATGCTAGGAGGTATGGAAAATGCAGGCAGACAGGGCACTGGGACAGAATCTAAGAGCTTCTATCTTTATCTACAAACAGGAAATAAAGAGTACACAAGGCAATGAGAGGTGCTTTATGAAATCTTGAAGACCATTCCCAGTGATACACCTCCTCCAAAAGAGCCATACCTTCAAATCTTTTCCTAACAGTTCTACCATTGAGTACCAAGTATTTAAGCTTATGAGCCTATGGGAACCATTCTAATTCAAATAACTATATTCCACTACCTCGACCCCATGGGCTCATGGTCATCTCACAGTGTAAAATACATTTACTTTAAGTTCAAAAGTTCCTATAGTCTATCTATCAGTCTCAACACTATTTAATGGTCCCAAATCCAAAGACTAAAGGCAATTTTTCATAACTGTAACACCCTGTGAAATAGAAATCTAAATTGGAAAATACCAGCAGATAATGACATAGAGTATATTCAGTGGGGAGGGATGAGAGCACAGTGAGGAATATAAGGCCAAAGAAGAAGGAAAATTGTCAGGGCAAACTCCAAATTCTGTAGCTTCATGTCTGATGGCAGGGTATTAGCACATACTGCCCTTCTGCTTTTTCTCTTTTCAATATACTTCTCATTTTCAGCAAGTTCCACTCCCTGTCGTAGCTCTCCTAGGCAGACATCCCACATTCTGGCATCTCCAACATCTTGAAGTATCCAAAGTACTTGATGCTTTATCTTCACAGAGTCACAGAATGGTCTCCTGAGGCCTTATATAATAAATCCCTTGTCACATGCCTGGCTCTTTTCAACTGGAAGGGCAAGGAAGAGTTCAGAGTTCCTCTACACCTGCATCCTTCAACTCTAAAGATAGATTTCCTGCATAGACATCAGTGGTGTGAACACTTATTTTTTTTAAATCACATTCTCAACAGTTTTGATATGCTGTTATTTTAAAGCAGAAAATTCCTGAGACTTTTTTCTTTTTCAAGGTGCAGTCTTAGACGAGTGGAGTCTTTCCGAGAGGGCAGACCTCTTTATTCCACTGTCGGTCAGGCCTCATCTTTATTTCCTTATCCAGTTTAGCACAAATTTTGATCCAATATTAATTTATTGGTGTTCCCTTTCTCTTCAAATTGTACATTTTATATTTCATTTGATTTCATTTGATTTATTTCATTATAGACCAGCATAAGATTGAATACTGACATTTGACTTCTCTAACATTCTCCATGGTCTAGTGAACTGAGTACTGATCTTCCCATCCACTCCAGAGATCATCCTCAACTCCTCAGACATAGCACAGGCCTTTTTTCTATTGCCCCTGCCTAGTCTGGCTATGCTTGCTTATACTAAAATCCACCTCGAGACTTCTACAGAAACACATTTTGCCTGCTCCAACCAACAGGTTCTTCCATGTTGCATTCAATTTCTATACCTAAGGAGACCTTAGATTTCCTTGTCCAGTATCAAGTCAGGCGAATCTTCTTGAGTCTTTCCTGCAATCATCCTCCCTAACCTCCCCCACAGGCCAACCTTGCATCAGGATGCACATATTGTACACCATCAGAGTACTTGTGTCCACTTGACTTTAATCTTCATATGCAAATCTTTTCCTTGCCCAGAATGGCATATTTTCATCTCCCCCAATCTGCTCTGTCCTTACTATATATAGAACTAACAAAAAAAGAACACATGCCCTGATCTCATTGAAAAAAAAATACAATATGAAGTATCAAGTAGTATATCCCTCACTAAGTCTACAAATCATAAAAAAATATTTGTCAATGATAATTGCCTAGATGAACCCTGGGCCATAGCTTTTTAATAGGCAATTATAAATTTATCAAAGAATTAAAGGTGTTTAAAGAAGACTGCCCCCAAACGCTCAGTGGACTTAAAAAGAAAAAAACCATAAAGTACATAAGCACTTAACTGATGCCCAAGAATATGTGAACACAGGCAAATTAAAAAAAAAATCTGGAATTTGAAACAGAGTTCAATAGAGACAAAAACATTGAAGAAGATTGGAGCTGAAGTGAAGTGTACATGAAACTGAAAACTCTAATAACTCAAACAGAAAGCTCAAATAAAAACCTTAGAAATAGAATTTAAAAATCAATCAAAGGATAGAATATTGGGAATCAAAGATAAAGTAGAGGATCTAGATAAAATAATCAAAAAAATGGAAAATTCAAAATAAAACTACAAAGGACCAGATAGTAAATGTGAGACAACCTGAAAAGGCCAAACCTTTGAATTATAGAACTGTTTGAGAGAGAATCTAAAGTCAATGGCATATACCAGAACATCAACAAGATTACAGAAGAAATTTTCACAAACTAAATAAACATTACCTTATGAATACAAGAAGCACACAAAACACCAAGTGACAAGACCAAAATGGGAAAACTTTCATGACATATTATAAATAAAATATTAAGTACAAAGAACAAAGGAAGTGTGTTAATAGAAAAAGAGAAAACAATCACACAAAAAGGAAAACCCATCAGAATAACAGCTGATTTATCAGTGGATACTCAGAAAGCAAGAAGAGCCTGGAACAACGCTTTGCAAGTCCAAAATGCCCATTCCTGTCAGCCTAGACCAGTGCGCCCAACAAAGCTGTCCTTTCCATCATCTAAAAAGAATTAAAAATATTACATCCAACAACTCAAACCTAGAGAAAGTAGAGGAAACAATACTTTTGACCAAAGAGAAGAAAGAGCATATGCAAATGCTGTATAAAGAATTAGAGAGACATTATTATTAAAACACAAAGAACTACTAAGCACATAATCACTACCCTGAAAAGTCAATTACACAATGAATGCAATTAACTCACACATTTCAATAATAGTTTAAATTTTAATGACCTCACTTCTCTAGTCAAAATGAACACCCTGAATGAATGGATCAAGAGAAAAAAATCCACCTATTTTCTTTATATAAGAAGCATACATGGTGCGGGAGAATTATCTGTATTCTGTCAATCACGTATTTTAATAAAACGCTGATTGGCCAGGCAGGAAGTATAGGCGGGGCGATGAGAACAGGAGCATTCCAGGAAGGAGGAAGTCCCTCCGCCACTCCTGAGCAGACCACCGAAGAGGCAGCATGCAAGCTGACAGCTGAAAAAGGTACCAAGCCATATGGCTAACATAGATCAGAATAATGGGTTAAGATAAGTCATAAGAACTAATAAGTAGCCTGACCTAATGGGCCAATCAGCTTTATAACTTATAGAGATCTCTGATTTTCTTTGGAGCTTGCCAGCTGTGGGGTACCGGGTGGGATAGATACCACAACAAGCCGGCCCTCATGTTACACATACATTTCTTGCAAAGATAGGCACAGTCTTAGAGTAAGAGAATGGACAAAGTACTCCAGTCAAATAGGACCAGGGAGCAAAAAGGCATCACTGTCTTATTACTTAACAGAATAATTTTCAAACTAAAATATTCATAAGAAATAAAGTAGAACACTTCATTCTAAATACAGGAATAGTTAATAAAAATATGTTACTCCCCTGAACATATGTTCACCAAACTCTGGTGCATCTGATTTCAGAAAAAAATATTACTGTATTTAAATACACAGATTAACATCAAACTATCAATCATAGGTGGAATCAATACTGTACTTTCTCCAATAGACAGATAATCTGGACAAAATATAGAGAAACACTAGAAAAAATATCATTATAAACAAATTGACTTAATAGATACCTACAGATATTTCACCCAAATAGCAAGGAATGTGTGGTCTACTCAGTAGCACATAAAAATTTCTATAAAATAGACCATATTCTGGAACCAAAACTGAATCTTCACAAATTAGCAAATATTGAATCTTCATTAAGTTGGAAAACCTAAGAGAAATAAATAAACTTTTACATTCTCCTGAGTCACTAAAATTATACCAAAATGAAGTCAAGAACCTAAATGGATCTGTAATTAATGAGAAGATTGAGGCAGTAGTTAAAAAAATAAAGAAAAAACTTTTTACCTAAAATCTTAAGTTCATGGCCAGCTGGGTTCAGAGCAGAATTCTACCAGGTATGCAACAAAGATACAGCCAAACTTTATTTAACTACAAAAAAAGGAAATGAAAAAAGAAAGAAATAGAGCACTTCTAAATTCCTATGAAGCCAATATCATATTATGCCAAAACCAAATAATGGTACCACAAAAAGAGACAATAAGTCAGTATCTTTGATAATATAGACTTGAAAAACCTCAATAAAAAACTTTCAAACATTACAGGCATTTATCAAAAAGATTGTCTACCCTAATTAAATTAGTTTCAAGCTCTGAAATGCAAGGATAGTTCAATGTACTCAAGCCAATACATGTAATAAACAATACATATGGACTTACATCTATAAATCACATGCTCATTTCAATGATGTAGAAAAAAAAACTTTTGACAAAATTCAGCAAGCTTTCATGATAAAGTCCAAGATAAAGAAAGGCTATAGAAGGGGTATACCTCAACATAATAAATGCTATATGTAAAAGTCCACAGCCAACACCATCCTAAATAAAAAAGAGAGGCAATTCCACTGAAATCACAAATGAGCCATCTCTGTCCCACTTCTTTTCCATATTTCCTGGAAGTACTAGTTCCAGGGTGGGCCCTCAACATGTTCATATGTTCAAGGTTAGTGGCCTTTGGATTAGATACAGAAGGCAGACAAAACAGAGATACAAAATAAGTAAACAGAGACACTGAATAGAGTCAGGAATAATCCACTGAATACTTCATTCACCCATGCTTACTTTCCATATACATATATACTCCAAACCAATGGGGGAATTAGATGGCAAATGACTGCTTAACATGATACAAAAAAACCAAACAGTACAATTATCCGATCAATATCTGAAATATCAAGTAACTATATCCTGAGTTAAGCATACTGTTGTTTAGACAGGACATACAGCAATCACCCCTCATGCCAAGCATCCTGTAGGAAGCCACTCCCTGGGTTAAATCTCCTGCCATAACCTTGAAGGAGCAAGAATATGCCTGAACTCTCTGACCTTTGGTTGACATTGAATTAATTCACATCGATGGGTCTCAACATATTTCCCCTTTTTAAGTTTATTTATTTAACCTGTGCTTCAGCTACAGGGCAAGTGACTATACCTGGCTTAGCTTGTCTTCTTCTACCTTCCAGACTTACTCATCATCACTACATACATTCTGTTATGAATATGCTGTCTTAGATTGCCTGGAGAGAAAAAAAATATTACCTGTCATTGACCACCAACCTCTGTGTGTAAAAGGTGCATAGCTAGATGCTGTGCACCTCTGAACCAACTTTCCACTGAGAGAGCTCACAAGCAACTATATAATCAGAAGTAAGAGATAGTGCTTGGAATAAATGAAGAAACTGGCAAAACAAAAGGGGACTGTTCCATGGGCCAGGAGAGGCTGGGTGAGAAATAGAGAGGAAAATAGCAAGGTAGAAGTGATTTATTTTGGAGCATGAAAAAAGGGGATACTGTAATAAGGAATGGGAAGGGAGATAAATATGGAAGAAAGAGGGATGAGTATAAAATATCAGAAAATATAAGGAATCATACTTTTAGCTAACAACTTAAAATACTTATTATGTATATAAGACTGTTTGAAATAAATGAACTTTTATCTGGACTGACAATTTTCTTTCCAAGAACCAAGACCATCTAACAAAATCCTGACACCAGGTATGAAAAACTCTTTTGAGTTCTTAGTCAGGGTTGTCCAATAGACTCCCCAAATATTATAGGCTATATAAACTAAATTAGCATGTTGTATTTATATATTTAGGAATATATTCATGCATAAACACACAAACATGCATGCTTCTAACAACAGCAATGAAAGAAAAAGGTCATGAATTTGAAAGAGAGCAAGAAGGGTATTATGACATTGCCTTTGGTGGCCCACCCCCTCAAGAAGTAAAAGGTAAGTCCCTGTTGCTGAAGACATCATGCACTTCAGAGACAGAGCCCAGAGCCCCTTGATCTTGAATTGGCCTAAATTCCTCTTCTCTTCATGTCAGCTTTCACGGTACCAGCAGGTTTGTCTCAAGTTTTCAAAGGAAGAAGGCAACCAATAGTTTTCCAGAGCTATGATGCTTCTAAGTCACAACAGTGACAAGGATGGTACAATAATCCCAAGGATGAGCCAATGACATACATACATTAGCATTTTCCAACAGCTCCCTAGTTCTGATATATTATACTCATCCCTAATTATACTTAATGCCCACTTAAAAGAAGGAAATCATGCCTAGTACTAGAAACTGAGTCAACTACTCAGGACTAGTGAAATCATGAATTTCAGAGAAAAATTTACAATCACTGCTTTACTAAGTTACCAGAATTCCTAGCTACATTCTAAATATTTTTCTTATACCCACAGATAAATAGAGTTCCTATTCCTTTTCAAAGAAACTTATCTTTGAAACAGATGAGGACCACTATAGAAAACCACAGCCGATCAAAACTAAACTTTGGAGTCCAGTCCTAACTGACACAACTCCTGCAGTTAAGACTTAGGGATCATTGTAGAAGAGGGATCAGAGAGACTGAAAGAGTCAAAGGAATGGGGAGTGTGTTGTGAGACAGTGTATCATCAAAATGTCAGAGGCTACTCCCCTAAAGTCAAACCAGTGTAACTGCCTGTTACAGTTACATGTTACAGTGTAACATGAGCTGAAGAAGGATGGCTACAGACATCCTAACATGTTCATAGGAAATCTCAGAAGGCTTCATTCAAATCTACACAAAGTTCTAAAAGCAACTAATGAATACTGTGGGTAGGAGACTGTTTCCAAATAAAGAGCATGTCAATTGTATATCCCTTAAAACATATGCATACATAATATCATACACACTTAACATGTTAGTATTTATATATTTAGGAACTCACATAGACACACTCATTTTTCTAACAACAGTAATTGGAACAGAAAGGTCATAGATTTAAAAGAGAGTAAGATGGGTATTATGCATGAGAGTTTAGAGAGAGGAAAGAGAAGGAGAAGTACTATAATCTCAAAAAAAGGATAAAAAGAGAAAAATGATTACTAATAACCAAATGATGGAGTCAACATCAAGCAGTCTTGAAATTGGTCCACTACTTTTAAATTTAGCCCCAGGAAAGTTTTTAGGATAAGAGCAGATGTTTTCTAAAACATCATGAGACTACCCTGGCTGTTCTTTCCTGCTGACATCCCTCGAGTTAGGCCACCATTCTCCGCATTTCTCTAAGCGCTTGTGTCTTCTAAGCTCTCCTTGGAGTGCTCAGATCCTTCTCTAGTCCAGTATCTGAAAGTCTTCCACATTCCTCTAAAAAGTTACATGCTCAGATCTTCTACAGCTATATCCTCCTTCTTGTCTTAGCTACATTTGTTCTGTTATGGTAGAATGCCATGACCAGGGAAACTTATAAAATAAAAAGGTTTATGAGGTTTAGAGTTCCAGAGGGTTAGAGTTCATGACAGTAGCGTGAAGACATGGTAGTAGATGGTTGGAGTTGCAGCTGGGAGCTCATGCCTACAAGCTGGAGATAGAAAGAACACTGGGAAGGGAGGAAGTCTTTTGAAACCACAAGAAAGTTTCTGCTCCAAGAAGGACATACCACCTAACCCTTCTGAAACAATTTTACCAAATGGACACTGATTCATTCCTTAAGCACATGAGTCTGTGGGGGCTATTCTAATTCAGACCAACGCAGCACTGGAAGGAGCATCTTTTGTAATTTTATCTTGATTTAATGTGTATAGTAGTACCTTACAGGGTTTTGGCCTTTCCTTAGTGATCAGTGAACTCCTTCTCATGAGTTTATTTGTCATCTGTATATCCCCCCTATTAAAATGTGTTTGTGTTATTTGCTAGTCTTCTGATTAAATTGTTGATTTTTATGTCTTTGTATAATTGTTTTGAGATATTTTACATGTTATCTATATCATATCTTTGTAAATAAAACATTAGAAAATATCCTTCTCAGTTTGCATCCCATTTAAACATTTTGTTCACAGAAGTTTCACAGAAAATGATTTCTTAAAACTTTATATTAGCAAAGCTTAATTTACTATATACTTGGAGTTTTCAATAAAGCATGCTTCCTGAAAGTGAATCTACATTTTGTAAGAAATCTGGCATGTGAATACCACTAATTTTCAAGTCATTAATAACAGACTCCATTTTACTTAAAAGTTTTTATCTCACTGTTTTATTTTCTCACATTTTCCTGCATCTTTCAGGAGGCACCCAGACTATAGCATTTCACTTTGAAATCTCTGCTGAATGTCCAATTTTCTCCTTATAAATTTTGATTCACATGGTTTTGCTAAGCTTTCTATAACGAGGGCTATCTTTTTTCCCTCAATTCCCCAGAATATCTTCATTTTGTTGGACCCCTCATCAAAAATGCTTTGACTGTATCTCTTTTGACCAATAGGCTCTGTGTGAAATTGTCTGAGGTAATATCTTATTTGAAAATTTGCTTTTGAAGCCTCCATTCTGCTCTATTATTTGTGAGCCCTCACAGACCAGAGTCCCTGTTATTCATATCATCAGTCACATATGTTCACATCAATGAGGATTTTCCTACCATGATTATCAATTTTTTTGGCCTCAAGCCAGCTCAAGACTCCTCGTGAGTCTCTGTTTGTACATACAAATTTATTCACATTGATTTGTTCACATTTTCACATTCATATGCGCTTTTATAGGTACATGTGTATACCAGTACATAATACATGTGCAGAAGACAAAAGACAACCTTGTTTCTTATTCCCCAGACACCGTTCACTGTTTTTCTATTATTGAGGCAGGGTCCCTCACTTGATGTGGAATTGGCTAAGTAGTTAAAGTTGGTTGACTAGCAAGGTCCAGGCATCTGTCTCTCTCTGTTTCCTAAGTGTAGATATTTTAAGTCTTCACTCTCACATACAGCTCTTTAACCTGGAGTTTGGGGATAGAACTGAAGATCCCATGCCTATAAATTAATCTCTTTCTCGACAGAGCTAACTTTCCTGTTCCTAATTCCAGATATCTAGTCCATTTTCATATTTTTGGTTCTTTCTTAGAGAAGAAAAATAAAAAAAGTTCTTATCTTATTAATAGTGTAAGAATCACTGTGAACTTTGTGACTAAATTCAAAATAAATTTATCTTCTTTCCTTTCCTTTATTCAGAAGTTAGACTTCATCTCCCAAAACAGTCATGAAAGTATTCTGGCAGGGAAATGCTAGGTGAGACTCTATTGCCTATACCTTTAAGTTTCTATATACCCCCTATCATCTTTGGCTCATGGTCATCTTCCTCTATTGTTATTAGCCAATCCACTCTTTCCTATTGTGGTCATTAGCATGATCCTTATGAATTTTTCCTCTTCTCACTATTATTGTTCTTTTTTTTGTATTTTATGCCATTTTTATTTCATTGGATCCAATGCTATAATATAGTAAAATCTCTCCATTCCAACTTCAGTTTAGTAAATAACAATTCACTTCCTTCTTTGACATATTTGTCATGAAGTCTATACTACAGATTCTAAGAGTTGGATATTGACATGTGAGAACTGCTTTTAATATGACTTTGCAAATACTAATATAGTAATGAATGTGTCTGGAATTTCTATGATAATTTGGCTTTCCACAAAATGTTTTTGGTGAATCTCAAAAACAAGGAGGGCTATAAATACTCAGGCTAAAGTTATAAGTTTACATTAGTCACTTTTCTGAGAATGTACACAACTGCTAAGTTATAGGCTCTGGTTAACTAGTATGGGTAACCTCACCCTATTGTGGATCTACAAACTTTAATAACATGTTACATTAGCACTCAAACACTCAAATGCATAGGCTGTAGATTATTATTTTTTCTCTTTGATATTAAAGTCACATCATCTAGAATCATTATTTTTAAATAATCATAAGTTCCTTTTTATTCTTTCAACCAAGAGGAGCTGGGTTATCTATCCGATCTTATGGAAATATTAAATTTATACAATTGCAATAAATGGCAAGAATGCATATTTGAAAGTCACATCATAGCCTTAACCTTAAAAATAGTTGAGATTTTATTTTCAAAGTTTGAGTAGTCAACAAAGGGGGATGCTTCTTTCAGTATATGAGACATTTGTATTGAAAGTTTCATTCATAAACATTATACTTTTTTTAAGTTATAAAAGGTATAAAATGAAAAACAAATGTACAATATTATCCCGGAATTTTATGAAATTTTAGTTTTCTCTTCAAAGCAAGGATGCTGAGTAAAATAGACAATAAAAAAATGTCTACATCAGAGTACTCATTTCTCCCAAAGTCTTATAAGATATCTTAGAGTAGCCTAGTTGTCTCTTAAAGCAGCTATTGAGTAATTTGAGACCTTACATAATACTTTCTGAAGTTCTCATCACTCCAAAATTGTATATTTTATTATAGAAATAATTTCAAGTAGCTTTTAATTTGCTAATATTTTCACATCTAAAGAATTTATCAATCTAATAACAGTATATAAAGAAATTGCATATTGCCGGGCGCTGGTGTTGCAGGTCTTTAATCCCAGCACTCGGGAGGTAGAGGCAGGTAGATTTCTGTGAGTTCAAGGCCAGCCTGGTCTACAAGAGCTAGTTCCAGGACAGGCTCCAAAAACTACAGAGAAACCCTGTCTCAAAAAACCAAAAAAAAAGAAAAAAAGAAAAGAAAGAAATAGCATATTATAGTAGTGAATGGGTAACCTTGACGATACCACTGAAAATATAATTTTCTATGAAACACACGGATAGCAAAAGAGAGTACAATGTAGGATGATATAGAGTTCTATCTTGTACTTCATTGAAAAAAACTTCATTGAAAAAAGTCTCGTTACAGTCATGGAGCTTATGTTTTGATATAATACCTTGCCATTAGGTTTAGAACATATTATCTCAAAGACATGTTGTCAGATTTGCCACTTTTTGTACATTATTTTCTTCTATCTATTCCTTACCTCTAAACTCAGAAGATCGTTCTAGGAATGTCAAGCCAGATTCAGCATTAATTAGAATTCTCATGATATATCTATTCCAGAAAATATCTTTGCCAAGTTAAGTCAACTAGGGAGGGGAAATCCCATAGAACTTGGTCAGTCACTCTATAAACCACTGATCTGCGATGATGAAACCGCTCTTTTCTGCAATGAGGACAGTGGATCTCAAGATGATTGAAACTGAACAGAGCAAATTTGGGTATCTTCCAAGTGCCTGACATGGCATCTCAAGTTAAATAATTATTCAAAATATATTGGTCTTTCTCTTCTCTCTATTGTTAATATCTTGTTGAAGCCCAGGCCTTTCCTGGCTCCTCCAGGCGCTATGCAGGACTGTTTACCCCACCAGTCTAAGCTTCCTGTCACCTCCTCTGCTTGCCCCACCAGTTAGGGGAATTAGCATAGAGAGCTTTATCCTCTATTGACATGGTAATTCCACCTGCAAACAGAGGTTCTTGCAGCGGAGCCTGAAAATGTCTGTCACTGCGCTAGCTTGAGTCCCCCTGCCCTGTTCCTCCTGTCACTGGCGCCAAGAGCTCAACACCTCAATATCACTCCCGGCTGGAAGGGAGTTCTCGTCCTTTGGCCCCCAAGTATTTAAAGCTGGAATTTCGCTGAATAAAGTTGACATTTACCTTTTGGGCAAATGATCCAGGTCTCTCTGTGTCTGTGTGTCTGTGTTTAACTCCTAGAACATT
Source organism: Myodes glareolus (assembly GCF_982192425.1). Taxonomy (NCBI): domain Eukaryota; kingdom Metazoa; phylum Chordata; class Mammalia; order Rodentia; family Cricetidae; genus Myodes; species Myodes glareolus. The sequence continues at coordinate 1,686,905 of NC_142045.1, forward strand.
ATTCCAGTCTCGCGGCTCGATACATAAGCACACACTGTATGGGGGACAGGGGCTCGCAGAATTCGGACGGGACAATATCTAGTTCAATATTCCTAATTCTTTAATTGATTTCCCTTTGGTTGGTATTTACACTATCTCAGTTAATATATGCATGGTATGCATTATATACATTTTTTTGAGAAAGGATTTCTCTGTGTAAAAGCTCTGGCTGTCTTCAAACTCACTTTGAAGCTGGCCTCTGCCTCCTGAGTGCTGAGATTGATGGTATATGACACCACTGCCTGGTGATTATATGCATTTTATAGTTATCATTTGTGCTGTCTCTTGATGATTTTGGAAAGTTTGCTTGTTTAGTTATCTTATTACTACCACTGTGATCAAAAAGTGTTATCAAACTGTCATGCCCAGTCTGTGGGGACCCCAAAAGATGACCAGGAAGACTAGCTCTCTAAAAAGCAAGGTTTATTATCTTGCATACAATTACAAGTCAGCAGGGACCTCTTCAGTGCTGCAGCAAGAGGAGGTACCCTGACCTAGAGGGTATTATTTAAAGACAAAAAACCAAAAGAGTTACATTAGTAGAGAGTGAGGCGACAGGTTCAATCCTGATTGGCTCATATCTAGGGACTTTACACAAATTTTATTTTCAAACCGTGCTTGTTGCTTGTCTAGTTTTTTTTTTTTTTTATCGGCTGACCTTTGGGTGGGGCCATTCTATGGTTATCTGTGCTTTCCAGGCAGCTACCTTGTTATTTTTGCCCCTAGCCATTTCTGAGGATTGTAATGGTTTATAGGAAATAGCTTACACAAGACACAAGATGGAGATTGAGGACAAAATGGAGGAACTTTGGTTCTTTATAAAGTAGTGTATAAATTCTGAGAAGATTTGAAAAGGCAGGAAGAATCACTTGGCCATATTCTGACTGTTAAGACTTGCTATCACCAAGTTCAGAGGATCTGTGTATACCCCTTCTCCCTCAGTGGCCTTAGAAACTGCTGGTACAGTATAGTCACTTCCTCATTTTGTTTACAACTGGTATGTGGCATGGGACACAAAGGAGCTGAAACCCTACCAGGAGCTTCAAACACTGTGCCCCTGGTTCCTTTTCTCTGCTTGTGTGTATGTGTGTTTGTGTGTGTGCAGGTCCACTTCTATGTTTAAATGTGTGTAGATTGCATGTGGAGTCCTTTGGACAACCCTGGCTATCATTCCTCAAACAAAGCCCATCTTGGTCAGTTGATTAATTTTCATGTGTTTATTTGATTTTTGAGGCAGCATCTCTCATTGATCTGGAACTCACCTTGTAGACAGGATGGCCTGACAAGGAACCACAGGGATCATCCTGTTTCTGTTGCCCCAGCACTTTTGTAACAAATGTACTCCACTAAGCCTGACTTTGTTTTACATGTATTCTGGAGGTTGAACTCAGATCCTTATGTGCTGCATGGCAAGTACGTTGCCAAATGAATTGTCTTCCTAACTCTTGAAATTTCAATTCTTTATCTTTTCATGATTTCCAATATCAGTATGTAATTCTGGGGTAAGGGGAGTTTCCTTCATCACCATAACAAACAACAATGACTCATACTGAAACATAAATACAGTCTTCTCAGGAAATTGCCTTTTCACCTCATTTTGTTGCCTTTGAGGCAGGTGCATTTTTGCAATTGTAAAGATGAGAGAATGGATGAAGTTGTAGATATCTCAGTGGTTATGAGCTCTTGTTACATAGCCCTGAGGATCATATTCAGATCCCACCACCCCTGTAGTAAGTTAGCCTTCCATATACTTGTAACTACAATGGTATGGGCAGCAGGGGTCTGAGGATTTCTGGAACATCTGGCTGCCAACCGAGTTGAAAGAGCCAGTTCCAGGTTCAGGGAGAGTCCCTGACTTGAAACAATAACAGAGTGATTTAAAAAATAAAAATAAAAGCATACTTAGTGTCTTATCCTGCATCTATGGATTTGCATGCTTGCATAGGTATGTATCTGTACACAGTTGTCTGTGTAACACACACACACACATACACACATACAATGATAGAATTGAAACCCAGAATGATAAAATAAAATTGGTAAAATCAAAGGTTATACAGATGAGAGAGGTAGTTTTTTACTCTAAATCAAAGTATATGCTATATCTGTTCCCTTCTTACAACACAGAGTCTTGCCCTTTTGTTACATGAGCTTAGAGCATTTAAATATGTGTACCAGTTTAAAGTGACCTTTCACTGAGGGTCCAGTGGTTCTCAACCTTCCTAATGCTGCAATCCTTTAGTACAGGTACTTATGTTGAGGTGACCCCCCAACCCTAACATTATTCTTGTTGCTATTTTGTAACTGTAATTTTGCTATTCTTAGGAAGTAGTGAAAATATCTGTGTTTTCTGGTGGAATTAGGCAGCCTCTGTGAAAGGGTTGTTGGACACCCAAGGGATCACTGCCACAGGTTGAGAGCTGCTGACATAGACAATTATCCTTCAGATGTGATTGATTATGTAAATTTCTAAATTCTTCCACTCCAGTCTTGTCACATGCATTACAGCCTGTGTCTCAGGCCTCAAAGCATGTTCTCAAGGGAGTAACCTCTAAAAACAGATTCCAAAACATTAGCATTGGGGAATGACAATGGTTCACATCTATAACCCCATTGCCACAGATTGTGATTTGACTGCCAGTCACACATTGTAACAGATTTTAGTTAAACCAAGCTCCGACATGATTGGAACAAAAGCTAAAGGAAACATCTGCCAAAACAGAAATCGTGACAAATGCTTAAACAAGAAGAATGTTTATAACGGGGGTAACATCTGAGCCGTCGTAAAACGAGCTTTGTAATCTTTTACGAAATTCTCAGTGGATGCGTTTGCTGTCACCAGGAAATATTTTTTCTGTCCTTTTTAATTCAGATGTAGAGACTGTTCCAACTGTAGAGAAGGAAAGTGGGGGATAAGATTCTGTTCACCAAACTCCTGGAATGAAGCACAAGTTTACTCAAGTCCAAACTGCCTGACAATTCACTGCACATCTTTTACTTTCTTCTCTCTTTGAATTTGTGCTTGTACAGGTGGAGTCCTTGTTGGCGAAGGAATGTGAGCCTTGCTAAGCCCTGCTCAAAATCTCCAGTGAGTGGAACACCTTCTGACTGTTTTGGACAATGGAAAAACTGTATTAAATACTCAGAGGTTCGTAGTAAGGTAGTACAGTCGGTTTTAATGTTAAATTGCCATAAATTAGAATGGGCTCAGTAGGGCGACATACATAAGGAAATGTTATGGTTATCTTATACATGGAAGGGCTCATCACAATTGCGGGTAGCACTGTTTTGTTTAAATAAAAAGGGAATTTCAGAAGGAATGTCATCTTTCCCTTTGGTCTCCTTGGTCACTCTTGTCTCAGAGTGGAGTTGCTCTGTTTTTATTTTTGCTGCTGCTTCCTTTGTTATAGAAGGACCAGCTCTCCTTTCCCCACAGTGGATAGGGCCAGCAGCAATAAAAAAAAAAAAGCTTTCTTGCTTCTAGAGACAAACTTCATAGGTAAACAGCCTTACAGATTGAGTAACTACATGTTGTCGTCTCTACCACGGCCTCACGAAAAGAGACCGCCATTACAGGGATGAAGTGCTGATCAGGTTCTGAGTTTCTCTGTTGTGATTTAGCTGTTGTTTTACTTTAAAGCTGACCCAGGAAAGTCTTGTTTGTCTCTTACACTCGTTGCACATAAACTAGACTTGGAGCCAGAATGCACAATGGCTTTCACACTTTGTGTGTGATACACAGATCCAGAAATAGAGGAAAAATGAGTCTTGTGTCAGTGCCTCCAGTTTTAGGAATAAGAAACAGCTTCCACCCATATTCCCATCCTGTATGCATGTTCAGTTATGAGGGTCGTGCACGCCAAGGCATGAATGTTGGTTGGGGTCAGATGGCAAATCCAGGTGTCAGTTCTTTCCTTCAGTCTTGCTTAACACAGTTGCTTTATGTTTTCCACTGTGTATTCCAGGGAAGCTGGTCTGCAAGCATTTAGATACTCTCTAGTCCTGAACCTTCATTTCAACTGAGGCGCTCTGCTAGGATTACACACACACACACACACACACACACTAATGCACTTCTCTCTATTTGAATCTTTGGAATATGAACTTGATTCATTATCCACTAGTCATCTTAACCAGTGGCTGGGGACAGTCACATTTATTAAAACCAAGTATACTCACTGTTTAGGGGGAAGCCAAATAAACGCCAAAAGTCTGGTATGTTTGGAATCTCCAACTCAGTGCCCCATTCAAGATCCCATCCTCAGCACCCCAAGTGGCATCTCCCGTGGAAGTGTCCTCTCCAAACCCCACCGTCAGTGCATCAAATGGTGGTCCCTGCCCTGGAGCTGCCGTCTTCAAACTCCACCCCTGAGAAAGTGCCAAAAGTCAGCCTCTCCTTAGGGCTGTTCAAGACCACGCCTTTAGGCTACTTAATACCTGGCAGCCATATTTGCCATGTGATTTCTCCTGCGTTCTGAGAGTCACCCAGGAGTGCCTTGCTCCATTCATTAAGCCTGGTTTTATTAATCCGGTGTGATTGATTCCTTACATCAGTGGCAGCGGAACAACTGGGGATTCAAGCCTATCACCCACCACCACCAATAGCAATGCGTACTGGTGTAGAACTTTAAGACAATTCTGAAGCCATTTCTGACAACTCTCAGTACTTCCCCTCCTCCCCTGGGAACCAAGGACATAACAGCTATGCAGGCACTTACTGAGATGTCGGGAACTTTCCATCTCCCTGAATAGGGGCAAGAAAAATAACCCTTAGGTGTTCACTCAGTTACTGATGTTTTGACTTAGTCCCTGGGAAGGGGCAAAGTGACCCTCAGAAGTGTCCCTTTACCTCATCTGATCTGGTAACCACTCTCCAGCCAATTATTGGTAATAGCCCTTTTGAATAAGCCAATCATAATAGTTAAAGAACAACCCCCAGACACCCCTTCCTTCTGTGAATCTTCCCTTTAAATATAGCCTGTACCAGCCATTCAGGGTCTTCTAGCCTTCCGACGGCTGGAGGACCCTGCCATGACAGAATTAATAAAATCCTTATGCTTTTACATCAGCTGTGATGTGAGAGATGGTCTCTTAGGGCAACTCTTCCTCCTCGGTGATTGGATGCTATGGTCCTACATTGGAAGCAAGGATTTCTCTTTCTGTAAATTAGTTTCCTAAGCAATTAATGTATATGAAGGCCAAGAATTGATAGAGCATCAAACTCTGTAGGATAATTTTGATACCCAAACAGGAACAATATACCTTGCAGGTAAAAGGTTCTGTTTGTAGTTAATACAGTTAAGAAAAAGTTCCTGTTGTCCTGTGTTTGTTTGACCATTCTTGCTGGATGTGATTGATCACATGTGGGCAGGAAGTACGCGGGCAGGATATGCATTAGGATATATACTAGTCCTGGATTGGACCTGATGGGAAATGTAGTGAATTGTGGGTTTTACCTTTTTAAGTCTCTGTGAAAAGTGATTCGTGGTCATATCCTGGGAACTCAGAGATGGACCTGGCCAGAGTCCATCTTCCTGGCCAGTATTTAGTTAAAACTTGCTTCAAATTTGGCTCAAGTTGTGGAACTTGCTTTTCTTCCATGAATCTCAGGATTAACAATAATGTTTCCGTCTTTGTCTCCACTGTGACTGAATATCATCAATACTGTCCATAGATAAGTTTCCCTCCCCAAAACAAGAGCTTTAGTAATAATTATTTTAACTATGGTACAGTCATTTACATGATTTTTATGGGAGCCATGAGCTCTAAGTTTGAATTGGTGAGCTTTCATTAAGTTTTCCAATCTGCTCAGGCCTCTTCCTAAGCAGGACCCCAGCAGCACAGACAATAAGAGAAACAATGAATAAATGGGATCTACTGAAACTGGGAAGCTTCTGTAAAGCAAAGGACACTGTCAGTAGGACAAAAAGGCTGCCTTCTGACTGGGAGAAGATCTTCACCAACCCCTCATCAGACAAAGGTCTGATCTCCAAAATATACAAAGAACTCAAGAAACTAGGCACTAAAACTCTAATTAACCCAATTAAAAAATGGGGTACTGAACTTAACAGAGAATTCACAACAGATGAACTTCGAATGGCCAGAAGACACTTAAGGTCATGCTCAACCTCCTTAGCGATCAGGGAAATGCAAATCAAAACCACTTTGAGATACCATCTTACACCTGTCAGAATAGCTAAAGTTAAAAACACCAATGATATCCTATGCTGGAGAGGATGTGGGGTGAGGGGAACACTCATCCATTGTTGGTGGGAATGCAAACTCGTGCAGCCACTGTGGAAATCAGTGTGGCGGTTTCTCAGGAAACTGGGAGTCAACCTCCCTCAGGACCCAGCAATTCCACTCTTGGGAATATACCCTAAAGATTCCCGATCATACTACAAAAGCATTTGTTCTACTATGTTCATAGCAGCACTATTTGTAATAGCCAGAACCTGGAAACAGCCTAGGTGCCCCTCAATAGAAGAATGGTTAAAAAAGGTGTGGAACATATACACATTAGAGTTTTACTCAGCGGTAAAAAACAATGACATCTTGAATTTTGCATGCAAATGGATGGAAATAGAAAACGCTTTACTAAGTGAGGTAAGCCAGACCCAAAAAGAGGAACACGGTATGTATTCACTCATAAGTGGATTCTAACCATAATTAAAGGTCTTTGAGCCTATTATTCGTGATCCTAGAGAAGCTAAATAAGAAGATGAACCCGATGAAGATTATTTAGCTATCCACCAGGAGGTAGGAAATAGACAAGAGTCCCAGGTAACCTCGGGTGCATAGGGGGGAGGGAGGGTCGATGGAAGGGGAGAAGGTTAGAGAGAAGGGAGTAGGGGAAGAAAGGGGAAAGCTTGGTGGCCTGGGATGGGGGGGGAGGGAGGAAGGATGAATATGGGATCAGGGAAGATTATATTTCAACTAAGGGAGCCATTTTAGGGTTTACAGGAGACTTGATTATATATGGGATCCCAGGTCCAAGGAGAGATCCCCCAGATTGCTCTCTGGACAGAGGAGTGGGTGCCTGAATCGGCCGTGGCCCATGTCCATACTGATGTATATTTTGCTTATCACCATAGATCCTGCATCTGACGAAGGACGGCGATACAGTCGGTGACCCATATTGCAGCACCGGACTGAGCCCCCCGAGGTCCAAATGAGGAGCAGAAGGAGGAAGAACATGAAAAACGAAATCAGTACTGCGAGGGATGCTATCACCCACTGATACAAGGGAACGGATCTGATGAGAGTTTACCAAGGCCAGTTGGACTGGGACTGAAAGAGGACGTGATCTAACCAGACTCTCCGAATTTGGCCGGATTCTCTGACTGTGGCTGACCCGAAGTCTTTCTGAAAAGCCATTGACTATGACACTGGGACCTGTTTCCTCTACATATAATGGATTTTGGGGATCCAGTCTGTTTGGACACTCACCTTCTTGGACCTGGAGGGAGGGGGAAGGAACTGGAACTTCCCACAGGGCAGGAAACCCTGACTGCCCTGGGGGACGAAGAGGGAGGAGGAGGGGGAGTAGGGGGAGTGGGAGGGTGTTGGGAGGGGGGGTGGAAATGGAAACTTTTATAATTTAATAAAATTTACTAAAAAAAAAAGAAAGAAAAAAAATGCAGACTATTAAATCCTTCAACAGCATTATCACATTTATTGCATTACCACTATTATTGAAACCTATCATCAGTTCAATTTTAAATGCTGAATTGTAATATATATGTGTGTGTGTGTGTGTGTGTGTGTGTGTGTGTGTGTATGTGCATGGATTCTTTCAGGTGTGACTTAAATTGTTTCAGACTGCTTCGAAAAAGTTAAAAATAAAATAATAAATTTATTTTTCTAAAATAAAAGCAAAACAAACAAAACCAGAAAAAATCTAAATTGAATCAATCAAGGGAGACATTGCATTAAATTAAGTCTTGAGGCTATTTTTTCTATTCTTATTTTGTTTATATACTTTCCCCTTGTCAATAGTTATACCACCCAACTGCCAATATTCATGAACCAAAAGTCAATGTTTACAACTCTTTTTGATTTTTATGCACCTAGGAGGTTCCACAAAGCATATTAAGTCTTAAACTCTTCAGACAAATCGCTGCTGCTGTTACTGTGGAAGTTTTTCACAAGAAGGGTTTTACAGCTCATAAAACTCCCTTTCAGATATACTCATTTGGATTACAGATATGAACACTTGCTCAGCAAGACTAATGCTCAGAGGCACCACTCCAAACACTGGGCAGCTATTTACTCTGGGAATTGATGAACAAACTCCTTTCTAAACAGCCTTATCAGAATGGCTTCAGGGCAAAAACAAAATTCAAATAAGATTCCAGGAGATAACTCTGCATGTTGCCTTACATTGACAATTGGGAGGAAAAAGACAAGCTGTCTACAAAAAGTGAATCCCCCCCAAATTAAAATTTAATTATTTATATTATTCTTTTAACTTTTATTTCTTTGAAGCATGCATGCTATAGCACATGCATGGAGTGTGGAGCACATGTGTGGAGGTTTGAGGATAACTTAGGTTAGTTGATTCTTTCCTTCTATTCATCAGGAATTAAATGTAGGTCATGAAGCTTAGTAGCAAGTGCCTGGACCCATAGAGTCATCTCTCAAATACCGGTATCTCCATAGTTTAGGATAGACCTTGTTTATGGTACTTGTAGAATATAAAAAGGAACAAACTTGCTGTTTATTTATGTGGAAAGCAAACACAGATATCATGCATTTTCATCCCATGCAACACCTGAACAGCCAACAGATTTTCATCTCCTATTACTGTCCATTCAATGGACATCATCTGGTGAAAAGTTTTGGATGACCTATGAGCATATTTTCCTCTTCAGAAATTGAACACCAAGAAATGCTGATCAGTTCTATAGCTCAGCCTGGTTCATTCTACAGCTCAAGCATTTTTTTTGGTTTGTTTTTTGTTTTATGTACCTCATCATAGTCTTTGAATTACTTTCTTAGCAATGCATTTGTACCAAACAGCACCTTCACTTTCCTATTCATGGTGCAAAATCATCTGCTCTTCCCAAGTTATTTATGGGGCATTAACTCTACTAATCATTTGAGATCTGAGAATTCTGCATGAGTCATAAGAGATGGGAGCTCACCAGATTACTAAAGAAAAGCTCAATAAAGAAAGAAAGCTCCAAAATCACACAGTGTAAGGCAGATTGAAATTTAGCTGAGTGTGAATCCACAGGCCCACTCGAAGCAACAACATCAAAGGTCACTTGAGGAAGTGATGCATGTAACTTTCCTTTTACTCAACTATTTCATTACTAGAGCCTCCAGTTATGCAGATGAACTTTCCAATAAAGCATAGTCTGTTGACTCAGTTCAAGCAGATGATGCTAGTATCACCAGGGAATCTCACAAATACATCCAAGTTCTTGAGCCGGTATACATAAAAGCATCACATCACCTTGGATGTCAAAACTCTTAGTATGGAAAGTATGATTTGGTGTAGGCAGAGGCTGTTTGTTCATTTCTTGGCCACCCAGACCGTAATAATTACACAGAAACTATATTAATTACAACACTGCTTGACCTGTTAGCTTAGGTTTCTTATTAACTAACTCTTACACCTTAAATTAGCCCATTTCTATTATTTTGTATTTTACCATGAGGCTCGTGGGTTACTGGAAAGGTTCTGTCCAGCATCTGTCTCCTTTGGTGGCTACATGGCTTGTCCCTAAATTCTTCCTGCTCTCTCTATATATATCTCCTTCAGCCTGGCTATATTCTGTTAAATCACTGGACAAAAGTAGCTTCTTTATTAAACAATAAAAGCAACACGTAGACAGAAGGACTTCCCACACCAATTTGGTATACCTTGATTGAGAGCAATATTAGGTGTGATGGTTTACATGAATTGCCAACTGAACACAATGTAGAATATCTGGGAGCAATCTTCTGGTCATATTTGTGAAGAAGTTCCTAGAAGTTAGCTGAGGTGTGAACAAGTACTCTAATTATGGGTAGCACCATTCCATGGATTAAAGTCCTAAAGTGTGTGGGGAAGTGATGATAAATAGATATATAGAAAACCAGCTGAAGATACAATGTGACCAGTTGTCTCTATCTTATGCTACTCTACAGGTCCCACCATGATGGGCTGTGCCTTTATAATGGTTAATCTTGTTTGTCAACATGACTACATCTAGGTCAACTGAAACCTAAAAGTCTGGGCATGCCTGTGAAGGACTCTATTGATTGGGTTATTTGAGGTGGGAAGACTTACCTTGAGTCTGGGTCTCACCTACTGGTGGCAGTCTATACAAAAGGACATGAAGGAAAAATATTTTCCATCATCTTTCTTACCTCTCTCTTGATGGCAAGTTTATCTACCCTACTGCCAAGACATTTCTTTCCTGATGTTAGAACATACTCCTTTGGGATTCCAATGTAGAACAAAAACCACCAGAGACATCTAGCCTTCTTGTAGACTTACTGAACAACTTTCAGTTCCGTGACTTTTCCATTGTGAAGAAGCCACTGTTGGACAACCTGGACCACAGCCTGTAAATTATCTAATAAATCATACAAATATTTTCTCACTCTCCCACATTCTCTGTTCTGTTCCACAATAAAGAATTCCAGAAAATACAACCCTCAAAAACTGAGCCAAAATAAATATCCCCACTTAAGTTGCTTTTATCAGGGTTTCTGCTGCAGCAGTAGAAGTAATTAATACACAAAGTAAGCAACTATTTGGAAAGTGTCATCAGCATCCATCTCTGATTGACAGACAGTGAGTACCAGAGATACACGGATACAAGGAGAGGAATTCTGTCCTTCTATATTTAGTATTCATGCATAGAGAAAAATGTGCTTTCATGGCATATGACTAATGAATGAGTGCCATCTATGAAATAAATGTACAAATATTGCTAAATTAAAAAGGAAAGCAAATGAAGAGTTCGAACTGTCAAATTCGCAAGTTTTCTTTCTTGCTTCATTAAAATATTCTACCTTGTAACTGTAGTATGTGTTCACAGATACATTCAGTGGCTTAAATTACCCGAATGGGGTGATTGAATATTCATTGCTTCTCAATATTTCCATTATAAATTCAATAAAATTAATTATATGCCTGTAGTTGGTACCATGTTACTAATTTTCATACTGAGGAATTTATTAGGGTCAAATTAGTGCAAGCAAATTATTCCTTAGCTGATGTGGATTTCATGCTGACTTGTAGGCTATTATGCATGTTAAAATTCTGGATAATATGCACAAGTAGCCTTACTTCTTCAAAGGTTATTCTTAGTGTCTCTCTTTGGGTCTTGGTTTGATGAAACAGGAGTGAGTCATTGACAGGCAAAATGGATGTTTGCCAGGATGTAATACTTGAAATAATTAACAAAAATTACTCACCAAAACATTTTCTTTCTGGATTCCTGGAAGATGTTCCTAGTTGCATGGTTTACATCAATCTTTGTTATGAAAATTATACTTTCCAAACACCTGTAACACTCACCCACAGTTCATATTTCTAGCTTTGCACTTCTAGTTTTATTATTGATCTACTTATATACAACTGAGAAAAAAATCTTTTTAAAATTTCTTTGACCTTCACAATAATCAATTATTGCATATAATATTAATTATATATTATTATAGTGCCTATAAGGCACCAAGTTCACTTTTTGTTGTATGTATATGGAAGGGACTATATGTGTGTGTGTGTGTGTGTGTGTGTGTGTGTGTACATGTGTATGTAAGTTTTGTATGTGTGGAGGCCAGAGGTTGATATTGGGTGTCTTTGTCCATAACTCCTACATTACTTTTGAGGCAAGGCCTTTCCCTGAGCCTAGAGCTCAACAGTCTGTTTAGATCAAATAGAGAAATAAAATTGTGGGGCATGGACTTAACATTTAGGTAGGAGGTACTGTCTTCTTGACATAAAACATCAAGTTTTGAGAGAGTTCTGTGGGACTGTGGTCATGAGCTGCTAAGACCAGGCTCCATGAGAGTGAGAGGTAGGTCCAGGGGTCTTGGGTTTGGAAGACTTAGTCAAACAATGCAATATTTAACATCAGTTATCAACCTTACAGGATCTAGAGTCACCATAGACAGTTCTAGGAATACTTATAAAAGATTTTTCAGCATTGGGTTAACTGAGGAGGGAAGAGGCTTGCTGGATGTTGGAGATGTCACCACGAGTTGATGATCTTGCTAACAGCAGAGAATATACACTGAGCACCAGTGCTCATCTCTCTCTGTTTCTTGACTGCGGCTGCAGTATGCCCAGCTGCCTCACTCTCCTACCGCCATCACTTCCCATAAAGGACTATACACTCAACTATGAGCCAAAGTCAGTGCTTCACTATGTAACTTACTTTGTCAGATGTTTTCTCACAACAATAGAAAGATTAAAAAAAATCAGAAGTCCCAGGATGAAAAGTCCTGAGACATTAATGTCATCCTGACTCTGAAGTAGAGTGTAGCAAATACAGAGCAAACATCAGCAAATAAGTCAGACATACTGGTAACTTGTAATTAACAGCACCAAACATGGTAATCTGTATCTCAAACTAAGACATTCCAGCTTAAGAGTTTCCATCTGTTCTATACACACTATTCAATCATTTGTCTTTCAAGTGAAGAACAATCTTCGTTAACTCCAGGAATTTAATCTCTAATAACAGGAAATGTCACAGATCTTTTTGAAAAATGAAAGTAAAGAAACAATAGAAATTAAGGTTAGATGTAGAACCTTGTCAGGAGACTTGTACTTTGGATATTCTAAGAGACAAAGGATGACTAAGATAGGTTGCATATTATAAACCTATAATCAAAGATATTGAGATTTATTATTTTGGTTTAATATTTTACAAAATATACATGTATAATTTCATCTTCTTTCTCCTAGGCTAATGGATCCCTCTGTAAATAACTCCTGTCATTAGAGATAGAAGGATAGTAAGGACCACAGGTAGTAGATGTCACCAATAAAACATTGTTGGAGGTGACAGTGAACTCACAGAAGCTGGGACTTCATGCACAAGCTCATTCATCCCTAGCTGAGGACCTATTGACAATTAATGACTGCTAGGTTTTGGGGAGGAGATCTGTTATCTTCAGGGACATAGCCCCTGAAAACAACCAAAACTGTCCTATATAATCTTCCACCCTGTATGTACAGGTAGCACTGAGTGCACTAGCTGAATAATCAAAAAAAGTATGTGAAGAAGGGAATCAAAGTGGTTTGGGTGGAGATGGAAGTGACTGAAGGTAAGTGAATGAGGGTGGGTTTGATCAAAGGATTTATGTATTTATGAAATTCTCAAACAATAAAAAGTTAGGCAAGTAATATGCACAAAGATATACTTATGATTCTGTTTTTGCAAAGACAGTTCTTTCAAGTTAACAACCAATAGATCATTTATGCACCTTGACAAATTCACATGCAAACCATAGTTATTTGCAAAATGAAAGCTAGTTTCCCTTGGAGCTGTGAGGAGTGCTAGAGCACCTACAAAACACAGTGGCCACCCATCCATCAGTCAGTGGCTTTGCCTTATTAAGAAACTAAATTTGGAGCGCTTCATTCCATAATGCAACAAGTACTACTAACAAATCATCCTTGTTTTTAATGTCTTTTCATTAAATATGAATAAGCAACAAGAACCAGGAATGTGGTTCAGGGGTAGAACATTTGCCTACCTGGGGATTTGGTCCCAGTGTGTGAACCATAATAGGTTGCTAAACAACAAGATGAGCTGTGAAAACCAGAAACAGGTGACAGGAAGACAAGAAACCCCTCACTTACCTTGGCAGTCTCTTAGCAAAACACAGACAAAAGTAGCATGCCATACCCATGCATGATAAGGAATTTTGAATTCCTGGAATATTGAACATTACTGGAATATTGAAGTTCTAGTCTTCTGTACAGCAGTCTCCATAACCATGGACTTGTTGACTTTCTTTTCAGATTTTGGGCCCCCTAAACTTGTTCTTTTTTAATAACCAGCTCTTTTTTCTATTGCTATCCATGTGCTATTGATCTAATTCCTTATTCCACAGTAAAAGGAACTTGAACGCTCCAGCAGGTGAATTTGTGCCCCTTGCTCATGGTCATAGGACCATCACTGACACAAACACACTCACAAACAGACAGACATACAGACAGACATGAAGCACGATAATGAAAACCCAGAGACAGATATTGGGCTTAAGCAGAAAATCGGAAAAGCAAAACAGTCAAGGCGCTAGAGAAGTCTCACCTCTCCCAAGGCTTGGCAACTGCAGACTTGGCACTGACCTTCTTTCTCCTCCCATTTTATACTCCCCTTTAGTGCTGGGGTTAAAGGCATGTGACTTCCTAGCCCTGCGATTAAGTGTAAGTGACCACCACCTGGATCTGTTTCTGTATTGATCTTGTATAAAACAGGGTGGCTTTGAACTCAGAGTTCCATCTGCCTCTGTCTCCCAAATCCAGGCATTAAACATGTGTGACACAACTGCCTGGCCTCTGGTAGCTTAGTTTTACTCTCTGCTCTTCAGGTAAACTTTATTTATTAAAACATAAATAAGATATTTCTATACAGACAGAGAGAGACAGACAGACAGACAGACACACACACACACACACCATCTGACCACCACCACCACCAACAACAACAACAAAGTTTAAAAGATTTAAAACAGCACAACAAAATAAAAAATATAATTTTATTTTAGTAACAATGCCTGTTCCAATAGTTGTTTTGATTCTTAGGACTGAATTATTTTATATACATACTCTTATGCCTGGACTACTTTACAAGTGAAAGTAGAAATATCTACATCGTTTTACTCAATATATTTCAGGGACTGACTAATGTTGAACACAACCTTTCAACAAACCAAATCTGTTTTTTTGTTGTTGTTGTTGTTTGGTAGTTGAGATAGGCTCCTTAGTCTGAGCTTTGTTTTTTTTATAAAAAAATGTTATTGATTTTTTATTGATCTCTACATTTTTCTCTGATCCCCTCTTGTCTTTTTCTACTTCCCATGTAGATTAGATCTATGTATGTCTCTCTTAGGGTCCTCATTGTTGCCAAGGTTCTCTGGGATTGTTACTTATAGGCTGTTTTTCTTTGCTTTATGTTTAAAAAACACTTATGAGTTAGTACATGTGATAATTGTCTTTCTGGGTCTGGGTTATCTCACTCAAAATGAAGTTTTCTAGCTCCATCTATTTGCCTGTAGAATTCCAGATGTCATTATTTTTTCTGCTGTGTAGTACTCCATTGTGTAAATGTACCACATTTCCCTTATCCATTCTTTGGTCGAGAGGCGTTTAGGTTGTTTCCAGGTTCTGGCTATGACAAACAATGCTACTATGAACAAATCAAAAACAAAAATCAAAAACTAACCTAAAACAACAACTTAGATTCCAAAATGATTGCAGAGAGAAGGTTCATGCACTTGTGTGTTGATCCAGGGACTCATAACTAGATGCAAAGCAAAATCAAAGCAAAATGATGTAACACAGGGCTGGGAAGGAAGGGTATTCTCTCTCTCTCTCTCTCTCTCTCTCTCTCTCTCTCTCTCTCTCTCTGTGTGTGTGTGTGTGTGTGTGTGTGTGTGTGTGTGCGTGTGTGTGTCTGTGTCTCTGTCTCTCTCTCCGTCTCTGTCTCTGTCTTTCTCTCTTATATGTGTGTTTGTGTTTATATGATATGTGAACATGGAGGTCATAGGACAATATCAGGTAGGGGTTTGAGCTTTCCACCTTCTTTAACACAGGGTCTCTTGTTACTCACCATTTTTTGTCAATCAAGTGGACTGGAGAGCTTCCGGGATTCTCTTGTCTCCACCTCTTTTCCAAGGGCATCAGGATCACATTTCACTTCACATAGCTGCTGGGAACCCAAGACTATTCCTCCTGCTTGTATAGTAAGTGTTGAGTGCCTGGATGCTGGAACTTGACAGGCTGGATGTAACTCCTCTGAGGTACTTATTTTTAAAAATCATCTTCTTATATTGATTTTCTGCCATGTATTTTTTTTTGTTTTATTTTTATTTTTTTTTGCTAGTCTCCACTTGCAAAACAAGAAATGAATGACTTGGGAATTTCTTTTTCTTTTAAAAGAAACTGCATTGGAGTTAGAATTTTAAATATTTTCTTACAGTGTAAGACAAACTTTCATTATCATTAATGGTGACTAAACATATTAATGACCTAAGTTTATGCAAAGTCATTATATAGAGAGAGTAGTGGATGTGAATTCAGTTTAATTTATCTAAATTCAGGAATTAATAGAAATTCCCATTTTAAAATGATATCTATGATATGTAATGTATAATATTTTGTCTGTATATATGTCCATCAATCTGTCAACTTTGTCTCTATAATCTAATATCTATATTTCTAACATCTATCTCTTTCTATTTCTTCTCTCTTTTCTAGGTGGTTTTGAAGAAATCAGGTTTCCTTGGCTGTTTTCCTTGCTTCAAGAAATGGGACTGTGTCTGGAGAATGTAAAATTGGTGAGTCACCATTTTTTCATTGTGCCCAAGATGACATAACATAGACATATTAGTAAGTTTTTAAATAAAAACCTGTACTCTCAATGATAAATCTACTACAGTTTTTTCTATAGATATGTTTCCTAGTCCTATAAGTGACGTTTAAAAAAATTAGTTCTCATTTCTAAATGAGAAAACTGTCTTTACCTGTAAAGGTTCTGTGATGTGTAAGCAAGACTGCATCATAAGGGATACATGGGTGGAAGTGTTAATTGTCAACTAACAATAAGCAGACTTGTGCTTGAAAATAAACTTGATCATCATATGGAAATAAATACTAGCTGCATCTTTTCATAATGCTATATTGTAGAGAATATGATAAATGAAAGTTAGACAAGTAAAGAATTTTCACCATCCACCTCTGTGGCATACAAGAAATTACCAACTAGCTCAAGGAAGGAAGATTTAAAAGTCCAGACATGATGGCCAACTTTGATTGACATCTTCATTGAATTGAGGAATGCCACGGTCATCAGGAAAGTCCACTTTGGAGGATACATGTTAAGGTGAGTCTAAGAGCACTAACAAAAAGGAAGTTGAATGTGCTCTCCTCTTCTCAGGCCACTTCCCAGACTGAATTAAAGTCTTTGCTTGCTTCATGATCTTCTGCCAGCAGCCTTCCATGACACAAACATGAGCCAGTGCCACAGCCAGATTTCCTGCCATGGTGAAGTACATGCATGGAGTAGAAGCTAAAATAAGCTGTCTTTGAGGTGCTTCTTCTCAGCTATTGATCACAGCAATGACAGCAGTAACCAATAACGTTTACTAAGTTAAGAAGGAATCAGAGTGGTGAAGTACTGGTAGGTTCAGAGAACACTAATAAAGACCTGAGTTCAATTTCCAGGAATTATGTAGCTGAAGAAGAGAACCAGCTATCATAAGTTGTCTCCAGGCAACACACTTACACACACACACACACACAATGCACAGGCACACACACACACTCACACACAGGTATATGAATATATATTAATAAATTAATAAATATAAATTTTTAAAGCAGTTACTGCTGTTAGTGGAAAGATTAATGGTGCACGACATTTTGGGTCTCAGACCAGGTCTTGTGGGTTAGGATGTGAACAGTCAGTAGTGACATCAATGGAGACAAGACAGAGTGATAAGCAAGTAATCCCAACCAGACACTCATCATTTATATTTTGATAGGACTCTGCCATTCAGATAGGAAGCTTGAAGGGTTCTCATTGAAGGGGCAGTATTCATATCTAGAGAAGATAGCAGGGTAGAAAGTGAGCACTCACTGAAGGGACAGTATTCATATCTAGAGAAGATAGCAGGGTACAAAGTGAGCACTCACTTAAGGGACAGTATTAATATCTAGAGAAGATAGCAGGGTAGAAAGTGAGCACTCACTGAAGGGACAGTATTCATATCTAGAGAAGGTAGTGCGGTAGAAAGTGAGCACTCACTTAAGGGACAGCATTCATATCTAGAGAAGATAGCGGGGTAGAAAGTGAGCACTCACTGAAGGGACAGTATATCTAGAGAAGATATCAGGGTAGAAATTGAGCACTCACTGAAGGGACAGTATTCATATCTAGAGAAGATAGCGGGGTACAAAGTGAGCACTCACTTAAGGGACAGTATTCATATCTAGAGAAGACAGTGGGGTAGAAAGTGAGCACTCACTGAAAGGACAGTATTCATATCTAGAGTAGATAGCAGGGTAGAAAGTGAGCACTCATTGAAGGGACAGTATTCATATCTAGAGAAGATAGCAGGGTTCAAAGTGAGCAGTCATTTAAGGGACAGTATTAATATCTAGAGAAGATAGCGGAGTAGAAAGTGAGCACTCATTTCTGTCTGCTTCAGTGAGCTGAGTAGTGGAAACTGAGAACTACATCCTACTTAAAAAGAGGAACACTGGGCTTGTATGGGCATTTGAACCATCAAAGCTCACCTCCTGCCACACACTCCCTCCAATAAGACACAGCTCATTATCCTTCTGATCCTTTCAAGCAGAGCCCTCCTTGATAGCTAATCAATCAAATTTGTAGACCTATGAGTGTCATTCTCATTCAAACCACCATATCTTCTCTTCCAGCAACATCTTTCCAGCAGACTGTCTTGAGAAATGCTCTGGCTGACAAAACATAAATAAACTAAAATAAACATTCTAGAACAACTCCCCCCCCCAAAAAAAATAATGAAACAAAGGATGACTATGAAGTTAAACGTAAGTAATTACTTTCAACTCATTAAGCAAAATAAAGATAATAAGTTACTTCAGAATACTTAGGGTTCATTTGATTTACATTAATTTCAAGAGAAAATGAAAGAAAATCAATGTAAGGTTAGATAATAAAATGTGAAGAATAAAAAACAAACAAGTAAGTTTTCTGAGATAATAAAGACAAGACAGCTCTGATGGTCACCTTTATCTTCACATTTCTTAAATGATTATTTAATCGTTTGAAGGAAAGTGCCCCTAAATGCTGAAATCATAACACAAAGGTCCTTGTGCCCACAGATCTCCAGAGAAACTAGCAATGTTAAGGATACAATATCATCTTTCTAATGGGAAAGATGTAAAAAAAAAAAAAAAAGACAGACAGACAAACAAAAAGCAAGTCTTCCATCCAGAAAGCTGAGACTAAATGTGATTAATGGCCAGTTGATCTTTATTATCTATTGGGCCAGAGCAAATAAAGCTCCTCAAACAGAACAGTAAGTGGCCAGTAATCTAAAGGACGTTTATCGCCAGGTCCTTCCAAACTTTCATAACCAGGACTAGAAGTGATTAATAGCCCAAATGACTTCTCTGATATCTGAATGGTCAAGACCAGGCCAGACTCTTCCCTAGGAACTTAAGCCAGCATAGACAGCACATCTGTAGAACTCATTTTCTTAGAGAAAATGACATGTACCCTGAGTTGAGCTTCAATATAACAATTTTTATTTTGTGCACTGGAGACTGTATTATACCTAAAATGCCCCCACCCCAATTATTCAGTGTTCAAATTGTTGTGAAAAAACTACCTGAAATCAGATTCTGTACAGTCTTAATACTGGTTGACAAAAATCAATCTGAGCTGCATTTCTATTTTCAACTCTTGGTGTTTCTCTTTCCTTCCTAGATACCTGCAGAGACTTTATCACCTAAAGAAACCAAAATATATCTTATCCTGACCCTTCAGTAGGGCTGGTTAATGTATTAGAACTTCAGTGGGTTGTGAATGGTTGAAATATTGTAGGTGTAGGACCTAATTTCAGTTTATCTTAGATCCCCCTCAATAGCCCACTTGTTCCTAAGCTGGCATTTTGTGTGTGATTGACAGGTGAAATTTAAGTTAATAGACTATGAAACTTCCACCAACCAAATGGTAATGAACATCATCAGATGCATATGAGACATCAGATTAATTTATCTTTCATCTCCTCTGAGGTAAGTTGTGTTTCCCCCTAAAGCAATCTACCTAAGAGCCAGAGTTCCCAAGGATGTTTTGTAACTTAGAATTCAAGGGATTTGCCTCACTGTTCATGCAAAATCATTCTTGATTTGATTTACAGTCTACCCTCCTAAGGCCTGCCATAGTTTGGGCAAGAAGGAAGGAAGAAGAAGTCTAGGATGTGGGCCTGGATGCAGGGTCTCAGCAGCCCCACTTTTGAGTGTGGTGCTACAGGATATAGTTAGAGAACCACATGATTCTTACTGTGGAAGGCTCAGAAAAGGGAAAAACGAGTCTGACTCGAATACCAGATTGAATCGGAAGTAAAAACCGGTCTGAACTGCACCCACAGCTTCAAATGTTTTTTGTCATGACCTGTTTTCTAAAATAAACATCTTTCTTATCTCTGGAACATGTTTTACTTTTGTAAGTAGTCTGGTGAATATTGGTGAAGATATTCTAAAGAGACACAGTATCTCTTCCTTGAACACTAAAAAAAATTCTTTAAATTTTTGAATCAGTGGACTCCAAACAATTAAAATTACCTCCAGGAACTTCATGGAGGAGGGGGAGAAGCTCGAAGTCCAGGCCAGACAAGGGGAAACTTCTTTTCTGTAAAGGGATTTACGGCACATCAGACCACCTTACAGGAAAAGGAAACCAAAATAATGATGTCCAGTGTCAGTAGGTTCTTCTTGACTATGTCTGTCTATATATACAAAACTCTCCTCTCTTCTGGAAAGTAATTCTTATGTCAAGACCACGAGCAGGGATATCATTATCCTTCTTCCCAATATGCATACTGAATAAATTTCCCTTTTCTGTTTTTCACTATTAATCTGTCTGTTGCATTTAACTTAGCTAGAAAGAGGACAGGTACTGTACCTACATTTTAAAGACAGGAATGTGTGACTTCAAACCTGGTGAACATTCATATTATTAAATCTTTACTTCTCCAAGTATGTGCTATGATAATAATAAGAAAATAAAGAAATAGAAAAAAAATTGAACAATTGAGTGTATCAGTCTTATTTTCAGTTTCTTTTCTTACCTTTTTTTTTCTTGTCACTAGAAACCATTATTGTAGCACAATTAGTCAGATACTGGGGTTCAACCTGAAGGTCAGAAAGCAAAACATCCAGTCACTGGCTCCAGTCACTCTACCTCAGACCGAAATTGTGATCCTGCTTCCAGGAATCCTAAGAATGAGACTGCCTGAGAGCTGTCTCCTGTCGTTTTATATTCCTGTCTAGTGCTGGGATCAAAGGTGTGCACCATTAGCGTCCAATTTCTATGGCAAGCTAGTTAGGCTACTGTGATTAAAGGTGTGTGTCAACACTGCCAGGTCTGTAAGGCTTACCAGGTCAACTGTTTTGCTCTCTAATCTTCAGACAAGCTTTATTTATTAAAATACAAATGAAATATCACCACAATTTATATACTCTAAAGTTTAATTATATTCCATGTCAACGGATGTATGACATGTGTGTGTAATGCCAGTGAAGGGACAACTAAGACTCATCAGGCAAAGGTGACTGCTGACAAGTCTGACACTCCGAGTTCAGTCCCTGGCACCAACATGGTGGAGGTAAAAACTGATTCCTGAATGCTGTCTTTTGATTACCTCATGCAAGCTGTGTCATGCACACACACACACACACACACACAATCAGACCTCACAGATACTCCTGCTATAAAATTTAGGCTGACACTACATATAAATAAATATCTAATGTTAGAAAATGGCCCAAGTTGGATATCTAAAATATTTCATTAATTCTTTAAGTATTTCATAATTTTTTTTTATTGTACTCACCCTCAGCTCTTCCCCCTGAGTCTATCTCGGTCTTCTCTTTACCTCTCCTTCCTTTATTTTCTATTTCCTTTTTTATATTTATATTAATTGACCAAGTCTTATTTGTCCTGCTCATATACTCATGGGTGTGGGGCATGCGCTACAATCTGACTCTCCCTGTCCTAGAAACCATCACACTCAATAGCTTCTCAGATAGGAGTGGCTACTCATTAGCCCCAAACCCCTCCTGACTATAATCTCAATTGTCTTGATACTATTCAGGTTTTGTGCAGAGATGATAACAGTTGTTCTTCCTTAAGTGTAATGATTCTGTGATGTCTCGATTACATTGTTTTACTCCTGTCTCTCACTATCTGACTTTTCTACCCCATCTTGAATTGTTCTTGATCCTTGGAGGGGCTGGCATGATGCTGATATCCCATTTGCAGCTCCATTGACAGTTTCTACACTTTAATCAATTATGGATTTTTTTCATTACCCAGCATCTATTATCCGAAGGAACTTCTTCAAAGAGGTCTAAGACCTGCACTTATCTATTGGTAAAATATATGTTTTAGAGAACAATTTGATACTTTATCATATTAGCAAAACAATATGAAGTTAAATCATGTGGGACTGTGTGCTACTTAACTATGGGTTCTTTGCCAAATTTATAGCTAAAGTACATGTTTCCCATATGGAATGCACCTTGCATATAATCAGAAAGTAGTTGTTTACCACCAACCATGTATACATCTTATCATGCCAGTCATTATTTTAGCTTGAAGGACGCACAGACAGACTGTGGATAATTTTTGTTTTAGTAGCCTGTGGAGTACCGTCTATGAAAATCAGGCAGCAGTCAGAAAGGCAATATCAGCTTGATTTCTCTAATTTATGTGATCAAAATATATGGTCTCCTTAGCAATACTTGTCTTGTAATCAAGTTTTGGTCGACAATGATAATAGCCTTTATTGCTTTTGGAAATCTCTGATCCTGTATTATCTTTGGGAAATTGAGAGGCAGTATCCAACACATATCATTAGGCCTTTCATTTGGAAACTTATGACTTCTGAGAAGAACATTATCCCCTCTGTAAGTAACTCCCTGAAACACACACACACGCACACACACGCATGTATATGATACTTATGAAATAGTAGGTTTCTATATTTTTTCTGCTACCCTTAGTGTTGCTGTCCCTCCTCCATCCTCTCCTGTGCTCACCCATCATCCCTCTTCTCCCTAATCCTTCTTCCACATTATTTCCCCTTTCCCTTCATAGCACCATTGTTCCTCTATCCTTGCTTCCTTCAAACCTTTATTCTCCATCTCTGTCAATGTTATATTTATGGTTTCTAAGATTCTATGATTCTCCAAATGAAACACACAAATCTGAAGGTTCAATACTAAGACCAATATATGTTATTTGTCTATGTCTGCGGTACCTAATTCAGTATAAACTTTTCCATTTTAAACCATTTACCTGAAAATTTTGTAATTTAATTTTCTTCACAGTGAATAAAATTCAGTGGTTTATAGTTATGGTAATTCGAATTATGGTAATTGTAACTGTTTTCCATAATCTTATAGGGAGTGGCACTCTTAGGAAGTGTGACTTTGTTGGAGTGTGTATGGCTTTGTTAGATGAAACGTGTCACTATGTGGGAGGGATTTGGTGATTCCTATTCTCAGGATACTGCAAAGTGTCTCAGTTGACTTCCTGTTACCTGTAAGATGTAGGACTCTCAGTTACTCTTCCAGCATCATGTCTGTCTGCATGCCATCATGCTCCTCACCATGGTAATAACGGATTGAACCTCTGAAATTGCAAGCTGATTCCTCAGTTAAATATTTTCTGTTATAAGAGTTGTTGTGTGGTCTTTGTTTCTCTTCACAGCAATGGAAACCCCAACAAAGACAGAGGTAGGTACCAGGGACCAAGGAATTGCTGTGATAAGAGAGACTATACTTTTGTTTGGGAGAATCTGGACTTTTGTACTTTGGGTTATGAAAGTAGCAAAATGCTTTAAGCATTACTTAATTGGCCATAATGGTAGGAGCATGGAGGACAGAAGTGCTAAGAATTGTTCAAACTGTTGTGGCTCACTCAAGAACTTTCAGAAGAGAAGCATTTTAGTAAGCTGCCTGCACATTGTTCTTGTAATATATTGCTGAAGAAAGTGGCTGCCATTTGTTCTTGTCCAGTCTGCCTGAGGCTAAAGTGAAAAGGTTTGGATTAATTCCATTGGTAGAAGAAATCTCAAAACAACCTACCATAGACTTTGTCATGTGGCTTTTAGTGGTATGTCTAATATATATATTTATAATGAAAAGGAGAAAGCTGGGCAGACAAAATTACAAAATAAAAATTTCGAGGAGAAAAAACCACCAGAAAGTAGAATAGAACTATTATTTTTGTTCTAGGAGATAAATGGATTAAGAAATAGAATAAAGAGATTAATGGTGTCAGGGCATGATCCCACTTATCTTAGTCTCTAATTTTTGAAAAGGAACTTTAAAAAAGCTTAGAACAAGATGTTGTGGGGCACACCTTTAATCCTAGCCCTGGGAAAGCAGAGTCTGGTAGATCTCTGAGGTTGAGGTCAACCTGGCATACAGAGTAAGTTTCAGGACAGTCAAGTGTAGTCAGTGGCAGACAGAAAGCTGGTGAAGATGCAACTGAACAAGAGTGGCTTGTTCCAGTCCCAGTAAACAGCAGAACCTGACAGCTTTGGCCACATGGTTCTGGCTTTAGAGTTAAGGTTAAACAAAGAAGCTCATGGAATTTGCCTCCATGCCTAAAGAAAGCCTCTGAGGTCTGACATATATCAGGAAGGAGTATTCCTGAATGGAGGTCTCAAAAAGAAGCCATTGCATGAACTTGAAGCCTATATTGCCTTAGAGAATCGAAGATGTTAGAGATGTCAGAGTCATGAGATACCTGCAAAGAAGAGCTGCCAACCGTGAACAGAAACAGCACAAAAGAAATACGGGTATTGTAGTCAACAAACCTGAACAGAGTTGTTGATCTGAAGAGTGTTTTAATATCAGACATTGAGATGGAGTGTTTGGAATTTGTGAAGGTAGTTTTTTTTGTCTTGCTTTAGTTCAGTATTTCTTTACTATGCTTCCTTCCCTGTGTTTTGGAATGACAATGCATATCCTGTGCCAGTTACTTTAAATTTCTTCCTATATCTTTTGTCTTTTTTTCTTTTATGCTTGAGTTTATAATAATTGTTTCATTTCTTGTTTCCATTTCTTCCCTTCAAAGACCCCCTACTTAATCTCTTACAAATTCTTTACCTCTTATTTCATTAATATTTGTCACATTAGCACAAACACTCACATGGATATACATTTCTAAATATAATTTCCTTAGTCGGTATGATGTTCTTTGTATAGTTTTAGGGCTGCCAATTGGATATTGGACAACAAATTGTTGCGATCACCTTTATGGAAGGACATTTATCTCATTATAAATATTATTCAGTTGCTTACAGTTCTTTTATGGAGGTTTCCCTCATACACTTTGGTATATTTCTTCTTCTTTTTTTGTTTATTTTTATTGAGTTCTTCTTTCTTCTCTGCTTCCCTCCTGGCCACTGCCCTGCCCATTAAACACTCTCCCAAAATTTCCTTGCTCCAAATTTACTCAGATCTTGTCTTTTTATACTTCCCATGTAGATTAGATCTATGTAAGTCTCTCCAAGTGTCCTCATTGTTTTCTAAGTTCTCTGAAATTGTGGCTTGTATGCTGGTTTTCTTTGCTATGATTAAAAACCACCTGTGAGTGAGTAAATGTGATAAGTGTCTTTCTGTCTCTGGGTTACCTCACTCAAAATAATGTTTTCTAGTTCCATCCATTTTCCTTCAAAATTCAAGATGCCATTCTTCTTTTACTTATTTAGTTCATGGTTACACAGTCATGTTGGTGAGAATGTATGAGTGTAGCTTCTGATAGTACTAGGACAAAGTCTCACAGCAAACTCCTAAAATCTCTGACTCTCAACTATCTTACCACTTTCTCTTCTGCAATGTTGATCTTTGAGTCTTAGGTGTGTGAGCTTTTTAGGACCATACCCCACAACCCTGAATTATGATTGTGTATGATTTTCTATGATGGTCTCTGTCTTTTTAATAGATTTTTCTTGATGAGGAGTGAGGAATATACTTATATCTGATTATTTTAAGCTAGAAGTCCCTGATGAGAGAAAAGAAGAGCATCTGTCATTCTGGGCAGGTGTTACCTTATTCGATATGATCTTTTCTAGTTGGATCAGTTATGGGTTAAAGTTGCAGAAACAAGTGGAAGGTCTAGCTGGGTGCAGAGATTACATGAATCATCAAAAGGACTTTGATTATTTTTTTTAAAAAAATTGGATAAAGAGTCATTGAATAAATATTAGTAAACGTGTCTTGTAGAGGCTCAGAGAACTCCATAACAAAAATAGTTGTCATACAACAACACTCAAATACCCCCTACAAAAATCTTTATTTTGTTTTTAATGTTATTTGATTTTGAAGATGAAAATTTATGTATCTAAACCAATATTTATGTTTTGAATACTGAAAAATATGGAATCCTACTGATCTAGCATTACTGAAACTGTAAAAGCATAAATGAGAAAGCACATAATTAAGGAGCCATTCAGCAGTCATTTCAGCACAGGATGAGTGGTACTATAACAGTTTTGCATGAGCATCAGGTACTCTCGGGGTTCTCCCAGCAGCTTCTTACTGGTGGAGTATTTCTACTATCAGGAAGAATATATTAGTTTCTGTAATCGGCTATAAGTAGTAAGCTCTTAATGGATAATGTTCACACAGAGTGAATATAAACCCTGAACACAATAGAGTTTTAGATTAATGTTTAATCTATTTTTAATGTGAATCACAAATGTAACACATTGTTCACTTTTTAAAGTAGTTTATTCACCTTACAAAAGGCTTCTTTCTCTATCATTATTTTCAGCTAAGCTTAAAGAAGACAAAATGTCTTAGACAAATCTTGTTTAGGTTCCCACCTTAACCACACAAGTAGAAAAGAAGAGGTAAAATATTCTCATTACTTCAATTAAGTACATTATTTGTAAATTTGTTTGCCATCCATATTCATAAAACTACAATAGGATATTTGGGCTTCTATTTAGAGATTGAGTAAAGAGCAAAATCAAACAAGAAACACTCATGTTTTGAAGTAAGGCATCACCACACCATTAGATCTTTATGCTTCAGTGGCAGTGTGGAGCAGAAAGACCTTCACATTCTGTAACATGGACAAACACAGAGTGCTCTGAAGCAGGTTGCCTGGGGAAAGTGATTGCTATGAGAGAGTAACATTTAGGTAAGTGCAAGGTAGAGAAGAGCAAAGGCGGGGATATAAGGAACACCCCGTGGTGTGGTGAGGAACAGGGTAGGCACTGAACTGCCACTCTCCTGCCATTACAGACATGAAGAAGAGCAGTGTCACACGGCATTCCACAGACTCTGTGAAAGAATGTTTCCTTGAGTTATCTTATAAATAAGTGCTCTTGCCAAAACATAAAAACAGGCCATTTGAGATGGAGACTAACATAGTTTTTCAGTGGGAGAGGATGTGGACGAGTCCTTCAGACAAAGGCAGGATGTCTGCAGTTCAAATATTATAACCAGAAACCTTGGTGGACACAGAAAATGGGAGCACATGTGTAGCCTCCCTACTTAAGAAACAAGAAAGCACAGGGCACGTTCTCGGTACCAAGTAAATAGGAGCGGGCCAGTGCACTAATGAGGACTCACAGTTTGTCTTCCTTATGCAGTATTGTTCCCCAATTCCCCGTGTGTGTGTGTGTGTGTGTGTGTGTGTGTGTGTGTGTGTGTGTGTGTGCATACATGTGTCTGTGTATGGAGGTCAGGTCTCTCATTTACCTGGAGATCACCTGGTAAGCTAGGCTGGCCGGCCAATGAACCCCAGGTACCCTCTTGGTTCTACTTCCTCCACCCTGAGATTACAAACACATGTTATCATAACTTCTAATTTTACATGGGTGCTAGAGATCAAACTCGGTTCTTCATGCCATATTCCTAGCCCTGTTGTTGCTTCTTTACAACCCTTAGTGAAGCTTACATGTTAGGGTTCAAACTTGGCTCTTCATGCCATATTTCTAGCCTTGCTGTTGCTTCTTTCCAACTTTGAGAGCAGTTTACAACAGACTATGTTGATAATGACACCAAGAACAAGCTGGATCTCTGAAAACATTCTTAGATAAGGTGACATGCCTCCCTTCAAAATAAACGGAACTCTCTTTAAGAAGTTTAAAATCCCCTCAAGTTGTTACAGTCCAGATGTCCACTGGTAGAGTTTTTCTCTTAGGGATCTCAGAGTGACTCTGTCTTTCTACTCCTGCTCCTCCGCCTATCCTCTTTATCTAAGATTTCTTCCTTGCTCTTTCAAGTTCTTGCAGTGAGACACTGTTCAATTTTTAAATAGAATCAGAGAGATATCAGGACAATTATAATGTAAAAGAAGCCTTTTACATTATAAATAAATAATAATGTATATAAATATATATTTTATATAAATAAATAATTTTATATAAATAATAATAAATAATTATAAATAAATTATAATGTAAAAGGAGCCTTTTACATTGTAAATAACAAAATGTTATTTTCATTGGTTAATAAAGAGACTGCCTTGGGCCTCTAATAGAACAGAAAATTAGGTAGGCAGAGTAAACAGAACAGAATGCTGGGAGGAAAAAGGCAGTGAGGCAGTTGCCATGACTCTCCTCTCCGAGACAGACACAGGTTAAGATCCTTCTTGGTAAGCCACCACCTTGTGGTGCTACACACATTAATAGAGATGGGTTAATCAAGATGTGAGAGTTAGCCAATAAGAGGCTAGAACTAATGAGCCAAGCAGTGTTTAAAAGAATACAATTTCCATGTAATTATTTCGGGTAAAGCTAGCCAGGAGCCAGGTGGCAGGCCATAGTCTGCCCGCTCCCACTCAGAGTGGTGCCCAACGTGGTAACTAAATCCACTTAAAAACCTGAGAGAGCTTACAAATAAGGTAAAGAGAGTTTAACACAGATTTTGCTGTTTTCTAGGGTGTGCTGTAGAGAGATTTCCTGTTTCAGCATTAACGGTAGAAAAAAAGCTGCACCATTTTAAAACGCGGCTTCCTGGGTCCTGCCACCAGAGCAAACTCCGGCTATGGAGCATTTCTGGGCCTGGACGCTTGTGTGTCCACTCGGGGTCAGGAGCAAAGTAGCTGAGACCATGCTCGTGGCTCGGTTCTTCCTGCCTGAGTAGGCAGCTGGATCAGGTCTACTAGAAAGTGGTGGTTTTGAAATACCAGTTTCTGGGCTGTGCCGCCATTGCGATCTCTGTCTGCCTCCTGTGGGAGACAGAAACCAGATTGGATATAAGGGTATTATGACTTTAGAATTTGGGTGTAAGAATATGATTCTTTGGAAAGAAGGTTCTTCTTTTGTTTTCACAAAGGATGAGACCCTGTGGATTGCTTCTATCCCAATATGGTATGATAGACCACACCCTCCTGAAAGATCACCATGCACACCTTCAAAAAATTACTTCATTCAACTGCCAACTGAGATGAACCTAACACACAGGTTATACCATGAAAGACCTAATTAACAGCGCTCCTATTCAGCAGGAAGAAGTTTGGAGAGAAATAATTATGTCCATATTCCCAGATATTGTTTATAAATGTTCTTTTACATTTAAAGGGGGATTGATATAGATATGAATAATTTGCATTGGTATGGAATTTAAGGTCAATTTGTTATATGTATATGTATTTCTGATCTTGATTAAGGTATTGTGATTGTGTAGTTCATTTAAAAATGTAATGTATAATTAGAAAATATAGGTTGTTAATGGATAATCATCGATAATAGTAAAGCTTTTAGTCATGTTAGTTAGATTTTCTAGATATATAGAGATATATTTCAGTTAGATAGGCATTCTTTATATTTTTCAAAGACTACAGAATATGGCATTTAATGTTTTAATAACTAGGGTTTTCATGACAATGAGACACATCTGCTCCTGGCAGCACCAATCTACTTCAAGAGGAAGATGGGCATCGAAGAGGCTCATTATGGAGCTTGATAGTCATTTGGGCAAGAAACTGCTCTTGCCTGAACTGATGCATAAACTGGACACAAAGAACCCACAGAGAGAGGACTGCTAAACTTGCCTAAAGGTGAGATGGTCTTTTGGGGTTCCTGATTCATGAAAGTGTTGGTGAGACATTCTGCAGGACACAGCAGATAGTGACTGAACTGCTTTTGAAATTTCCTGCTTCATGGAAATGTCTGCTGGATACTATGGGCCTGAAGACTGAAGAGGGATGCCCCAATGGTACAAAAAAACTTCGGGTGACTGTACAGGCAACGAGATGTCTCTGTCATTTCTAGAGATTGGAAGTTGTTTATTTCTTGTTTGCTTAGGTAATATTATATCCTTCTGGAGTCTTTGATGGAGTTGAAGAATGAATAGTCTTAGTTATAGTTTTCCATTATTATGATAAAGATATAGTTATAAATATTGTGACTGTAATTCTTGCTTTATAACTGTTTTGCTATATGTAATTTTACTATGTTTAAAATGAAAGCCTTTCTTTTTTGTTTAAGCAGAAAAAGGGGAAATGATGTAGGAGAGTCTTATGTATTTCCATTGCTTTCATTGGCTAATTAATAAAGAAACTGCTTGGCCTGATAGGTCAGAACATAGGTGGGTGGAGTAGACAGAACAGAATGCTGGGAAGAAGGGAAGTGAAGCAGTCACCATGACTCTCCTCTCCAAGACAGCTGCAGGTTAGCATCCTCCCAGTAAGCCACCATCCCGTGGTGCTACACAGATTATTAGAAATGGGTTAATCAAGATGTGAGAGTTAGCCAATAAGAGGCTGAAACTAATGGGCCAAGCAGTGTTTAAAAGAATACAGTTTCCATGTAATTATTTTGGACAAAGCTAGCCGGGAGCCAGGTGGTGGGACACCGCCCGCCGCACCTTTTACATTATAACATTTCTTTATTAATTAGCCAATGAAAGCAACAGAAATACGTAAGACTCTCCTACATTATTGTTCCTAACATTACTCTGCCCAGGAAGGCTGTATCTTTCACTGCAATGAATTGTAAGTTTTGGAACAAAGGGAAAATAGATAGGTCAATGTGGAGTGATGCAGAGAATGGTGAAAAGGAAACAGATGAAAACATGGCTCCAGGGTGAAAGCCAAAGCAACCAAACACACCTTGATATGTATCTCATCAACTCATGCCGCCCCTACAAAATGAACTAAGAACAAAAAACTATGTACATACAGCTACACCTAGTCTGTAAACATGTCAACTATAGAACCAACTAAAACTGATTAGCTCAGGGGCAGGTATTCCAAAGGACCTAAGTGCCTACAAAAGGTCCACCATGGAGTTCCTCACAACTACCTGTAACTCCAGTTTCAGAGGATCTAATGTCCTCTTCTGGACTCCCCTGCCCCAGTCCAAAATCAAAATAAAAACAAATATCTTTTTTTTTCCAAGACAAGTTACTCTGTGTAGCTTTGTAGCCTGTCCTGGAACTAGTTTTTATAGGCCAGGCTGAACTCAAATTCACAGAGCTCTGCCTACTTCTGCCTCCTGAGTACTGGAATTAAAGTCATGTGATACCACTGCCAGGCAAGAACAAATATCTAAAAATAAACAAATGAAGCAGGCCAAACTTTACTATGCCATGTAAGTGAAGCTATCACTTGAACACAGATGACTTACATTTGCTATTTGTTTTGCTGACTCCATGGTTCATATAGATGAACATGAACACATATTGTATTTTTAGGATGCATATGTTGTCTTGTGTTAAATTACTCCAACAGTTATCACAATGTTTAAGACTAACACAAATGTTTCCTCTCTCTAGAACTCAGCTCTGGTGTGTATGTATTCACTAATGTGATACCCATGTGGAATGTATAAAGTAGGTTCTTTAATTGTCCCATCCCTGGAGATGCTGAGGCTGACGAGCTGCGAAAACCTAATCTCCCTAGTGACACACTGTGCTTGCAGTGGAGAGAGAATGACAGCCTAGGCAGTGAGTATACATAGTTAAGGTTGTCAGTCTCCGCATCGTGGGTAGATAGATCCTTGTAGTAATATTTCTTTTGTATCTTAATACAAAAGACTTGCCTAAAGGTCAGTGAAAAACAGCCACAACAGTCAGCCATAGAGGCCAGGCAGTGGTAGTGAACACATTTAATCCAGCACTAGAGAGAACTATTAGGTTGGACGAGACAGAAACTTGTTCTCTTTCAGTTTGATGATTTAAAAGAGGTAAGACTTCTCTAGTGGCTTGGCTGCTTTTGCTTTTCTGATCTTCACGTTGAGGCCTAAATCTGTCTTTGGGTTTTTATACTCTGTGCCATAGTTTCTGGTGTCATTTAGACTTCTGTCCATCATAGTTCCAGGAGGAGGGTAGCTAGGCGCTATTGCTATGTTGCTAAATTGTGATAGATAATTTGTTCTCATTAGGGCAGATGAGGATACAGTCAGAAGACATGACCCAGAAAGACTACTTCCCTTATTTCAATCCAATAATTAATATATGAGAATGGAACTTTCTTCTGATTGTTACATAATAAATCAGTTTAGGGCTTCTGGTTTTTAGTGACAGATAATAAATATTCTTTACAATTTGAGCCACATAAAACTCAGAGGACTTAATGTAGAATGGGTAATACCATGCTAACTTCTCAGAAGAACCTGCTGCTCATGGAGAATAGCATGCCCAATCTCCAAAGTGTAGGATATAAGCCTGTGGGTCTACTGGCTTACCTCTCACACCTCATCACCACAGTGCATGTGGACCTGCATTTGCTATACACTGTGTGGTCCCTGTTATCACTGAGGTTTAAAGGCAAAGAAAATATAAGTACTTGCCCAAGACTCACTGGAAAGTCAGTCTTTAAAGAATATACAGACTTGGAGAACCACACAGACAGCAAGAATTAATCTTCTAACTGCAAAAGTGACAAGTTAAAGTAGTGGGTAAATAATTATATAAGGAAAAATAACTTACTAGGCTGGGATGATGTATCAGTTGGCAAAGTGATTACTTCACAAGCTGAAGATCTGAATGTAGTACTCAGAACCCATATAAAAAGCCAGGCCAGATGTTGCATGCTCATAACCCCAGTGTTAAGGAGATGGAAGACAGAGATGGATGAATCTCTAAAAGCTCTGAGCATAGTTGGCCCAGCCTACTTGATAAATTTCTAACTCCCTGAGAATCTGTCTAAAAATATAGTAGAAGAAGCCTGTCAACTAGCACCAAGGTTCTTTGGTCTCCAGGCATGTTTCTGTGTACCCATACCAATAAATGTACCCTATAGAAACATATACATGCACACAAATATGTACACACAGATATGTAAAGCACCCCCCAACACACAGACTATGTCAACAAATAAGAAACACTGCTTCTAAAAGATAGAGGTACAGTGACAAGATACTGAGTGTTCTACATTAAAAGATACATTTGCTCTTCACATTGTGGGAAGGAAATCTATTAGTATACATTGGTTTGTTTGTTCTTAGTCAACCTTTAATCAATATATCATTAAAATGTCAGACAGAAAAATTTTAAAGCATAGCGGCTCTGATGTTTGTAAAGACTCTTCATACTTCTAAGACAGATGAGAACCTAGGCACTGACCCATGATACTCAGAGGCAAGGCTGACCACTTTCCCAGAGGAGCACAGTTTTATAATGATTGAAGGTGTCTTTCCCTCCCTCTCTAATCTGCTGGCCAAAAATGTGGTGGAAGACAGATATG
The DNA here is from genome assembly GCF_982192425.1 of Myodes glareolus. Classification (NCBI taxonomy): domain Eukaryota; kingdom Metazoa; phylum Chordata; class Mammalia; order Rodentia; family Cricetidae; genus Myodes; species Myodes glareolus. The sequence continues at coordinate 1,720,549 of NC_142045.1, forward strand.
TAGGATATTAATCCACTGTCTTCTCTGATTGTTTGCTTTCTGAATAAATCACAATTTAAAGATTCGATTTTTTATTTTGCTGGAATTTTGGACAGAACAAGCTGGCTGCTTAGACTGTCATTAATTCATCTGAAATAAATGTATTCAAGGGCTGATCTCAAGACTAGAATCAGTTCTGGTACTGGACTCATTTCATCAACATACTTTAGCTCCTGCTCCAGAACTGTAGAGTTAAAAGTCCTAGATGGAGGATCAGAGTCTATCTCTAAAGTGCCCTCTAGGTCCTTCTGAGGTATGCTCAAGTTTCAATACAGATAAAATTAAGTACAGAGGTCTGCAAATTATTATGTACAGTTCAAGGGGCTTTTAAAAGTCTACAGACTTCCATAACAGGATAGATATCTGGAAGTCGTGTGCTTTCTTTGGCAGGAACCCAATAAAGAATAGTCACACACAATATCTAAGTGGCTATTAAAATCTGTGTTTTAATGATCTTCTAAAACCTCAAGGTGGGAATTCCACATATTCATGGGTCAATCAATATATACCACCATTCTTGTTTTGATTGTTTTTCTTTTCCAATAGTGTGCGTGTGTGTGTGTGTGTGTGTATGTGTTTGTGTGCATATACAAGTAAAGATGTACAAATCTTTGAGACAAGGTCTCTAACTAGCCTTTACCTCAACAAGTAGACTAAGCTGCTGCCAGCAAGCTTCCAGGATTCTCCTGCCTCTGATTCTTCCTCTAGAATTTTAAGTGTACACCACTACACCTGGCTTTCCTCCCATGGCTTCTGGGGATCCACAGATCTGCACTTATGTTTGCATTTTTCCAAGCTTTGCATTCAACTAGGAAACAAGAACATTTCAGCCTCAGTATCAATGAGTAGCCAGTTTATAGTTTGGGAATATTTACTGTAATGTTTACAATGAGTATATGTCTCTTTTCCTGGAAGCAGAATGCGTTCTGAATGTTAGTTTTGCCATATTTTATGTCTGAGATTCAGGAATCTGACTTGTGTCAAACTTCAGTCAATGCCCCTAAGAAATAGACTGTACAGTGTTTTCTCAGAGGAGACTCTGAGGCAGTAAAGTAATTTAGAGAATGGTTGAGAGCTAGGGAGTCAGCTCATCAGTACAGCACATACTGAGCAATCGTGAAGACCCAAGTCATATATCAAGCATTCATATAGAAAAGTCAACCATGGTGGCATGTGAAGATTTGTAATCCTAACACTGGACAGGAGGCAATAGTCTGATACTCAGGCTCACAGGCCAGCCAGCTTTCCCTAACTGGTGCTTTCTGGGCCAGTGAGGAATGCTGTCCCCAAATAAAAACAGATGGAAGCGATGTAAAAAAAAAAAAAACTAAAAGCCAAAGTGAATGACACCTGAGCAACAGTAGCTAAGGTTGATCTCTGGCCTTTACATGGAGGAATGTATATATATATATATATACACATACACTAGAACACACAGACATATACACACACACACACACACACACACACACACACACACATGCTGGGTCATAGCTGATATTCATACATTCATATAGTTCTCTCTTTCCAGTCTGAATAACCTTTTTTTTTTTGAACATTTTTCAGCTGTGCATTCTACAGAGATCAAACATGAAGTTAAGCTTGATGGCATCCTTCAGAGTCCCAGCTGCTATCGAGATTAAGACTAGAAGGTTTCTCAAGTTCAAGAGTTGAAGTCCAGTCTAGGTAAAATACTCTGTCTCTAAGAAGATAAATATGGGGATGGAGATATAGCTTCATCAGTAAAATCCTTACTGGACAAGACTGAGGATCTGAGTTCTGTCTTTAGAACCCATGTAACCTGCTGGCGTGCTAGAACGTGCTTGTAACAATACCCCCAAGGTGGTCGAAATAGGCATAGATCTAGATCTTGATGGCAACCACTCTAGCTGAATTAGAGAGAGATGTTAATATAAGTGAGGGATGGACCTTATCTCAAAAACAAACAAACAAAATCTTAATGGAAGGGAGGAATGGTTGCTCAGTAGAGAAAAACATTTGACACACAAGTCTGACAACCTGAATTTCATCAAAATACCTAACTACAGAAGAATAAAATTGACAATTTCTGAAAGTCATGCACACTGTGGTATAAGCCAGTCCCCCCTCTTTCTCTCTCTCTCACACACATATATACACATACACACACACACACACACACACACACACACACACACACACACACACACCATACACTGGTAAGTAAAATTAAAATGAATGAATGAGTTGGAAAACACTTGATTTTGTTCTTTGTCTTCCATTTTCCCTTGTGCACATTTGAACACGCAAGTGCGTGTTCACATATATGCGCACAAAATGTGTGTGTGTGTATGTGCTTTGCTTGTGTGTCTCTCCTCCCTCTCTTTCTGTGGTTGTTGTGTGTGAGTGTGTAAGTTTGGGCACATATGCGTTGGTCAGAGATTAACTTTGGGTGTGGGCCCTCACTGTCCCCCTTGTTTGAGACATGTTCTCTTATTTGCTACCACACAGGCAATGCTTGCTGCTTTTTTGTCAGTGTGACACAACCTATAGTTATCTGAAAGGAGGGACTCTCGACTGGGTCAAAATGACTCCTAGAGATTAGGCTGTAGACACTGTACTATATATTATATAATGTACCCTAAATACTTGCACTTAATTTGTAATGTATGCTTCAGAATAAATACTATGCACTGTACATTGTGTCCTATATACAATATAGTGAATACTATGCAATTATTATATCTATTGCATATTATACATAGTGTAATTCTTATTTTGTGTGCTGTATACATGTACTGCATACTCCTTACTTAAAATACATAGACTTTTAAGGTTCATCTTTACGATATATTGTATAGTGTATTTTACATAGTACTTCATATGACATTCTTTATATAGTGTATAGTAAATACTTTATATTATGTACCATGAAACATATAGGTAATATTATATACTATATACCACATACCTTGTGCTATACATTGAATATATTGTTCAGGTATGGAAGAAATTATTTATTCTACATATTTCAGGTTGTAGCCAGACGTTCAGTGGAGGTATTTTTAAGAAAACTGGGAACATTTTATAGTTAATTCATCTCTCACTTTGGAATTAATTTAGTAATGGCCTTCAGTAGCATCAGAAGAGGATGTGGAACAAAATTAAAATGAAGACTGAGATGAAATGGACCAAGTCTACTTATTCATAAAATTAATGTGGTAGTTCATAGATTTTTAAGGCAGCAGGGGATGGTGCTAGGGAATAGCTGGGAAGAAAGGAGAAAAGACACCAAGACAGTTTGTGCTTAGCAATGCTAAGTGTTGGAACTTTTGGAAGTTTGGGAGCTTCTTATAACTGATCTCCTGATGCAAAGAAAGGGCCTTCCTTGGCTGGAGTTGCCAGTGACACTTGTTGAAAAGGTATGACTCATTGGCTGTGTTTGTGAGTGTCATCATGATTTACAGGGTTCCTTGTAAATGGAAAAATCTTGGTAGTGTTACTGACTCCAAAAGAGGTCAGGAAATATGAGTTAAGATCTGTCTCCCCGGCAGGAGTGTCCTCCAGGAACCCACGGAATGAAGACGAGAGCAGTGACTCATTGGCTGGATGGAGAGATGTTTGTTGTGTTTTTAGCAGAGGAGCAAATTGTCATGATATTTTTCCATTTTTGTATCTTTCTTTTTTTTTTGTATGTTTCTTCTTGAGAAATTTACATGTCACATGGGGGTTTCTGAACTTGTCACATCAAAGGACTCCTGGCCAGAGGAGCTGACTCCTGCACAGGTCCTTTTTGAGAAGTGAACTGCCAGCTCCTCTTTAGTGAACTCTGGGGCTTCTTATTGAAAAATAGTTTGTTAATGAAGAAAGGTGGTCTGAGGATGTGTTGATCTTGGCTGGTTGCACAGAGCAGCAGTTGCAATAGTTGATTTTTTTAAAACTTGACACAATGTCATGTAAGGAAAGTAAGTGAGTATCCAGGGCTGCTTATCATTGGTGTGATCAGTTTCTTTCGAACATTGCTATTATTTCTCTGACAAACATAATTTTATAGTAAAAGTAAGACTACCTTAAATCAGAAACACTATACATCTGGACAAAAGAAGGTGACAGAATTTTAGAATTATAGTAAAATCTTGCAAACTGAAGGTTACCCATTTGGGATAATATCACCTATTAACAAAAAAGTTAGAATTATGGGAAAATGATTTTACAATTAGAATCAAATATCAAGATGCATCAAAATATATTTGTAAATTTTAGAATTCTAATTAGAACACTCATAGAGAAACTAGGAGTAAGTCAACATTTTATAAATAAATTCTTAATTCTTACATGTTCATTTGATAGTATGTCATAACTAAAAATACTAACAAGGAATACTAAAACATATTTCCTTAAAATGTGATCATGGACTCTGCTTGAAAGCTTCAAAGGATGGGAATATTGGTATTTTGATATGTGGAATATATGTGTCAGCACTATTGAAATAAAATTGATGAATTTACATATAGGAAGGATATAAAATCATGTCTAATTTATATAACACTGTATACTTATCATTACATCAAGTCAACTTTCATCATCACTAAACATCACATCATCAATTGGGGTGAGTATAGAATATTTATTTAGGTAGAACATATACCACAATTTTTTAGGAACTGTAAAATAAATAGCACTTATCTAATCCTCTATGTTTGAAAATTTCACATCTAAGATTCCATCAGCCACAGGTAAAAAATACTTGAAAAGAACACATATAGTCTTCTTGGGATCACTGTGTAGTTAGACGTCTGTTGTTTGTGAGTTTGTATAGACTCTTATTATTCCCTCAAGTATATTATATAATATGTATGTACATAACATTTATACTGTGCACAGTATTATAAGTAATCTAGACATGATTTCAAGCATAGCATATGGGTAGATATAAAATGGTTTAAAGTAAATATTATAGCGATTTCCTTAGGAAATTTGAATGTTGCAGATTGTGGCATCTGTGGAGTTCTGGAATCCAATGTCCTAGATGCTGGAGGACAGCTGTTGCATTATTATCTTCAGTGACCATGCTTAGCATTTATTTTCTCATTATCTTGTCAGTGAAAGCTTTGTCTTTGACCAGCATCCTGTTTCCCTTATAACCCAGCAGCTGGCAACTGTTATCCTATGTGTAAAGTAAAACAGTGAATCTTTATGCTTAGCCAAGATTGTGTCTTGTTTCAAGCTACTGCCTATGTGTTGAACAATGATTGTTCTACTGTCATTGCTCTTGATGTAATAAAATAGACTGACCACAAGCAACATAGGGAGGAAAGGGATGCATCTGACTTAGAATCCCAGGTTACAGTCCCTCATGGACCTGTTTGCTCACTTACTTCATCTCAGCTATCTTTCCCCCACACTTTCATATAGTCTGTCTCTGAAATGGTGCTGCCTTCATTTAGTGTAGGTCTTTCTATATCAATTAATAAGCAAGTAAATTTCCTACAGATGTGTCTTCAGGGCCAACTTCATCTATATCATTCCTTGCTGAGACTCTCCTCCCCGGTGATTGTAAGTTGTGTTGACAGTTAAAACTACCTAATATGCAACAAAGCTCCCTGACTTCACCCCACATCCATACCAGAGAGCTGTACATTGTTGGTAGCCTTAGTTCTATCAGTTCTTAGAATAAAGCATAGCTTTTGAGACTTCTCAGAATCTCATCACCAGGAACACAGCAAGAGTGAGGTAAAAGTTTTCTGAAGTGCAGAATGTACATTAGAGAGTGGACAGGACCTTCTGGAAAGCTAAGAAAAACAATCTCCATGATTACCTGAAGTTGTTGAGGCTAGTTATCAAGATGGAGGAAATGTGCACTCTACATTTCTGTTTCTGCCATAAAACGCTCTGAACAAAGCAACTTTGTTTAGAAATGTTTTATTTTATCTCACAGCTCCAGGTTATTGTCCATCATGGGAGAGAATTCAAACTTGCAGGAGTCTGAAGCATCTGGTTATACCATAACCACAGTTAGAAGCAGAAAGAAGGAAATGGGTGCATGCTTACTGCTCAGCTCAGTTTCTCTCACTGCTATGCAGTCCAGAACCCAAACTTTTGACTAGCACTGCTGTCAGTGTACTGGGTCTTCCTACATCAATTAATGTGTGTAGTAATGTGGAGCAGCGGGCTGCATCCCACCTGGCTCCCATCTGCCTGGCTAGCTTAGCCCCTGAAATAATTACACAGAAACTGTATTCATTTAAGCACTGCCTGGCCCATTAGTTCTAGCCTCTTTTTGGCTATCTCTCATATCTTGATTCAACCCATTTCTAATAATCTGTGTGTCACCACGAATTCATGGCTTACAGGGAAAGATTTGGCATGTCTGACCTGGCAGCTTCATGGTGGGCAGCTCTCTGTCTCTGCCTCCTTTCTCCCAGCATTCTGTTCTGTCTACTCCACCTATCTAAGTTTTGCCATATAAAAGGGCCAAGGCAGTTTTCTTTATTCAACCAATGAAACCAACACATAGAAAGAAGACCCTCCTACACCATAATCCTTTAAAGACATGTCCACAGGCCCACCTAATCTAGACAATCTCTCATTGAGACTATCTTCCCAGGTGATTCTATGTTGTGCCACATTCACAATTAAAAGTGACCATCAAAGCAACCATGAATGCTAGAACCATACAGCCTTTTCTAGGATAGGTCCATTTATTTCACCTTTATTCTGTAGTGATTTTATTAAAATTATGCAGCCAGAACATGTATAAGAACCTTTGGAAATTGATCTATACATGGCTTTCTGTACTATAAAACATCTAATTCCCTAAATTCCAGGACTCATGAGGGACAATATTTCGTTTTGACTTTGGGCTTTGGAAGTACTATGGTGTCTAAAAGAAGGGTCTTCTCATTTTTTCAGTTAAGGGTGTAATATGCTACAGAAACTCATGAAAGAGTCAAAAATGCACTAGAGGTATGTGACGTGATTCAAACCACAAGTAATCACACCACTTCAAGAAGTATAGCCACTATCAATAAAGACTTCAGACAACAAAGTGACACATGTGTGAAAAAATAGTATTACCATGGAATATCACTAACCTACTGTCAATATTACATAGAAAGAATGTAAGCTAGCAAGTTAAAAAAATCCATTCTTCCAGAATGAAGGCAGCATCATTGACAATAGTCAAGAAACACAAACAGCTTAAATATCCATTCAGTAATGGATGGATAGAGACAAGGAAGTACATAGACACAATAGAATAGTATACTGCTAAAGGAAGGAATGCCTTTGTCAATTGCTACAATGCAGGCAGAAACAGAGATGATAAAGTAAGTGCATTGTCCACAGAGCAATCTCTCAGTGCCAAGCCTCATAGTCTTGAATCAGATGTCCCTCACCAGGCGTCTGAAACATAAACCAAAAGAAAGTTACTTGCCATAGAAACTATGTGGTATGGAATATTCTATGATAATGAGAGAAAACCTCTTGTGTGTAATGGTGAGTTGTGTAGGCTTAAGTTTTGCAAGAAAAGGAGTCTGGAGCCCTTAATTATTTTAATTGATTATGTAGTTAAATTTGTGTGTATGTGGTAAGAATGAGAAAATTTTTACTGTAGTCTTGAGTATTAGAATACTTGGTACACAGTTGGAAGTACTGTCTGGGAAGGTTGACTACCCTTTAGAGGGTGGAGAGTTGCTATAGGATGTGGGATACAAGGAGCAGACTTGGAGGTTTTATAAATGACTGCTCTTAATGTTTATGCTCTCTGTATCCCGAGGATATACAGATATACAGAAAATATACAGGATATAGTATGTCTGTATATTGAGTCTTCAATGGCTCCTGCCATCGAGTCTTCACTGCCTCTGCCTTATTTTCTTGGTCATGACCAGGCAGACTAGGGTTAAAAATCAAACCAAAGAGTATTACCCCTTCACCATGTAGGAGTGCTACTTTTGAAGACAAAAGCAAAATTAAAATAGTGTATATTTATTTGATTCATTCCTTTATTTGCATTGGCTTTTACTTTGTTTCTGTCCTTTTCTTATGGAAGTTCAATCCGGAATTTATTTAAAGAATATAATCAAGAGGCTTGATAGCTTTTTTGGATAAAATTGCTCGTTACTCAAACATATGGACCTAAATTCAATTCTCATAAACTGCTAAACACAGCAGTGTACATTCCTGAGAAAGAGATAGGTCCATTTGGTTATAGCAGTGAACATCAGGTTCAATGAGAGATTCTGCCTCAAAACATACTATGGAGAGTAATTGAGACAAAAACTAAATACCTCTGACCTCCACCTACATGAGTAAACACAAACATGTGTTTCCGTATTGTATACGGAAACACACACACACATTCACTGACACAGACACACATGACTTAGATGTTTGGAAACCAATGAAAGCAAAAATTCCTTCGTAATTAAAACTATGACCAAACCAATTGTTATAATTTATAAAGAGAAATATTAGTACCTTACACCCTTGTGTTTTGGTTTATAGAGTAATCTTAATTAGATTTGTGCATATATTCACATATTTATTTTATCTTTATCAGAGAGATTAGCTCTTCTGTAAAGAACAGAAAACACAAATAAAATTTTATTTCTCTCTCAAGATTTAAAATTCTACTTGTTTTCAAAGTATTTTAATTCTATAACATCCCAATAAAATACTAAAAGTAAATTGCTTCCCAATTTACTAATGTTACATAAAGGTTGAAGTCAGTATATGAAAACAATTCCTTCCTTCCTAAATAGCAAATGAGGCAATTAAATGAAATTAACAAACCAGCACGTAAATTGTAAAATTAAATATGTATCTTGTTAAGATTTTAAATAACCCTTAGCATAACATATTCAATCTGTAAGGTATTTACATTGTTTATTGTTTTCTGTTTCTTATAAATATTTCATTAGTTTGTTAGTTAATTGCTTAGTGATTTCTAAACACATGCATTAATTAATTCTCTATGAGGAAAAACATTGTTCCTATTATTAAACATTGTTGAGGCATTTTCTACCGTATGGTGTTGGCTATATTAGATGAAAAAAAAATCTCTACGAATAATAAAATGAGTTTCTTCTGTATTTACTAACCAAGATGTGAAAGAGTTTCTGAGAGACATTCAGTTCTCTGTAGTCTTGGTAATGCTTTAAAGTTTGCTTTTGTTTAAGGGTGATCAATTGTTTTGAGGGGAACAGATGATGATTTTGACTTTGTTGGCCAAATACTCCTAATGATAAATACTAAATTTCCCTGTTGTGCTTTTGGTGCATTCAAGAGGAATGCATAATTGATGGTGTGGCCAAGCTCCAGTGAAGTTACTTCTCTGTAAGCATGTGAACTTCAAATTTCCTATTATATTTATGTACTATAACACATCATTTTTCTTTAATAAACTTCAAACATTAGATTAAAGCTTCTCAGACCAAAAATATTCTGGATTTAATGATAGTAACTAAAATGACCATATTGGTAAGACTGTTTAAAATTAAAGAATAAGAAAATGACCACAAGACATCACTTAGGCCTTATTTATGGTTTGAGGAGAATTCTTAGAAAAATTCAGAATAGTAAAGTCACAAACCCCCCCATGATAGTAAGTGGTACACAATAAAGGTATTTAGAAGATATTCTGTAATCAATACAGAAAATTTGGATGTCAGTCCCTTCCACTGTCTTCCCGTTTTCTATATACTTTGGTTTGCATTTCTGGCAGTGAAATTCAGAAACTTTTGTCTACTTGGTAAGTGCTCCAAATTTTGCCAAAGTCCTAGCCCTCATGTTATAATTGATGTAGGAGAAATATATAGCATCTGCTTGACAACAGAACAGGTCATAATTACATGTGATAAATAACTAGCCAGATAATAGATAATATGGACAGAGTCATAATTAGATGGTAATAGGTATATGATAGATATTTAGATGAAGTTTAACATCTGCTCCACAAAAGGTTAATGCATTCCATATAAGACTATCACTTCCTTGAATCTCGTTAAATCTAACATTTCCTTAGGATTCCAGTGAGTACTTAAACAATCTTGGAGATATCTGTCATTTGGCGACTCCTGTAAGGTTACTGGATAAATTAAGTTTGGTTAATTGAAAACGTAGGTTGTTCCTCTCTAACATCATAATGCAATGCTGAAATTTATTCTTATTTAAATTTTTTCTGGACCTGTACATATTTATGATTTGTTTTATTAAGTTTTTCTAAGGCCTATATCTTTACGCTCATATCAACTAATGATTTTAGAGATAAACCAAGAATTATCAAATCAATAACAAAAATTATCAAAATGATAATTAACAGTATATCAATCCCAGTTAAGTTGATTATCCCCTCATTTAACTTTCTCATCTTTAAATTACGCATTTTCTAATCATACAGAAATCTCACCCTTTGCATCATAATGTGTTTCCCATTTTTAAAAAAGCTTTTTCTTTTAACTAATTCCTCTCTTTAAGAATTCCCAGTATTATCACCATATCTACTGATGATGGTAATGAAGACGTGAGGCTGATTGATACTGCATAGAACAGTAGAGGCCTGAGCAGGTTTCAAAACAGCTACCTACTTTGGCAGCAGCCTGAGAAGGGGTCCAGGCAAAACCCACAACCCACTTGGAAAAAAGAAAGAAAAATCTGTCCAACAAGGTGGTGACTCTGGTCACCTTGTAGATCTGGCCTATACCAGTGACTGCAAAGTCACAGACAAGTGGCTTTTTTGTGAGTTTGTGCCCAAAAATTGGACACCAGATGTAGCACAAATTCTAATTGGTCTTAATAATGAAAACCTGTAATCAGATATAGGAGTAAATGCTGAAATATCACAGAAGCAGAGCAGCCAGTTACTTGTTCTTATCTCTACAAATTCTCAGATGGAACAGGGTATCCTATATTTACAAGTCCTTAATTTAAATGCCATCTCTATAAAACCTTAGACAGAACCCTGCCCTCCTGTCTCCTTCTGTCTTATGTTCCTCTCTCTGTCCAGCCATATGACTCCTGTCTCCACCTCCCTAAAACTTGAGTTAAAGGTGTGAGTCATCACCTCCTGATTCTGTTAGCTTTTAGCCTGATTCAATCTCATGTAGCCCTGGGTGGCCTTGAACTCACACAGATCTGTCTGCCTCTGTCTCCCCGTCTCTGGAGTGTTGGGATTAAAGGTGTGTGCCACTGTTGTCTGGCATTTGTGGCTAACTAGTGGCTTTTTTCTACACTCAGATCTTCAGGCAAGCATTATTTGTTTGATTAAAAACAAATATTACCACAATATTACATGCCAATAGTGTTGTGAAGTTAAATGAATGTTGAAAAGAAACTTTGTAGTGCAAAATGTTTACACTAGATACAAGGAATAATTTCAAATCAATAATCGGATATTTTATATCAGGAGGATAAAATTAAAAAAACAAAAGCTGAACACAATGCAAGAAAAAGAAAGCAATTAACACTAATAAATTCATAAAACAGTAAAATATAACTCTCGAAAAAATAGTGAAAGTCAATGAATAATAAAAGCTAACTTTGTCAAAAATCAATAAAATTGATGAAGTTTTAGAGAGACTGGAAAAAAATTTTAAAAAGCTAGAGGAAATGAAAATAATTCACATCAAAAATCAACAAAAGAAGGTACAAGAGGTCCAGCATCTTTGAAAGGATAAATGTTTAGTCTGTGTAAACTAATGCCCATTAATGTGGTACTTTGGAATATAGAACAACTAACTAAGAGAAAAAACATAAGCTTACTCATGATTAAACAACAAGAATTATCTTTTGACAATTTCAAAACTGAAGTCAGATTTGGGGGCAGTGCTTTCTGAGTCTTTGTATTTTATCATTAATACCACAAAGAAGAATCCTATAGATTAAAAACCACCCCCAAATCTGATTCAAATCCTATATAACTTCTAGAAAATTATTATATATTCATAGAACTAGATAAGTTCTGTGGGACCACATTTTACTCCTTCAGTCAATGACCTTTATACCAGTCCAGTTGGGCATGGTTTCTTATACTATAAATGCAACTGTAAAGTGTGTGCTCACTCTCTTGCTTCCGCGTGCTAGACTCTGTTCCTGTTCCCTGTTCCTTTTGTTCCTGTTTCTCCTTTTTGCAAAGGTCTGTTATCTAGGACAGTAAAGTCTCCCCTAAATAAGTAACCCCATAATTTTCATAACTCTGAACTAGTGTGGAATTATTTTGTGATTTCTGCCACCAGGTAAGGAGAAATGTCATGTTTAAAGGAGCTGACAGCAAATTATTTTCTAATTAGCTTTATTTAAAAAAAAAAGAGTATCGTGACTGTAGGCTGCTATGCTTGGAGTATGAAATGGGGGAACAGTTGGAGAGATGGGGCATCGCGATGGGGCCCAAAAAAGAGTTCCCATTTGCCCCAAAAGAGCCTCATTAGCATAGACAGTTGCCATAGAAAATGTGTTCATAAGCATTTGAGTGAAAGAACAAGTTTTACACTGCTTGATGGGGCCTGGTTTAGTCAACCTCTCAGAAGTCAGATGAAGGCGAAAGTTATAATTCAACACTGTCTTGCTCTTGCTTTATAGTGCCTATTCCTGACTACCATGTTAAAACAAGAATCTTTACTTGGAAGCTAATAGTAGCTTTATACATAACAGTGAATAGTTTTAAAAATCTAGATGTTCTTCAAAATACAAATAAATGTAATATTAATCAGTAATAGCAAACATTTAAGTAATGTGGCACATATGGCTAATCTATGTTGAATCTATGACTCATTTGCCGAGTTTTCAAAATTTCCCCCTAAAATCTTATTTTTTAGAAGGAATAAATCTGTTATGTTTAGATTTATAACTAATATCTACTCCTTCCAGGGTAAAGTTTACACTAAGAAATAAAAGTAAAGAATGGAAAAGAGTGTATTCACTATTGAAAATGAGATAAAACCGACTTTCTGATTGTGTGGTTTAATAATACATTTTGCACTGTGTCAGACACTGGCTTGAACACCTCCACTTTATTTTCAACTTCTACTCTTTTCTCCACTCTTCCCAATTCCTCTTCCCTTAAACTGTTATCCTGAGAGAAAGTTGAAAGTAGGGCATGGGGCAGGGCATCCTGTACAGAAAGACCTAGAGACAGGTGGGAAACTAAAACATGAGAAAGTAAAAGAAGCCACTTCTTTTATGTTTGTTTGTTTTTGTCTTTCTTTACATACCAATTCCAGTTCCCACTCCCTCCCCTTCTCCTATTTCCTCTACCTCTCTCCCACCCCATTCCCCATCTACTTCTCAAAGAAGGTAATTCACATTGCTTTGGGGAAGGTCCAAGACCCTCCCTACTATATCTATACTGAGCAAGGTATCCATCCAAAGAGAACAGGTTTCCCAAAAGTCTGTCCACGCAGTAGAGATGAATCCTGGTACCACTGCCAGTGTCAGCAGTCTGCCCCAGCCATGCAACTGTCACCCACACTCAGACAGTCTAGTTGGTACTATGCTGGTTCCTTCCCTGTTTTGCTGGAGTCGGTGAGCTCCCATTAGCTCAGGTAGAATGTTTCACTGTCCCCATCATGGTCTTGACCATTTTGCTCATATTCTCACTCCTCCCAATCTTCACCTGGACTTTGGGAGCTTAGTCCAGTGCTCTGCTGAGGGTCTCTGGCTCTGTTTTGATCAGTTACTGGATGAAGTTTTGATGGTGACATTTAATATAGTCATCAACGTGACTACAGGGTAAGGACCAGGTAGGACACCCTCTCCACAATTGCTTAGGGTCTTAGCTGAGGTCATCCTTGTGGATTCCTGGAAATTTCTCTAGTGTCAGGTTTCTTGCTAACCCCATAATAGTTTCCTTAATCAAAATAGCTCTTTCCTTGCTCTCGTCTCTGTCCTTCCTCCATCTTGACTATCCCACTGCCTCAATTTCTCTTCCTCCCTCCGCTCCTCTCCCTTCTTCCTCTTCCACACTCCCTTCTCCCCCAACCCCGATGCTCCTAATTTTGTCACATGATCTTGTCTATTTCCCCATTCTAGATGGATCTATGTATGTTTTTCTTAGGGTTCACCTTGCTGCTTAACTGAGAGAAGCCACTTCTGCCTCCCACTCCATGGAGACAGATCCACGTGTCCTTTCAGAGTTCACTAACGTAAAGGGGTGGCAACTGTGATGGCTTGCTGTGCAAATTTCTTTGTTTATCAAATGTTGGCTGTGGCGGAGGTTGTACTAACTCTTACATCAAATACAGACTTACAAAAATCAATACATAATGGAAAAAGTACTGAAATGACTGGTTAAAGCAGTGGCTTTATTGCAGCTTTTAGAACTCAATAAATGGCTTATAATTTATAATATGTGATTTGTTTATAGAAAATTGTGGGAAATTTTTAAAAATAGACCTCAATACCATGTGTAGATTTACATGTTAATTACTTTACCATACCAATTGTTTAATGGTTTGAATGTCACCCCTGGGTTTTCTTGGGTGTTAAACATTAGTATAATTGCTAGGATTGGAATGTTAAACAAAAGAAATAATTACTTATCACCATCAACCATTATCGCCTAAGTATGAACAAAGTTCCTTGCATTTTTCCAGCATTTATCTAGGGCCGAGGGAATCATGCTAAGAATACAAACACTTTGAATATGTTAGAAAAGGGGAGGCATGCTGGCAAGAGAGACAATCCTAGGATAATGAACCTGTGGGCTTATGTAGGAAGCTGTGACTCTTCGAAGCCTGGAGGTCCTACCACCCACTCATAGAGACAAAGATTGGTGCAGAAGTAGTTTTACTTAATGAAGAGAGCCTTAGCTCTGGGAGTCAAAAGGAACACTTGGGAGGACCATCATTTTGAATAAGGATATTATTAAACTATTTACTAACATCATAGTCAGACAGACAGCAGCATTGTTGAGGCTCTGAGGAGCGTTTTAGCCCAGAAGGCTGAGAAGGGGGATGCTTCTTATAGATTTCAGGGGAAGGAAAATCTTTAGGTAATCTGACAGCCTGTAATTCCCTAACAGAAGTCAGGGAAGGCAGGGGTGTAACGTAGTCACCAGTATCCCTGAGTCTGGCAACTTCCGGAGTCAAGATTTTTCTCTGTCCAGCCAATGAGCTCCCAAGTAATGACTTGGAGAATTATTACTAATTATAGATTTTCGACCTTACCTTAGGCTTGTTTCCAGCTAATCTTTTTAAAGCTTAAATTCACCCGATTCTTTTAATCTGTGTGCTACTCTGATGCTTGTTTATCACATTTGTGTACTGTCCATCTTGCTTTTCGGCCTCCTCCATGTCTGGCTGACTGCCTGCCCATTGACTGGCCCCTGGCTGGCTCCCTGTTTCTCTCTGTCCACCAGCCCTGCCTATCCCTCCTCTGCCTAGCTACTGGATATTCAGCTTTTTATCAGATCAGTTAGGTGCCTTAGCTAGGTAAGAAAAAACAGCAAGACAGCTTTACATAGTTGAGCAAGTGCAGCATAAACAAAAGCAACACATTTTTATGTAGTCAAACAAATTCAGCATAAACAACACATCCTTATATAGTTAAACAATTATTCTGCAGCACAAACAGATGCAACATGTCTTTACATAGATAAACAAATATTCTAATGCACAACAAACCTCACTTGCAGAGAGTGGGAAATCTAGGAAGTTGCAAAGTTTCTGGTGGACTAGAACCATATTGACTTGTATGCTAAAATAAACTCTTGGTGCCTTAAGTCAATTTTAGTCCTGGTGTTTTGTCTGTTAGCCTTGCGTTCAATGCTGAGCTATCTCTGTGATCACAGTATTTAATTGTAGCAACAGAAAAGTTGATATAGACTGATATAGACTTTGTATGATCAGGTCACCGATAGTTTGGTTGGGGTGCTGGTTGTCATATGAATGATAAAGATCTCTTACAGTCCTGGGTAGAGGTAAACAAGATGATTTTAATATAAAAGAGGGTGCCTGAACTGGCCTTGGCCCATAACCATACTGATGAATATTTTGCATTTCACCATAGAACCCTCATCTGGCGATGGATGGAGATAGAGACAGAGACCCACATTGGAACACTGGACTTAACTCCCTAGGTCCAAATGAGAAGCAGAAGGAAAGAGAACGTGAGCAAAGTAGGCAAGACCAGAGGGAACCTTCATCCGACGATGGATGGCGATACAGACGGAGACCCACAGTGGAGCACTGGACTGAGCCCCCCAAGGTCCAAATGAGGAGCAAAAGGAGGAAGCATATAAAAAAGGAAATCAGGACTGCGAGGGGTGCGTTCACCCACTGATACAAGGGGTGAACTCTCTAATGAGAGTTCACCAAGGTCAGTTGGACTGGGACTGAACGAACACATGATCCAACCAAATTCTCTGAAGTTGGCTGGCACGGGGTCTTTCTGAAAAGCCATTGACAATGACACTGGGACTTGTTTCCTCTGCATATACTGCATTTTGGGGTTCCAGTCTGTTTGGATGCTCACCTTCCTGGACCTGGAGGGAGGGGGAACAACTTGAACTTCCCACAGGGCAGGAAACCCTGACTGCTCTTAGGGATGGAGAGGGAGGAGGAGAGGGAGTGGGGGAAGTGGGAGGGTGTTGGAAGGAGGGGCGGAAATGGAAACTTTTATAAATTAATAAACTTTGAAAAAATGGTAGGATTGGAATGTGTATTTTGAGAGTACTACATGCCAACAACAGGATTGATTATTTTAAATACTGAATTACTTTCTCCATGATCAGTATAAGGTAAGGACACTGTTTTATAATTGAAAGTTCTCAGTTATTGAAGATAATTCATAAAATACCCAGTAGTCGGTAGGTGGAATGATTACTTCTGTAGGAATATCAGTCGAAATTTCATATAGGCCTCTACCGTTCTCTCTCTCTCTCTCTCTCTCTCTCTCTCTCTCTCTCTCTCTGTGTGTGTGTGTGTTTGTGTGTTTGTGTGCATATGTGTGTGTCTCTCTTTCTCTTCCTCTTCTCTCTCTCTCTCTCTCTCTCTCTCTCTGTGTGTGTGTGTTTGTGTGTGTGTGTGTGTGTGTGTGTGTAGTAAAATACGTGCATGCCGCAGTATGTCTGCAGTGGTAGGAGGGCTTCAGTATCACCTCATGTAAGACAGAGTCTTATTACCACACACTCCAGGATGACTGGCCTATGAAACTTGTGGAATGTCCTGTTTCCATGTCTCATCTCAATGTGGAAAGGGTGTGATTGTAGATGATGTGTGAGACTTTGTCTGGCTTTATGTTGCATGTGAAAATATAAATGTGGTTCTTATGCCTATATTGTAAACACTTTATCACTAAGGTGTGTATCATATGAATTACTCCTATACTTGTTTAATGCTTAATGACTTGACTCTAAGAGTTATAAGAGGTGTGTGTGTGTGTGTGTGTGTGTGTGTGTGTGTGTGTGTGTTGGAGAAAATGGTGAAAATGTTAAAAAATGAAAAAAATAACTAAAAAGTAAATAAAAAATGAGCTCAGACTAGGGTAGGTTTCAGAAATAATTTATATTTCTCTATTCATCTGGCTTATGGTACAGGAACATTACCCAAATTCCATTGTCTGCCATAGTTCATCTTCCTTTTATTTTAAAGAAAGAAGAAAACATTCCATCTCATGTTTTTCACAGAACTTTGTAGAAAGTCAAAGTCCACGATACTGATTCTATAAATATAAGCATACCATCAAGGTTATTACATTTTGATTGTCATGACTCCTTTAGGATTATGTTTGGAATGTTCTTTTTTAAACTTGTGGAACTATATTGAAGTCTGTGGCCTCTTCAGGAGGCTGTGTATGGATGGTAAAAATAAGTTGCTAAGGATGAGTCTTTGATGTTTTTGTCATTGTGCATTTAAGCCTGATTTCATCTTCCTGAAACTTTTAAGTAACCATAACTTACTTCTTGTTTCTTCGATATCTTTGATATGAGCAATTCAAATCTTTCTGAAAGCATACGCCATGTTATACCTTTTCTCCAAGATGATGTTATTGTGTTTTTTCAAAGTTATGAGGAGCAAAACTAAAACAAAGGTAAGCAATAAATTAAGGATACCAGTATTATACTCTACTTGCCACTGGTTGTCTTGATACTGAGGCTGGTCCAGTTATTCATTTCTTTCCATCAACAATAGTGCTTTTAGAATGAGATAAAATTCATAATTTATCCTATCTTCATGTATTATCATATTTTCATTTCTGTGTCTGTGATAACAGCCATTAGAACTTAACTTTGGGTAAAACATGACTTATTTTTACTTACAATTCCAGATACAATATATGCAGGCAATAAGTACATCATCAATGTCCAGTACTTTTGCACTTTATGAATTCAGTGAAAATACTCAATTATCTATCCTATCTTGCAAAGCCCAAAGTCATGCACCTAATTTAATCTCTATCATAACTTGCATTACCATCCAACATTATCTTTTGATATCTCTCAACCTTATACACTTTACACTACTTTAGTGAATTTCTTTTCTGGGTCTCTTAAAAAAGGAAAATTGTAAATATCAATATAAATATATAGTCTTCAACTACCTCAGAGACCTAAGAAGGAAATAATATTAGCTGAGTAATCCGGAAGTGCAAGCAAGAGACTTCCAAAAATGTGAAAAGTAACAGAAACAGTTGACTGGATGGACAGTCAGTCAAAGTTCCTGTGCAACATCTTCTGCCTAAAGGTCTAGAATAAATGACAGACTTTTCTGCAAAGCAGACTATTCTGAAGGGCTGTCCCATCTTGTTTGACAAGATTTGGCAATTACTCTGCTTTGTGTCCTGCACATCTAATGAGGACAGTATCCTGTCAGCACTCAAGGCACAGGCACAAGGAAAGTACTTTAGTCACAAGGAAAGTAAAGTTCATGTGGGGTTTCTTCAATGCTCATTTTCTTCTCTGAAGGAGATTGATGCTGCCAGGAATAGGCATGCTTCATTGTATTCAAGAAGGAACCTATGTCATTAAAACATTGAAATGCCACATTCTGTAGAACTCTGAAGTATTGACTGCATGTGTATCTAAAATATATCTCTGTTTGACCTTGAATATATATATAACGTAACTACAAATTGAATTGTAATAGGTGACTAATTACTAACCTGCATTTCCTTATCATCCTAAACAGTTGCTAGTAAAAATTCTCAAGAACTAGAAATTTGCATTACAGTGTTAAATGGACTGTATTGGTACAATAACTTGAACAAAAATAGAAATGTATGTACAGTATGTTTTAACAAAATTAATCTCAAATTTGTATCAACATACAAAATTGTATACAATATACAAAAATCCAATCTATTGTAAAATATTTGAAATTAGTAGTTTCTTTTAAAGGATCTGTGGCCAGAAAACAAAGCCCCTCTAAAAAAAAGTGGCTAAACTTTATTTTTTTAGTGTCTAGAATTCCTTTAAAAGCCCTCTCAGGCTTTATATGGATTTAGCGAGCACTTGTAGGAACATGTGCTAAGCATGGTAAACACATGTAGGCTTGCCAGCAAGGTTCTCTCTGGTGTCTGTCTCTGGCAGAACTACATGACTTCTGCGGTTCTGCCTTATTTCTCTCAGAATTCAATTTAGTTTTCCCTGCCTACCTCTATTTAGTCCTGTCAGGCCCAAGACAGTTTATTTACTAACCAATGGTATTCTCAGCATACAGAGGGGAATCCCACAACATTGCTGGGTCTTGAGAAAGGTTGTGTCCTAATTTTCTGAGAAATCACCACACTGATACACAAAGGGCTATACCAATTCACACTCCTACCAGCAATGTAGGAGTGTTCCTTTAACCACACATCTGCTCCAGTATAAGTTGCCATCAGTGGTTTTTGATGGAGGAGGGTTATCTGTCTTTTGTGTTATTTTCATTGGTCAATAAAGAGACTGCCTTGGCCCTTTGATAGGACAGAAAATTAGGTAGACGGAGTAAACAGAACAGAATGCTGGGAAGAGGGCAAAGAGGCAGACGCCATGGTGCCAGACACCAGGTCAGACATGCTGAATCTTTCCCGGTAAGCCACACCTTGTGGTACTATACAGATTATTAGAAATGGGTTAATCAAGATGTGAGAGTTAGCCAGTAACTAACTCTCTAGAGGTAATGGGCCAGGCAGTGTTTAAAAGAATACAATTTGTGTGTTGTTATTTCTGGGACTAAGCTAGCCATGCAGGAGCCGGGCAGGACGAAAAGCAGGCCTGCCTGCAGCCCCTCACTACAGGTTTTGATCTTGGACATTCTGACAGGTGTAAGATGGAATCTCAGAGTTGGTTAGATTTGCACTTTTATGATGGCTAAAGATGTTGAGGATTTTTTAGGTGTCTTTTAGCCATTTTAAATTCCTTTGTTGAGAGTTCTTTGTTTAGGTCAATACTCCATTTTATTATTGGAGTGTTTGTTCTTTTCATGGCCAATTTTTTGATCTCTTTATATGTTTTTTTTAAATCAGTTCTCTGTCTGATGTGGAGTTTGTGAAGATATTTTCCCATTCTGTCGGCTGCCATTTTATCTTACTGACTGTCTTTTGTTTTACAAAACCTTTTCATTTTCAGGAGGTCCCATTTATTAATTGTTTTTCTCAGTGTCTGTGTTACTGGGCTTATATTTAAGAAGTGGTCCCATGTGCCAATGCATTCAGGTGTATATCCCACTTTCTCTTCTATAATGTCCAGTGCGGTTGGCTTTAAACTCTGCTGAAGAGCTACAGTACTGAAAACAGTCCGGTATTGGCATAAAAAAAGACAGGAGAACCAATGGAACCAAATCGAAGACCCAGATATTAATCCACACATCTATGAACACCTGATTTTTGACAAAGAAGTAAAAAATATAAAATGAAAAAAAGAAATCATATTTAACAAGTGGTACTGGAATAACTGGATATCAACATTTAGAAAAATGAAAATAGATACATACCTATTACCATGTACAAAACTCAAGTCCAAATGGATCAAAGACCTGACTAGATTTCATGGCAGCTACCTAGTTGGTCAGCAGTCTGAGAAGGGAGTTCAAGGAAAGCCCACAGCAGACAAGAAAGGAAAACCTTGCCAGGGTTGTGGTGATTACAGCCTTGTGTCGCTCCATCCTACGCTAGTGTCTGTAAAGCCACAGGCAAATCATTTTTTGTAAATTCATATGCCAAAAACTGGGTGCCAGATGCAACACAAATAATAAAAACACAGGGATAGGTATTGGGGTTCAACCTGAAGATCAGAAAAGCAAACACAGCCAAGCCACTAGAGAGGTCCTACCTCTACAAAGTCTTCAGACTGAACAGAGAGCTAGTTCTTGTCTTATCTCACCTTAGATTCCTCTCTAGTTCTGTGATTAAATGCATGCACCAACAGTGCCCAGACTCTATGGCTAACTCGTTTGTCTGCTGAGCTTAAAGTTGTGTGCCACCACTGCCTGGCTTGAATGGCTGATTATTGTGGCTAGCTTTGCACTATGATCTATAGACAAGCTTAATTTGTTAGATCATAAACAAAATATCACTATTGCAAAATTTTAAGATGGGAAAGAAGATGTAAATTTCTTGAGGCTAAGCATACTTGTCATTCTATATCCAAGTGTTAAAACTCCAGTAAATGATAATGTCTCCAATAACAGGGTACTACTCTCCTGAGTAATAACACCCATGTGTGACATCAAAACTTCACACATATGTGCATATATATGTACTTGTATAGTTATGTGATTCCCCCAGACAAATACACACACATACACACACACACACACACACAAACACTGTGAATGGGTAAAACCAAAGATCATCCTTCTTGACTCTACTATGGAATTCAAAAGAATCAGAACTAGATGGAACTGACATAAGCTAAAAGGGTTATCTTTTGGTGGGAGTCCTCCTTTCTCCAGCGAACTATTTTTTTGTAGCTCTGCAAGGATCACCGAAAAGCATGTGTGTTCTTGTACTTCACTGTGAGGATACGATTTCTGAGAATATGTTTGGCTTCTCTTTTCTGAAGCTACTTTAATTGTCTCTCAGGAAAAGTGAAGAATCCTTCCCAATTGCTACTCAGAAATTTCAGGACATTCTTGAAAGAATTTCCTGACTGTTGTTTCAGAAAAATTCCATATCATACATTGCTGCTTTGACTCATGTGAGAAGCAAAAGTGACTGTCACTCCACAACCATTGTGGATTCATGTTAATCCCTCTAGTTTTGTTGCTTGAACCCAGAGTACAGCCTTCTCCATTTACTGACTTTTCCAATGTTCACATCCCATGACAATGTTTTGTTTCTTTGTTTGTTTTTTTATTAGATTTTTTTAAAAATATCAATCCTAGTTCCCACATTCTCTGCTCCTTCCATTCCTTCCACCTCCCCTCCTATCCCACCCCATCCACTCCTCAGGGAGGGTAAAGTACATATCTTTGTAGTAGGGTCAAGGCTCTTCCTACTATTTAGAGGCTAAGCAAGGTATACGTCCAAGGAATATAAGATCCAAAAAAGCCAGAACAAACAGTAAAGATAAATCCCGGTGCTCCTGTCAGTGGCCCAATAGTCTGCCCCAGCAATTCAATTGTCAACCACTTTCAGAGGGACTAGTTTGGTCCTATGCTTGTTTCTTCCCAGTCCAGCTGAAGCTGATGAGCTTCTATTAGCTGAGTCAGACTGTTTCAGTGGGTGTACTCATCATGGTCTTGACCTCTTTGCTCATATTCTCATTCCTTCCACTCTTCAATTGGACTTTTGGGAGCTCAGTCCAGTGCCTCTGTTTCCATCAGGTGCTGAATGATGTTTCTATGGTGATATTTAAGATATTCATCAGTCTGACTACAGCACAAGTGAAAATTGGGTGCCCTCTTCTCTATTGCTTAGGGTCTTAGCTGGGGTCATCCTTGTGAACTCCTAGGAATTTCTCTAGAGTCAGATTTCTGCTAACCCTATAATGGCTCCCTCAATCAAGATATCTCTTTCCTTGCTCTCATCTCTGTCCTTTCTCCATCTCGACTATCCCATTCCCTCAAGTTCTCCTCAACCCTCCCCTTCTCCCTTCTTCTTCACCTTCTACCCTCCCTTCTCCCTCTATCCCCATGCTCCCAATCTTATCAGGTGATCTTGTCTGGGGTGTGACACCATGTGGCTGTCCACTCACCTCTTAAATTCCCTCCCAAAGTTTAGTGTATACATCAGTTAGATTAGAGTATTAGCAACAATAACTAGTGATAGAAGAAATAGAAAAAATTATATAACACATTGTAATAAAAGTAGTACAACATACACAATAATTTCCCATAGTATACTTAAATATATTGTTTATCAAGGTAAGTGAAACTGCAAATGTCACATGACACTGATATAGTTGCATATTATCAAAAATTAGTGAAATGATTAGTTTCCCTAGGAAGATGATACATGGGAGGTCATGGGGCTCATCCAGACCCCCATTTCCAAAAGCTCCCACTTCCCCAGCCACATGCCAAAGTTTTCCTCTAAAAAATAACTCATAAATTTTCTGTTATTTTTAATAATATGACTTTATGCAGTTGTTAAGAAAATTGAAATCGTGGAGATTTTAGAAAAATTATATCAGGACAGTGTTAAATTTAGTAAGGTAACCCAGAGTCAGAATGAAAAAAAAATGTGTTCTCGTATGCAGATTCTTTTTTAAAAACATATGTATGTTTGTTGTAGTGAGCAAAAATTTAGGCAATCCCACAAAAACAGAGATAGTAAAACGGGAAAAGATATGCTGATGAATAGCGAAAGCTATAGGATATAGGAGGTAAGTAAAAGGCTTGAGGGATGGAAAGAAAATGGGGAGGTCTTGAGGAAAGTGGGAGGAGATTCAACAAAAACAATTCCACTTGAGATGTTGTAATAAAACCCCAAATTAACTATGATAATTAAATTTACTTAAATAGAATAATTTTAAACAAGATAAAATACAATACAATGAAAAACACCATAACATCAAAGCTGAACAAGATAAAACAACAGAAGGAAAAGAGCCCAATAAAATGTACAGAATCATAGAGACATTTGTTCACACATTCAGTAGTCCCATAAAACACTTACCTGAAAGCCATATATATACAGAGACCTTGTGTATTGTGCTACAATTCCTGTGACTTTATATGAGCTTTGATCAATTGCTTTAGAAAGATTTATTCTGAAAATCTCACCCCCTCTGACTCTAACATTTTGCCTCCTCTTCTGCAGGGTTGCCTAAGTTCTGAGGGGAGGGATTTACTTGCTACAATCCGTTTAGAGATGGGTGGTCCAAGGTCTTTCTCTTTCTGCATTATATTTGGCTGTGGGTCTCCGTTTTTGTTCCCATAAGTTGTAGGGTTAAATTTTTTGATAGTGGCTGAATAAGACACTGATCTAAAAAGATAGCAGAATATTACTAGGAATCATTTTATCATTACTTTTTTCTTCTTTATTATTCTTTTGAGACAAGCATCAGAAGTATTTGTTTTACCCTAGGTCGTTGGGATATCTAGTTACTTTATTGTATAAGATTGTTTTGGCTATCCTGGGTCTTTTGTTTTGCCATATAAACTTGATTATTGTTTTCTCAAGGTCTGTGAAGAAGTTTGATGGGATTTTGATGGGGATTGCATTGAATCTATAGATTGCTTTTGGTAGAATTGCCATTTTTACTATGTTGATCCTCCCAATCCAAGAGCAAGGGAGATCTTTCCATTTTCTGGTATCCTCCTCAATTTCTTTCTTCAAAGACTTAAAGTTCTTGTCAAATAGGTCTTTCACTTCCTTGGTTAGAGTAACCTCAAGATATTTTATGCTATTTGTGGCTATCGTGAAAGGTGATGTTTCTCTGATTTCCCTCTCAGCTTCTTTATCCTTTGTGTATAGGAGGGCCACTGATTTTTTGGAGTTTATCTTGTATCCTGCCACGTTACTAAAGGTGTTTATCAGCTGTAGGAGTTCTTTGGTAGAGTTTTGGGGGTCACTTATGTACACTATCATATCGTCAGCAAATAACGAAAGTTTAACTTCATCCTTTCCAATTCGAATCCCCTTGATCTCCTTATGTTGTCTTATTGCTATTGCTAGAACTTCAAGCACTATATTGAAGAGGTATGGAGAGAGTGGACAGCCTTGTCTTGTTCCTGATTTTAGTGGAAAGGCTTTGAGTTTCTCTCCATTCAATTTGATTTTAGCTGTCGGCTTGCTGTATATTGATTTTATTATATTTAGGTATGATCCTTGTATCCCCAGTCTCTCCAACACCTTTATCATAAATGGGTGTTGAATTTTGTCAAATGCTTTTTAAGCATCCAATGAAATGATCATATGGTTTTTTTCTTTCAGTTTATTTATATGATGGATTACATTGATAGATTTGCGTATGTTGAACCAGCCCTGCATCTCTGGGATGAAGCCTACTTAATCATAATGAATAATTTTTCTAATGTGTTCCTGGATTCGGTTTGCCAGGATTTTATTGAGAATTTTCGCGTCGATGTTCATGAGTGAGATTGGCCTGTAATTCTCTTTCTTGATTGTGTCTTTATGTGGTTTTGGTATTAAGGTAACTGTAGCTTCATAAAAGGAGTTTGGCAATGACTCTTCTGTTTCTATATTATGGAATACATTAAGGACTATAGGAATTAGCTCTTCCTGGAAGTTCTGGTAGAATTCTGCATTGAAACCATCTGGTCCTGGGCTTTTTTTGGCAGGGAGATTTCTGATAACAGCTTCTAATTCTTCATGACTAACAGGTCTATTTAGATTGTTCACCTGTTCTTGGTTCAACTTTGGTATATGGTACTTATCTAAAAAATGTCCATTTCTTTTACATTTTCCAACTTTGTGGCATATAAACTTTCATAGTACGATCTAATGATTCTCTAAATTTCCTCTGTGTCTGTGGTTATATCCCCCTTTTCATTTCTGATCCTATTAATTTGCATGTGCTCTCTCTGCCGTTTGATTAGTTTGGATAGGGGTTTGTCAATCTTGTTGATTTTCTCCAAGAACCAGCTTTTTGATTCATTGATTCTTTGGATTGTTTTCTCTGTTTCTATTTTGTTGATTTCAGCCCTCAGTTTGATTATTTCCAGTCTTCTACTCCTCCTGGGTGAATCAGCTTCTTTTTTTTTTCTATAGCTTTCAAGTGTGCTGTTAGGTCTCCAATGTGTGCTTTCTCCGTTTTCTTTAGTTGGGCACCTATTGCTATGAACTTTCCTCTTAGCACTGCTTTCATAGTGTCCCATAGGTTTGAGTATGTTGTGTCTTTGTTTTCATTAAATTCAAGGAAGACTTTAATTTCTTTCTTAATTTCGTCCTTGACCCAATGGTGATTTAGTAGTTGACTTTTCAACTTCCATGAGTTTGTTGACTTCCTGGGGGTAGCATTGTTGTTGAATTCTAATTTTAATCCATGGTGATCTGACAAGACACAGGTGGTTACTAATATTTTTTTGTATCTGTGGGAGTTTGCTTTGTTACCGAGTATGTGGTCAATCTTCGAGAAGGTTTCATGAACTGCAGAGAAGAAGGTATATTCTTTCCTATTTGGGTGGAGTGTTCTATAGATGTCTGTTAAGTCCATTTGATTCAATACCTCCAATAAATCTCCTAATTCTCTGTTTGGTTTCTGTCTGATTGACCTGTCCATTGATGAGAGAGGAGTGTTGAAGTCTCCTACTATTAGCGTGTGTGGTTTGATGACTGCCTTGAGTTCTAGAAGAGTTTCTTTTACATATGTGGGTGCTTTTACATTAGGGGCATAGATATTCAGGATTGAGACTTCTTCCTGATGAGTTGTTCCTGTTATGAGTATGAAATGTCCATCTCCATCTCTTCTGATTGATTTTAGTTTGAAGTCGATTTTGTTAGATATTAGAATGGCCACACCCACTTGTTTCTTAGGTCCATTTGCTTGGAAAACCTTTTCCCAACCCTTTACTCTGAGTAGGTGTCTGTCTTTGTGGTTGAGGTGTGTTTCCTGTAAACAGCAGAATGTTGGATCCTGTTTTCGTATCCAATCTCTAAGTCTGTGTCTCTTTATAGGTGAATTGAGTCCATTGATATTAAGAGATATTAATGACCATTGGTTGTTGACTCCAGTCATTTTTTGGGGGGGTAATAGAGTGTATGTGTTTTCCTTCTTTGAATTGTGCTAGTGATGGGTCGCTATATGTCTGAATTATTGTAGTCAGTGTTGGCAATGTTGGATTCCTTGGGATGTAATTTTCCTTCTAGTATTCTCTGTAAGGCTGGATTAGTAGTTACGTATTGTTTAAATTTGTTTTTATCCTGGAATATTTTGTTTTCTCCGTTGATAGTGAACGAAAGCTTGGCTGGGTAAAGTAGTCTGGGCTTGCATCCATGGTCCCTTAATTTCTGCAGTACCTCTATCCAGGACCTTCTGGCTTTCATGGTTTCTATAGAGAAGTCTAGTGTAAGTCTGATAGGTTTACCTTTATAGGTTACTTGACCTTTTTCCTTTGCAGCTCTTAATATCCTTTCTTTAATCTGACTGCTTTGTGTTTTGATTATTATATGGCGAGGGGATGTTTTTTTCTGATCCAATCTATTCGGTGTTATGTATGCTTCTTGCACCTTCATAGGAATATCCCTCTTTAGGATGGGAAAGTTTTCTTCTATAATTTTGTTGAGTATATTTTCTGGACCTTTGAAATGCAATTCTTCTCCTTCTTCTACTCCTATTATTCTTAGATTTGGTTTTTTTATTATGTCCCATATTTCCTGAATGTTTTGTGATGAGAATTTGTTGGATTTGCTGTTTTCTTTGGTCAGGGCTTTTATTTTCTCTATGGTGTCTTCATAATCTGAGATTCGTTCTTCTATCTCTTGTATTCTATTGGCTAAGCTTGATTCTGTAGTCTCCGTTCGTTTACCTAGATTTTCCATATCCAGCCGGCCCTCGGTTTGTGTTTTTCTCACTGCCTCCATTTCAGTTTTCAATTCTTGAACTGATTCCATTACCTGTTTGATTGCTTTTTCTTGGTTTCCCAGGGTATCATTTACAAATTTACTCATTTCTTCAAACTTTTTGTTATATTTGTCTTCCATTTCTTTACTCATTGCTTCCATCTTTTTGTTATATTTCTCTTCTATTTCTTTAAGTGAGTTATTCATACCCTGTTTAAGAGACTCTATTGCTTTCATAATGACACTGTTTTCCACTTCTTCCGGAATAGGGCGTTCAAGACCTTCTGTCATAAGATCGCTGGGATCTGGTGTTTTCATGTTGTTTTTCAGATTGTTGGAGGAATTCTTGCCTTGGCGCCTGCCCATCTCTTCCTTCAGATGCTCTCCAATGGCTCTTCCCTCTGCTGGGTCTTCTTCTACTGGATTAGTGCCCCTTGCTATCCAGGAATCACTTTGCCTGTAGTCTTAGCTTGCTGCAGGCAGGCTATTAGAACAAAGGGACTTCCTTTCCTTTGCACTCACCGCCTGTCCCGACCCACGGTGCCCACCCCGGCTGAGATGGAGGAATTTAAGCCCCGAAAGAGGGAGAGAGGACGGGAGGGGTTCGAGGCCGAAAGCTGGGATGGCGTAGCAGGAGAGAGGGACTAGCTGGGGGAAGCTGCCCCTTTGGAGTAGCCAGGGAGATAAGGATGGCGGGAATACCGTGTGTACCTAACTGGACTAGTATGGCGGTCAACACACTCACCCCTCCACAGGATCAGAGACCCTCGCTGGTCAGAAGACTCCCTGCCTGTGGTCTTAGCTTGCTGCAGGCCGGCTATCAGAACAAAGGGACTCCTGTCCCTTTGCACTCACCGCCTGCCCTGGCCCGCGGTGCCCACCCCGGCTGAGATGGAGGAATTTAAGCCCTGAAAAAGGGAGAGAGGAGGGGAGGGGTTCGAGGCCAAAAGCTGGGATGGCATAGCAGGAGAGAGGGATTAGCTGGGGGAAGCTGCCCCTTTGGAGCAGCCAGGGAGATAAGGTTGGCGGGAATACCGTGTGTACCTAACTGGACTAGTATGGCGGTCAACACACTCACCCCTCCACAGGATCAGAGACCCTCGCTGGTCAGAAGACTCCCTGCCTGTGGTCTTAGCTTGCTGCAGGCCGGCCCTCCACAGGATCAGAGCCCCTCGCTGATCAGAAGACTCCCTGCCTGCGGTCTTAGCTTGCTGCAGGCCGGCTATCAGAAAAAAGGGACCTTGTCTAAAATTTAAATATATTTTTTAATAGTTGAGTAATATTACTTTGGGTAAATGTACCACATGATTTCTTTCAATTTTCTGTTCAGGGACATCCAGGTTAATTCCAATTTTGGAGTATTGTGAATAGAGTAGCAATGAATATGGTTAATAAAGTGTCTTTGTGTTAGGATGAACTGTCCTTTGGCCAAAAACTGGCATAGCTGGATGGTGACATAGATCAATTCCCAATTATCCAAGGAACCTCTATATTTATTTCCATAATTCCTATTGAAGTTTGTACTCTCACCAGCAATGGGTGAATATGCACTCTTTTATATCCTCTCAAGAATGAGCTGGCACTTGTTATTGAACTTAGCCATTCTTGCAAGTATAAGATAAAATCTCAAAGTAGTTTTTATTTGCATTTCTATGATGTCCAAGGATGCTAAATATTTGTTATTTTTCTCAGCCACTTGAATTTCCTCTATAAAGAGTTCTCTTCCTGAATCTGTATCCCATTTTTAATTGGGTTACTTATTTTATTATATTTTAGTTTTAATTTTTAGTTTCTTAAGTTCTTTATATATTTTGGATATTTCTCCTCTTTGAGACATGGAGTTGGCATAAAATATTTTGACATTTTGTAGGTTAACACTTTGATTGATGGTGTTCTTTGCCTAACAGAACCTTTTCAGTTTCACGAGGTCCCGTTTATTAATTGTAGATCTTAACGCCTGTGCTTAATGGTGTTCTATTGAGAAATTCTTCTCCTGTGCCAATGAGCTCAAGAATATTATCCAGACTTTAATCTCTCAAGTTTAGTGTATCTGGTTTTATGTTGAGGTCGTTGATCAATTTAGAGTAAAGTTTAGTGCAATTTTGTATGCATGGATCTATTTCATTCTTCACCATGTAGACACTCAGTTTGCTCAGAACCATTTTTTGAAGGTGTTGTCATTTTCCAGCGTGTATTTCTGGATTTTTTTAATTAAAAAATCTGGTTCCAAAGGTGTGTGGGTTTATGTCTGGGAATCTGATTCAATTGCATTGATCAACAATACCATGCAGTTTTATTACTGAACCTCTGTAGTACAGCTTGCAATTGGGAACAGTGTAACATACAGTAGTTCTTTTATTGTTCATGATGGTTTTAGCTATCTTGCTTTTTTTTGTTTTTCCATATATAGCAGAGAAGTGTCCTTTCAAGTTCCACAAAGAATTATGTTGGAAATGGATGGGGATTGCACTGAGTCTGTAGATTGCTTTTGACAGATATAAGAAAACTGATATAATACTTTCCATCCTATTAGACTACTGTGGATTAAAATTGGATATCAATAACAACAAAAACAATAGTAAACTTACAAAGTTATGGAAACCAAACAGTTCTCTACTGGGTGAAAAAAATTAGTAAAAATAAAAATTTGAAACCTTATACAATAGAATGAAAATTATTGCACAGCGTGCCCAAACATATGGGACACAATGGAAACAGTTTTAGGCGGCAAGTTCATAACAATAAGTGCCTAAATAAAAATGAAGATGTATTATAAGAGTAACTTATCAATATACCTGAAATCTCTAGAACAAGGATAATAAATCACATCCAAAAAGAATAGATAGTAAGAAATAATCCAACTCACAGATAAAATCAAAGTAGAATCAAGGGAAACATCTAAAAGAATCAATGAATCAAAGAGTTTATTTTTTGAGAAAATCAATGAGTTTGACAAACCCTTATTTAATTTAAGTAAAAGACAGAAAGAATATATCCAAATTAGGAAAATCAGACATCAAAGAC
This sequence comes from Myodes glareolus, assembly GCF_982192425.1. NCBI lineage: Eukaryota > Metazoa > Chordata > Mammalia > Rodentia > Cricetidae > Myodes > Myodes glareolus. Next base: position 1,751,476 of record NC_142045.1, read on the forward strand.
ATCTAGAGACTCAATAGGGCAAATTTTAAAAATCTGTACTCTAGTCAATTAGAGAAATCTAAAAAAAAGAAAGATATGTTCATGTGGGGATGTTAAATCGATATCAGAGAAGTAATTTAAACAGACTCATAACCCCTAGAAAAATAACAATAGTTATTAAAAGTCTCCCAACCAAAAGAAGCCCAGGGACGGATGATTTTTCACACAATTCTACCAGATTTAAAAAGAAATGTTAACACCAATACACGTTAAATAAATCATTTTACGAAGCCACAGTTACCCCATCACCCATTCCACCCAAAGACCCAACAAGGAAAAAGAATAGCAGACAAAAAGACTCAGTGAAATATTGACAAACTGAGTTCAAGAGCACAGAAAAAAGTTGTCCACCATGGTAACATCAATTTCTTTCCAGAGATGCAGGCATATTTTAATATATAAAAATTAATAAATGTATTCCATTGCTGTGGGACAATGGTCTTTTTTCCTGTCATTGGATTATTTTTAGTAAAATGCTGATTGGCCAGTAGCCAGGCAGGAAGTAGAGGCGGGGCAATGAGAATACTGGGACGAGGGAAGTTTCAGTCTGCAGTTGTGACCCATACACAAAGCAAGCAAGAAGTGACTGCCTCGCTGAAAAAGAACCAAGCTACGTGGCTAACACAGACAAGAATTATGAGCTGATGTAACTTATAAGAATTAATTAATAAGAAGCCTGAGGTACTGTGTCAATCAGTTTATAATTAATGTAGGCCTCTGTGTATTTCTTTGGGATTGAATGACTGTGGGACCTGGCGGGACAGAAATCTTGGTCAACATTTCATTCTATATACAAACTGAAAGAAAAAAAATATTTTATCTCATTAGATACAGAAAAAGTCTTTGAAAAAATCCAAAACCCCTTTATGATAAAAATTCTAGAGAGATTGTACATGCCTAAACATAATAAAAGCAATTTACAGTAAGTCCATAGACAATATCAAATTAAAAGGAGAGAAACACAAAGTAATTCCTCCAAAATCAGGAACGAGACAAGGTTGTCCACTCTCTCCATTTTTACTCAAAATAACAACTTAAGTCTTAGCCTTGAGCACAGAAGACAACTTAGGGAGATAAACTGGATACAAATTGGAATGGAAGAAATCAAAGTATCTTTATTTGTAAATGGTAGCATAATAAACATAAATACCTTTAATATTCTACCAAGGAACCTCTGCAGCTGATTAACACTTCCAGGAAAGTAACTGCATATAATATTAACTCAAAAAACAAATCAACAGCCCTCCTATATACAAATGACAAATGAACTGAGAAAGAAATGTGGGAAAAATCACCCATTCTCATTTTTTGATAGGATTAACATCATTATCATATAATAATAATAATAATAATAATAATAATAATAATAATAATAATAATACTTTATGTTAACTTGGAAGTCATGTTTGAAGCATTCTTGGTACATATACCTTAATGAACAGAAGGCTGAAGTGAACTTGTAAAGGCAGAACTCTGGTTTTCATTCACATTTTCAAGATAACAAAAGGCACCTCATTTTGTTCATGGGGGCAGGTATCTGTGGAGATCAGATACTGATTTTTTTCTTCTCTGTCTGGTAACATCTATCAGTAGCCTCTAAAAGTAGCCTGCACTGTATGTATGGCCATTATGTTTTATCCCATTGAGACCATGTTAAAGTCCTATCAATTGAGTTTCAATCTTAGGCTATGGTTGACTGAAGTCAAACTCTTTGGAATCATTGAATTATATTATGGGACAGAGTGAATGGGTGCTCACCAGTTCAAGGTTTGAATAAGGTAACATCATGTGGCTTACTGACTCTGCTTTTTCAACTTGATGAATGAATTATTCATATTCTATGTAAGCTATAAATATTTCTTCCACATATGTAAATTTTATTTTAAAATTTTAAATTAATTTGTTCTTAGACAATTTCATGCATGTACATGATCCATACTGACCCTCATCCCCTGTTATCTTTTACCTTCCCACTGTACCATTTTACTCCTTCTCAACACATCTCCCTCTCATACACACACACATTTATATCTTTGTTTTTCATTTTTCTAGTGACTTGTTGAGTTTCACCAAAGCTGTCTGTGTGACCATAGGTTTGAACTTACTACTCAGAACATAGTGTACTCAGCAGTGGGTACACAATTTGGGTCAAAGATGTTCCCTTTCCAATAATCTAACCATAGGCAACTGCTCAGTAGAAAGGATACTGCACCTCAACCCAGGTGCCTTTCATTGCCAGCTATTGACAAGGAGGTCTTGAGTGGAGTCAATGCTAGTAAACAGAGTTGTTGTGAATTCAGGATTCCACAATTAGACTGAGTCTACAGAAAGGAATTTTATAGCCCATCATCCTATCTTTCTGCTCTTATGTGCTTCCCTCTCTTTGTGAAAATTGTAGTATCCACTTAGTTCTCCAAAGTACTTAGCTTAGTGTTGTGAATATATTACAGCCCTAGAACACCTAAGGTGATGAGGAAAGGGCAGATAAGCAAACAAAACCACTTTACTTCTTTGTCACTCACAGATGCTAAATGCATTGGGCATCTTAGAAACTATAAAAATGATCCCAGAAGATATTTCGTAATGTGCTGAAAGTATTGTTTGATCATTGATTTATTTCAAGAAACAGACTGTTATAAGGTTTGTTACTTTTTCTTAAGGGGAAACGTAGCAATATTGTAGGCATTGATGTCCACAGAGTGCTTGTCACAAGTGTTCAGCTCCCCAGACATCCCATAAAGACAATTTGGAAATTAATACAAATGTGTTACAATGGATCCTCCCTCACAAAATTTTTCTGTGTGTCATAGTGTGTTTACATTGGAATTAGTTTAATTTCTATAAAATATTTCCATATTATGCTTATTGCTAAATTACAATGTTATCCGAGAAAATCAAAATGTACCTTTTAGGTCTAAAAGCAGACTAAAACTTCTATCCACACTAGAAGGAATATGAGCTCAAGAGACTCCATGCAATAGTTTAAACCATGTAGTGACAATATTAAGGAGGAAATGAGTTTCCAGAGTCTGAAGGCTCACAAATACATTGCACAGCCTAAGTCTGTCTTTATAGTGCCTAGTACAGGGGCTAAAGATATGGTTTAGTGCCCAAGAGCATGTAGCTTTTCTTGCAGGCCTAAGCTCAGTTCTCAACACACATCAGATATTCCACATCTCCTGTTATTCTAGCTCTAGGGTAATCCAATGTCTGGTTTCCAGGGTCACCCGCTCTCATGTGCAATTAAACAGAAACAGAAACACACACACACACACACACACACACACACACACACACACACACCAAACAAGCACAAACACGTACACACAGACAATCAGTCAAGAGTAAACTTACTATTTCAAATTACCACTTACAACAGTTATAGTTGTAGGGCCGGAGCCTTCCCTTGCTCCCTGGGATACAAATCAAGGACTCTTTTGGCTAACCAGCTAAGCCTCCTGCTAAGTTCTGTGCTCTGCTCTGCTAGCCTGGTAAATTAGCCATAGGGCTTTATATTACTTTGGTGTGGTAATTTCCAAGTTGCCCGAGAGAGCTCATGGCGCCAAGGTTCCTCTCTCACCTGTCTGTCACAGCCCTCTGCCCCTCACCCACTTGCCTGCAGAGGAATTCCCACACGGCGCCAGTTCCCCCAACCCCCTCTGGTTGGGAGGGATTTCTGTTACTGGGGGAAAAGCTATATTAACTCTGGAAAAGCTGAATAAATTGACATTCGGCTATTCTTGACAAATGACCCAGACTCTTTGTGTGTGTGTCTTGTCTTTAACCCCTAGGCCCTTACCCAGCCTGTATGGAGAGCGAGAGCGCTATCCGTATCAGGAGGGTGGTGAAACAGACTTGGGTGATTTCCCACAAATGGCATCCCTGGGTGGGCACGAAGAAGAAGCAGCTACGTTCTACTCGTCTGTGGGACCCACCTACGAGTTTTTGGGAAGGTAATGAAAGACCCCCAATTTGGGGAGACTCTCACTCAAGCCTCGGGATGACGCAACCCCCCCCCAGTAACTCACGTCCTTGCTGCAATCACACGAGGTTTAATGACAAGACAACAAGACGGGAACCAGTGCACTGGGGCCGAGACTCATAACCCACGCAGGGGAAGAATTCGACCTTGAGTGACCAGGAGAAGTAGTTTTTATAGGAAGAAACCACACAGCCCAGTAATCCTAAAGGGGGGCAGGGAGGGTGTCACAGAAAATTCCCAAAATTCCAGTGATGATTACAAAGGGGCAACTCCCTGTCTCTCAAGATCATTAGTCAGCTAATTCCTATTCCAGTGATTGTTACTAGGGGGTGATAATTACTAGGGGGAATCTCTCTGTCTCTCACGATTACTCTCAAGATTACAATCTTCTTTCATCTTCAGCTGGTTCCTGGAACCCTGGAACTGGCTAATCCCAGATTTCTGATTCTTCTCTTCCTGCTAGATTTTTGGCTCTATTTTCCTGTTAGGGAGATCTGGATTTATCCAGGTCTTTCAGTAAAAATCTATGGGGTCACCCTCGGGAGGCTGGCCAGTGGTAAATAAATTACGGAGGGTGGATTGGCCAGGATTTGGCTCATTTGGTTGTGGAAACTTCTGCTCCAGGGTAAAGGCCAGGTAAACAGGTATTTTTAGGTCTTTGGGAGACCCGGATTCTTTGTGTGTGTGTCTTGTCTTTAACCCCTAGGCCCTTACCCAGCTCGTAAAATGTATGGAGAGCGCTATCTGTATCAGGAGGGTGGTGATACAGACTCGGGTGATTTCCCAAATATAGTCTTCTACAGTTCACCAAATTTCTTGGGATGGGTCCTCACAGAGACGCCTCAGATAGGAAGATGGCTTGTTGAATAAAGCTTTTGGTACACAAGTGTAAGTATCTAAGTCCAGAGCACTGTAATCCCTGTTAAAGATAAGCTTGTGTACCTATAATCATAGTGCTGTGTGGAGACAGGAGAAACTCAGTTGTAAGCAAACACATCCTTACGCCAAGTTCCGGCCTACGTTTGCATTGTACACAGGCAAACACACACACACACCAAAAGAGAGAATGTCAATTAGACATCATATGGGTTTTGCTGCGTTTTCAAGCCCAGCTCTCAGCTGACCATCTTGCTGCTTCAGTCCTTGGCTTCCACTTTCTGAACACTACAATGTGCTGTGTAGACACTCAGCCTAGTGGAGTTCTGGGAGTTCCCTTTGATAACAGCTGAGAAAATCTGGCAAATGTCTACATTTGTATCTAGGAAATGACTCAAGATTATGGCTTAGTGGGAGGGGATGGAGGAGGAACTAGGAGTGGAGGAAGAGGTGAGGTTTTGGCTAAGATATAAAATATAATAATAATAATAATATAATATTATTATAGATTGTGGTACTGAACTGTCCTTCTTTACCTCCAAAAATAAGTCACCATTTGTTCTCTTGAAAACTAGAGAAGAAAAATTCCAAATGTAGCTTGATTTTCAGACTTGTTTATTGTTTGATTTTTTTTTATTTTTTAAGAATGGATGTTCTATTTACAAATATTAAACTCTGTTTTCTAAATAATTATTCATATTATTAATATTCCATGTCAAAAATAAACTTGTTTGTTATCCTAGTTGAGACAGCTGACCCCTGATTTGCAACTTCTATTTCAATGGAAGGTAGAATTTGGTTTGTAGACAAGGGACATGGAATGAAAAAAATGAGAACATTCTACACCCATCAAATCTCAGTAGCATGACTCAGCAGACACACACAGAGTAAGAACAACGTCAGTGGACGTGGCAAAGCAGACAGGGAAAGCTCACAATGCCTTAAACATATTCAAAGAACTACAGGCAACTGTGGAGAAGATTCACTTTGCAGAGAAATAGTTAATGAGGAGACTGAAAGTTGAGAAAAATTCAGAGCTTACATGTTTTAAATGGGACATCTGTATCAGCAACTCCATTGAGACCCAGAAAACATCATCAAAGTCAAATGGAAAGATTATAAGAGTGAGTGAATTGGTCAGACTGTTGTTAAAGGTTGTCTTTTGAATTGAACACTGCTATTGTAATCTCAAATTCATAACAAATTTGACTTCCTGCAACAAAAACAACCACCAAACAAAACCACAGAGAAATAGGAAGGGAGGAATGACGAAGTAAAAGGAGGATGTGCAAGAAAAGCAGGAAAGAGGAGGAAGTGAGGGGAAAGAAACGGATAAAGGTAGAAGAGGGAGAGAAAGGAAAGAAGACAGAGGAGAAGGAAAAGGGGAGGGAAGTGGAGGAGGAAGAAAAGAGGAATGAGTGGAAGAATGCATGGAGGGGGAAGAAAAGCAGGTAGAAAAACAATGAGACTGAGGAGAAGGAACAGGGAGTCATGAGTGAAAAAAAATAAAAGAGGCAAATTGGGGGTTGTAGCATGAGGGCCAGCTTGTTGGGGTTTCTGTCCCGCCCGGTACCCCAACAGCCGGCAAATCCCAAACAGAAATTACACACAGAACTCCATAAGGTTATAAACTGATTGGCCCATTAGGTCAGGCTTCTTGTTAACTCTTATAACTTATGTTACCCCATTATCCTTATCTATGTTAGCACATGGCTCCGTACCTTTCTCAGCTGGGCAGGTTACATGCTGCCTCTTCAGTGGTCTGCACAGGAATGCTGAGGGAGCTCTGCTTCCAGAATACTCCCAGTCTCTTTGCTCCACCCCTACTTCCTGTCTGGCTTTCCCGCCTATACTGCCTGCCTGGCCAATCAGCGTTTTATTAAAATATGATTGACAGAATACAGATAATTCTCCTGTACCATTTCCCTCTTTTTTTTTTTTTCAAACAAAGAAAAATACCCATAGTCCATTTGTTGGGAATGTGGGCGTAGTATTTCAGGCTACTTCCTGCTGGTTGGGGGCGCTGATGATCTTATGGGGACCTAAAGAAAACTTAGAGTTATAATTCAAGTCCTGACTGGAGTATCCTGTGAGTCTCGATCATCTCAGGCTGCAGTCTTGAATCAGTTCTGGATGTAGAACTCAGACATCTGGGCCATTTATTCCTGTCGGAGATTTTTCAGGTGGCCTCCCTTGTTCAAACTGGATTTTTCTTAACTCTGAATAAATCCAGAGCCTCTCATTTTCTGTGGAAACAAAAGCAAAATATCTTCTCCAAAGTAGCATACCTTTTGACTTCAGTTTTGAAGCCAAGGTATTTTCAAAATACCTATCTTGGGTTAGTTCAGTATCATTTATAAACAAAAGTCTTTTAGCAGTTGTTGCTCCTTCCTCAGCAATCAAACAATTTAAAGAGAGCATAATAGCATACAGTATGAAGATTCTCTGTGCATTTTCCATCTTTATGTGGCTTTATTTTAACCTCTATTTCTTTTATTTTTACTTTTACTTTTTGAGACAGGATCTTTGTATATCTTTGTCCTGGAATAACACTGTAGACCAGGCTGTCTTTGAACTCAGAGATCCTCCTGTCTCTGCCTCCCCAGTGTTGGGATTAAAGGTGTATGCTACCACACCTTGTACTCACAGAGATCTGTCTCTGCCTCCCAGGCATTGGGATTAAAGGCGTGTACTACCACACCTTGAGGTCACAGAGGTCAATCTACCTCTACCCCTTGAAGTCACAGAGGTCAATATGCCTCTGCCTCCCAGGCATTGGGATTAAAGGTGTGTACCACCACACCCAACTACTCTCTTTCTTTCCTTTTAACTTTAAGAACTTTAACTTTTAGCCTGCATATACACACTGTAAACCATTTAGAGGTTTTCTTCCTCTTTGAATCTCTCTTTACTGTATATTTTTCTTTTTCTGACCATATGAGTCTTTAATTTACTAAGCAATATGGAGAGCTGTGGCTTTGACGGCTAGATCCAGCTCATTCCTTAGCTTTTCAGCCTCAAGGCTGAGGTACCAGCCAGAGCTGTGTTCACTGCCACAACTCTATGGCGTTTCAAGGTCCTTGCCAGCAAGCAAGCTGCAGCATTCTGCTCACAGACCACACTCAGTCGGACTGCCTGCCTGAAAGAGTCAGAGTTTGCTCTGGCAGGACAGCCCAGATAGCCGGCATTTTAAAACAGCACAGCTTTTTTCCTGCTACGACTGAAAACCGAAAAGCATGTGTTCAGCTTTTCACCAACAGCATTTAAGTGTTTCGTGGCAGGACCTCTTAATGAGCTACAAGGTTTTGCAGCTAAGGCTGAGTCAGGAAGCCTCTCTTATATGAGGGCACTTGCTTGCCTCTAGCAAGCAGAGCAGACCCGAGAAATTGCTGCTACCAAGAAACCATGCATAATGCTGTTATTTTGTTCTAGAATTACTTCCCAAGCTGTCTCAGGCTTTATGTGGATACAGTTGTCCACACGTTGGCGCCATTTGTAGCATGAGGGCCAGCTTGTTGGGGTTTCTGTCCCGCCCGGTACCCCAACAGCCGGCAAATCCCAAACAGAAATTACACACAGGACTCCATAAGGTTATAAACTGATTGGCCCATTAGGTCAGGCTTCTTGTTAACTCTTATAACTTATGTTACCCCATTATCCTTATCTATGTTAGCACATGGCTCCGTACCTTTCTCAGCTGGGCAGGTTACATGCTGCCTCTTCAGTGGTCTGCACAGGAATGCTGAGGGAGCTCTGCTTCCAGAATACTCCCAGTCTCTTTGCTCCACCCCTACTTCCTGTCTGGCTTTCCCGCCTATACTGCCTGCCTGGCCAATCAGCGTTTTATTAAAATATGATTGACAGAATACAGATAATTCTCCTGCACCAGGGGGTGAATATTATCCCAGTACATTTTATAAATGACATTGTTAAAAGTTATGAACAGCTTTTCAAAAAGGGAAAAAAATGTCTATTATTCGGGAAGGTGTTTGAAAACAGCTATATTGCTTTCTACCTGTTAAATCTGAGTGACTCCATATCATGAGGACCCTAGGAAGGAAGTTTGTTCTCCAGCAAACAATTGGCTGCCTGTTTCTTGTTAAACTGTCACCGTTTTGAGAGTTATAGTTCATCACATTGGAGTCCCCTAGGAAACGATTGTCCACAACATGAACTCAGAGACCCAGAGTAAAAAAAAAAAATCTGACATAATAAACACTGCCTTGTGCAGTAGAAGATTAAAGGGGACATTTATTTTACTGGGCTATTGACTCCACTATGGGATACCTGAAATTCCCAGAGTAGCCCACAATGAGAGTGACAGTGATAGGTTTGTATCTTTAAATATATACCATTGTGACTGCCAAGCTGCAGAGATAAATCTTTCTGAGGAATAACAGGAGACTTTCTCCTCTCAAAATAAATGGGCTCTGTTGAGCTATTTCCCAGGCTCTAGGGAGAAGGGTGGCCTTTGTCCTGGGTTCCTTCCCTGCCAGTCCTGATCTGCCTAGCCCTCTGTGGTAGGGCTATTCATCTGTCCTTCCTTCAGCTGTCGCATTTTATCACCTCAGCTCAGGCATTCTCTCCTGCATTTAATGGTCATTGCCTGATAGCCTCTGTCTAGCATCTTTTCCCAATGTCTCCCAGTACAAGGGGCTTTTGCCTGGTTCTTAAAAATCACCCTTTCAGAGAGTGGAACATTGTTGTGTGTTGTGCACCTGTGTGCAGGTGTGTATGAGAGACATCAGCTGATACAGAATAACTTCCTTAATTGCTCTCGGTGTTATTTCTTTGAGACGTGACCTTTCACTTGCCTAGGGTTTGTCTCTGAACCTATGGCCACACAGATGGCTCTGGTTAAACAGCACATCACAGAACAAGAGAAGATACGTGAACATTTATTCACATATATTGTGGCAGGGATGTGTATAGGGGTGGGGAGTCAATGGGGATGGAAGTGACAGTGTTAATTATGCATGGTGTAACAGCTACAAAATTATAAAACAAACAAATAAAATTTAGAATCTATGTATAAAAGTGTCAAGAAAAGAACACATTTAAATGTTGGAAAAATTATTACCATATTCTTCAAATGGCCAACCCTATGGAAAAACTCTATTAAATAAATGACAATGTAGTCAAAATTGATTTTAAAGTAGTTTCAAATTACAGAAAGTGCTGAGATCCTTTAACAATTTGGAACAATGCTTAATAAGTGAATATATTGCTTTCATGCCCTTAAAGTGTACAATGAAACATGGAACATTAAAGCATGATTTTATTTGCTCACAGAAGATTCTTAGAGTGGTGAACACATGTGTGATCCTCTCTGTGAAGGGCAACGCAATAGCAAACTTCCTGGTGCCTGTTGACCCAATACAAACACAGATATTTTCATTATTTTTTCCATAGCCATGGGACGCTGCAGCAACACTCTTTGTACAACAGATAAAAATGAGTACAGATTTTTTTTAATTCAAGGTTTAGCATCATTCTCAAAGAAATGTGTGACCCATCCCATCTCATGGCAATTGCTGGGATATTGTGGGAGACTGCCATTGTCCTTACTGTTGAGCTGATGACATAACTAATACAATTTCCGGATTCTGGGTGACACGGTATTAGTTTCAAAATCTGTTTGAATCACCTTTAATGTATCTCTCAGTCAATTGTGGGGCTCTTTGAGTATCTACACTGAGACACAGAGAAAAGATTATTTAAAAAGATACCCTCATGGTATTATTGAAAGACTATATTTGATTGTCATTGTGAGTTTGTATAAATATATGATTACATACTACCAAAAACATGATTTTTTGTAACTTCTACACATACATTTAAATGTTTTTAGCCTTGTACCATAAAAGTTGCCAGCCCTCAGTACTAGATGAGTCACATGCTTGACCTTGACGTTGACTAATTTATGATCATAATATTCTGGAATATGGAATGGATTTTTGAAAAAAAGACCTAATTTCTTAGAATATAATCATACAATTATTTCTACCAAGAGCTTTCCATACAGAAGGTACTGGACAGTATATGGTGCTAGCTTCATTTCATCAGAAGATCACAAAATTTACCAGTGGAGATCATTTTATCTGTATTTGGAGAATCACAAAGAAACTTAAAGCAAACATAAATGTTTGGATTGCAGTCACCATCTGGAATTCATAAAATTTCTCTCCCTTTATTTCACATTTCTTTTTCTTTTTAGTTGATATTTCTGCATAGCCAAGGATATCATTAAACTTCTGATTCTTCTTATCTGCCTCATTCTTGCTGGGATTAGAGGTATTTGGCGCCATGCCACCACGCTCAGTTATGTGCCTCTGAGGATTGAACAGGAATGTCAGGCAATCACTCTACCAACTGAACTACATCCCTACCCATTTCCTGATGAAACAGCACAGGAACGACTGAAATGTTCAAAATGATTCCTGTCAAGACTGGAAAGCAGGCAGAGGAATTACCTAAACAAAATCACTTATGTGCTAGAAAGTGATTTTTATTTTAGGGATAAGCTATCTAGGGCTAATTTGCCTTATTTGATAATATTTGTTTTTTTAAACCATAACTATTTCCAGATCCAATTCAAGATATCCAGAACTTGTTGAGATAACAAGAAGGGAATATAGAAACAAGTGTATGAGTTACTTTTTACATTGCCATGAGATAATGTCTGAAAATAAGCAATTTAGGTAGGACACTAATATCACCTAAACCCCTGTCAAGGTCACAGGGACCACTAGGGGAAAAAACTAATAGAAAGACTACAAACATCTAAGATTATGGAGGGCCAAGACCCAACAATGTCTTCTGGATATACCAGATCTGTTTCACTGATGAACTCTCTGTGGATGTTGCCTACATAAGACCAGCAGAAGATCAATCAATAATCCAGCAGGGAAGCAATGCATAGTTTGACAGGTCTCTCCAAACTGAGAGCATATTGACAGTAAATGACTTGTGGCATGAGAATCTTTTTTCTTTAAGGGTATATTCCCTGATGGATGCACCATCCCCCACTGACTTTCCCACCCAGATGAATATATGGTCAGCATAGATTGAAATGGCAAGTTATAAACAATCTAAATAGAATAAAAAGACAGAAATTTGTGAGTAGGATGGGAAAAGAAGCTTAGATTTAGAAGGAATTAGAGCAAAGAGGAGTGATGAATATGATCAAAATATGCTGTATGCATATATGAAATTCTCAAATAACTAATGAGATATTGTATATAAAGAGAAGCCACTTAAAGGAGGAAGGATTTGTCTCAGTTTACAGTCCCCAGGATAAGCCATGGCAGAGAAAGCAGATGGCAGATGGTCACCATCGAATCTGGTCAGGCATTGAGGAGGGGACGGAAGAAGTATTGCTGGGCTCCAAAATCTCAGGAAACATCCTTGTTACCCACTTCCTACAATGAAGCTTTACTTCTTAAAATTTCCACAACCTGCTCAAACTGTATTACCAGCTTGAGAATAAATGTTGAAACAGAGGAGCCTGTGGGAGACATTCCATGTTGAAACCACTACGCCTGACAGATATTAATTTTGAAATAAAATGTCAAGTCAATACCATTCATCGTCCTCATATGTGTGTTGTATCCTTACACACCAGCAGTAGTGAGGGAGGTTTCTCTGGGCTTTGTGGGCCACAGTCTAGGAGCATGATATTTATATTCCTGGCTTCTTTCTGCATGATTTTATTTTTATACTTTCCTCCCATAATTTCACCACTGTTTCTTTCTTTTGAAAATGTCATATTTATATGGAGGACATATGTATAGAAAGCATATAACTTGCCATAAACCTTGTAGGTGGCATACTACATTTGTATATATCTAATATTGTGTTCACAGAGTATCATTCTACAAATGATCATCTGCCTTGCTGAAGTTTTGCACTACATATTGGGTTTATGCAAGAAACTGCACTCATGCTCTAGGCCAATACTTTACTTGCAGTATTTTGTATTCTGGGGTGATACAGCTATCCTACCAACAAAGCTGTTTTGTTTTAATATTAAAACTTAATTACACATTCTCAAACCACTGATAATATAAAGTTTCCTTGCTTGTCAAAGCAGCAGATAGGAGTATTTTAAAAGCTTTATTTCCATTATGTTTGTAATCCTGTTTGTATTTTGAGAAGTTTCAAATTATAGGTGTACTGGAAGGCATTTTATTACTTTGTGCTTTGAGAATTCTGAATATTATAATATATCCCATTAGAATCGATGTACTGTATCATTACACATTACAGGTAAACTCACACCTATAATGTGAGAGGGGTTATAAAATTGAAATAGAATAACATTTTTCCCATTTCTCTAGTATTTTATGCATTTCATTTACTAAAAAACATAAAATGGTCAGTAAAATATTTACTAGTACTTTGAAAGTCTCTGAGGACATAAATTGAGTTGTGCAATATCTCTGGTTTTCCATGAAACACCTTGCTTCAAAACACTGTAGTCTGGATTTTATTTTATTTTTAAATTTAAGTTTCCATGTTTTTCAATGCTAATCTACTAAAAATCTAGAGGAAGAGGACATTGCCATTTTTCATTAAAATTCTTATAATTTACTTTATTGTTGCTGACAAAATCTCATATGGAGCTTGTGTATTTGCAGTTCTACTATCAGAATATTTATGGTGTTTTATTTATTTGTTTTTGGGTATCTTTATGTCATGTGTGTGTGTCTATGTGTGTATGCTTGTATGTGTATATGTGTGCATGTTCCCTTGGGAGCTGTCATTGGGTCTTACTTGATTTCTCTGCACTTTATTTACTGAGGCAGTGTTTCACACTGAGACAAGCACTCTCAAAGTATTAGTATGGTATCTATCTACTTCCAGTGATCTCTCTCTCTTCCTCCTGGATAATGAGATGACAGGTTGCTACACCGCCCTTGATTTTAGTGGGTTCCAGGAATCAGAATCAGACTCTGGCTCACGCCCCAGTGCATACTTCAACATTCAACTATAATAGAAGAGCTGAAATTAAGAGTCTTAGAATGCCTGCACCCATAAGACATTTTCACTGTCTCATAACGGGCAGCTTCAGCTGCCGTCCATACTGTGCTAGTGTGCCCTGTTCTATCTGACGTCATTGACTGTATGTCTTCTGGACATTAAGGATCACTTCTGCTGTCCAGGCTCCAGTCCCTCCCCAATTTTTTTTTAAAAAGAAACTAGGATGTATTATTTAAGAGTGAGCCCTTAACATTTGTAATACCCCTTTACTACTGGAAAATATAATGAAGGAGGAATTGGGAAAATAACAATGGAACTTGGTGGAATTCATAGTTAGTTTTCATGTTAGTTTTAGAAAATGTCTGTCTTCTGGTGCGGGAGAATTGTCTGTAATCTGTAAATTATATTTTAAATAAATGTTGATTGGCCAGGCAGGAAGTATAAGTGGGTCAATAAGACAGGAAGTAGAGGCAGGGCGATGAAAACAGGAGTATTCCAGGAAGGAGGAAGCCATTCCTCCATTCCTGCCCAGATCACCAAAGAAGCAACATGTGAGCTGACAGCTGAAAAAGGTACCAAGCCATATGGTTAACATAGATCAAAATAATGGGTTAATATAAGCTAGAAGAGTTAACAAGAAACCTGAGCTAATGGGCCAATCAGTTTATAATCTTATGGAATCTTGTGTGTGATTGGCTAACTGTGATTATTTTTGGGACTTGCCAGCAGTGGGGTACTGGGTGGGACAGAAACTCCAACAAGCTGGCCCTCATGTTACAGTCTTCTCCATCCTTGTATCTCATTCCACACAGTTGGCAGTCTCTCCAATGTAATGGAAAAGGATCATTCTAGAACTGAAGAGTTTTGCAGATATGTTTCTCACTTGACATTTATTAAATTGTTTAATTTATTTATCGAAATTAATGCACACTGACTTCTATAGCATGAAAATGCCTACTTACAAGGTAACTTATTTCTCCCTTTTTATCTATCTATCTATCTATCTATCTATCTATCTATCTATCTATCATCTATCATCTATTTATATATCTATCATCTGTCTATCTATCTTTATCTATCTATCTATCTATCTATCTATCTATCTATCTATCTATCTATCTATCATCTATCTATCTATAGTTTTAGGCAGAGTCTCACTATGTAGCCTTGGCTGGGCTAGAACTCAACATAGTGAGCAGACTCCCTTAAACTCATAGAGATTCATTGATTCTACCTATATAGTATTTGGATTAAAGGTGTGTACCACCAAGGCCTGCCAGGAATGGTTACTTTTAATTGTCAACTCTCTGAAACCTGTGATTACCTGGGAGGAGAATGTCACCTAGGGCCTGTTTACACCAGGTTGGTATGTAAGCAAGTCAGTAGAGGACTTAAATGACACTCGAAGATTCAGTCTAAAAGGGGCAGCTCCATTCTCTGATTTGGGGACCTGGACTTCATAAGAATAGAAGAAGTTAACAAAGTATTAAACATAGAGACAGACATTCATCTTTTCTCAACCTTTCACTGTGAATGTAGCTGGTTACATTAGCACCATAGGTTGACTTTATTACAAGTCAATACAACCTAGCATTATGAGCAAAATGAAAAGCTTTACTCCCATGAATTGATTTTTGTCAAGATATTTTTGCAACAACATAATTTGAAGCAAGAACTTGTCTAGACTCATCCTCCAAAGTCATCACTTCAAACACTTACTTTGTTATGTGAGAAGATAATTTATTTCCTTATACTTTTAATAATATTTTAAACATTGATTTTTGTATAAAATCCATTTATTTAAATCATATACTTTTCAATCCCCCCTCCAAATTTTGGCCGTGAGTTATTTGTATATCCTAGACCATGTGTATTTTAGGGAATAATTCTTAACCTTTTAGAAATTTCTTTTCAATGAATAGATCTGAGCGAAATCTAAAATGTTTATCATTTTCTAATAATAAAATCTGTGATGACATTATAATCATAGAGTTCACTAAATCATTTCATTTGATCTCCACCAGCTTTAATTAATTGGAATATTAGATAAAAACCTCAATGAATAAGTATGCACAGGGTGATAATGGAAATTCCTAGGTTACAAAGATTTTTTTAAATTAAATTTATTTATTTATCTTACATTTTGAGTTTCTATTTGCTTTCAAATCTTATGAAGAAAACATTTAATTGAGGTGATTATTCACAGTTTTAGAAGTTCAGTCCATTGTCATCACAGCAGGACCATGGAGGCATGCAGACAGACATGGTAGCTGAGAGTCTTAAATCATACAGGTAACAGGAAGTCAGTTGTAGCACTGAGCAAAACTTAAGCAAAAGACCTCAAACCATTTCCCACAGTGACTTACTTCCTCTAACAAGACCATATTTCTCTAATAAAATCACACCTCCCAATAATGCAACTCCCTTTTTGGGGTCCATTTTCTTACAAACCACCACAATCCTGACTCCAGTTTTCCTCTGTCTTCTCTTCCCTGTCACTCTCCCTGCTTGGCTTTCTACTCTGTTTCTGTTCAAAAAGGAGCAGGTCTCTCATTGGCATCAACAAAAGCATGGCATATCAAGTTTCAATAAGTGTAAGGAATTTTGTATTAAGACTGAACAAGGCAACTCAATATGAGAAACACTTTTCCAAAATGCAGCCAAAACACTAGGGACATCCCCTGCTCCTACTGTTAGGTGTCACTCAAGTAGACTAAATTACACACCTGTCACATATATGTACAAACCTAGGTCAGTCCCATCCAGGCTTCCCAGTTATTGGTCCGCGTCTCTTTGAGTCCTATGAGCTTAGGACTATTGAGTCTGTGTATTTTCTTGTGATGTTTTTGACTCTTCAGGCTCTTACAATCTTTATTCTTTCCTTTCCCTAGGATTCCCTGAGCTCAGCCTCATGCATGGCTGTGGATCTTGACATCTGTTTACTTCAATTATGAGAGCTGTCTGATGACAATGGTGGTAGTCCTCAAACTATGAGTATAACAGAATATCATTAGGCATCTATAAGTTGACTTTTTTTTCTCTGATCCTGTTTGGTTCTATTCTTGGTCTCTGGGCCATCCAATCTCTCTGTCCTAGCACACCAGGCAGTGTCATGGGCGGGCTCACTCTTGTGGTATGGACCTCAGGCTAGAACAATCATTGGCTAGCCATGACTGCAATCTCTATGCCATCCTTTCCCCAGGACATTCCATAGACAGGACAGACTGTAGGTCAAAAGATTTGTGGCTGGTTCTTCTCACAATTGATCCACTGGGAATCTTCCCTGGGCACAGGAGACAGCCACTTCAGGCTACATAGTCACTGTTGCTAGGAGTCTATACTAAAGTCTTCTTTGTAGATTCCTGGGCGGGTATCATTGCATCAGGTTTCTATCTGACCCTGGACTGACCCCAACTTCTAGTCATCTTTTTCAATGCTTCCCTCTCTATTTATCCCCCAAGTCTGATTCATTTTTTTTCCCATCATCACCCACTCTTAGGCCACCCACAAAATACCTTCTATTTTGCCTCACCAGGGTGATCCATGCATCCTTCCTTGTGTTCCCCTTGTCATTTAGCCTCTCTGGGTCTGCGGAATGTAGCATGATTATGCTTTACTTTATAGCTAATATCTCCTTGTAAGTAAATACATATGATATTTGTCTTTATGGGTTTAGATTACCTGACAAAGGATGATTTTTTTCTAGTTCCATTAATTTACCTGCAAATTCCATTATGTCATTGCTTTAAACACCCAAGTAATACCCCATTGTGCAAATGTACTCTTTAACCATTCCTCAGCTGAGGGACATCTAGGTTGTTTCCAAGTTCCGGCTATTACAAAGAAAGCTGCTAAGAACATAGTTGAGCAAATGTCCTTGTGGTATGATTGAGCATTCTTTGGGCATATGATCATGATTGGTATTGTGGTGACTTGAGGTAGATTTGCCATTTTCTGTCAAAACTCCGTATTGATTTCCATAGTGGTTGTAAAAGTTTTTGCTCTCACTAGCAGTAGAGATAGATTTTTATCCCTGCTCCCCATATTTTCCAGCATAGGTTGTCATTTGTGATTTTTATCTTAGACATTCTGACAGGTATAAAATGGAATCTCTGAGCCATTTTGACTTGCATTTCAATGATAGCCAAAGATGTTTAACATTTTTATAAATGTTTTTCAGTCATTTTTAGATTCTTCTGTTTGGTGATACTTTGTTTATGATCTAACAAATAAATCATGCCTGAAGACTAGATTGCAAAGCTTGCCACATTACCTAGTCATACAGGCCAGGCAGTGGTGGCACACGCCTTTAAGCCCAGAAATTACACTAGGTAACCAAAGAGACTGGTGGTGTGCACTTTAATACCACCATTAAAGAAGAATATAAGGTGAGATTAAACAGGATCTCTCTCTCTTTAAACTCTGAAGATTTTATAGCAGTAATAACTCTCTAGTGGCTTGGCTTCTTGCTTCTCTGATTTTTTCAACCTGAACTCCAATACCTGTTTCTTATTTTTTTATTATTCATGCTACATCTGGTGTCCAAGATTTGGGTTATGAATTAAATGAAAAAGCCGTTTGCTTGTGGTTTTACAATCACCAGCATAGGCCAGAGTTACACATGTCTGGAGTCACCACTGTACTGACAAGATTTTCTTTCTTGTCTCCTCGTAGACTATCTCTGAATCCTCTTCTTGGACTTCTAACAACCTAGGTAGCTGCCATGAAATCCAGTAAGGCTCTTACTGTTATAACCAGTACAAATAAGTCTCATATCTGCATCATTATTGGAGACAGATTTGGTGAGAAAATTGAGAATTCTAAAGGGAGGAATTAATTAAAAGAGAGAGCTTTTTCCCACATAAAAAAATGGAAGACACAATTGTGATAGAGAAAGTCAGGACTCTGTATGGTTACATAATGCATGATTTAAAACTGGAACAATTAAATGAAGGGATAATCAATTTAACTGGGATTGACACACTGTTAATTGGCATTTTGATAATCCTTGTCATTTTGCTAAGATTTGGTTTATCTCTTAAAAAGTTATTTGTTTTGACTACCAAGATACAGGTCTTAAAAAAACTTAATAAAACAGATCATAGATATATTTAGAACCAGATACAGGAATTTAAAAGGGGCACCAATTTTGGAATTGCATTATAAGGTTAGAGAATAACAGCCTTAAGGTTTGCCAACAACCAACTGCCTAGTGATAAATATCCACAAGGCTGTGCAAGAGTTAAATGTACTCCTGTGAAAATATTGAATTTCAGGAGATTCAAGGAAGGAATAGACCCATATGGCATGAATTCACCTTTTGAAAAGCAAATGTTAAACTCATGGTCAGTTTGAAAGACCATCCTGAGGGTGTTAACCACATGGAGACCCTCACCCAAGAACCGAGTCCGAGCCACTGGACGCAAAAGCAAGAGGCAATTTTTTTATTGCTAACATAGGACCTATGGGTGCTGCAGTCACCTGGAGAACTGAGCACCCCGGGCTGGGTTTTGGGGCAGATTATATAGGGAAGGGGCAGGCAGAAGCGAGCATACAGAAGCAAATGCATGGTTACAGGGGTATCATTGGTCAATTTTAATGAGGCCATGAGGTCATGTCTAAGACAGGTGCCGGCTTTCCGCTGGGTGCCTGACAGTTTGGGGGCTCTTCGACAGTTTGGGGACTTTCCATTCCTCCCCCTTAATCTTGTTCATGCAAGTGGCATAACTCTTGGTGTCAAACCACAGGCATCCTGTTATGCAGACTCGACAATAACATCTGTGCCTTTGTTATGAGCCTCCAGTGTTTGGTTCAAGCCTTGCTTATAATGGCGTTACAGCAGCTAAACAGCCAGGCAGGTAAACACTAGAGATACTTGATTAAAGTTGTTTTGCAGCCTTGTCCACAATTACAATGGAGTATCTGGTTCAGAGAAGGGGTTCAGGCTATTTAACAATGGAGTAAAGCTAAATATATGGAAATCTGCCATGATCAACTTCTTGGAGAAGGGAATTTTGCTATTATAGAAAGGCAATCATTATATGATGACCATGCCCTGGCTCTATGCCATGCAGCAGCTTTGACTGCTTGGGAGAGAATTGGAAAAGTAGGAAAGAAGACTGAACCACTTACTAAAGTCATGTAAGGCTTAAAAGCAAACTTCATAGATTTCCTACAAAGATTGACATCAGCAGTAAAAAGAATGACACCAAATTTAGAAGCTAGACAAACAGTAATTGAATCCCTAGCTTTTTAAAATGCTAATTCTCAACACAAAAGTTAAGCCTTTACAGGCAAGATCAGCACCCTTGGAGGATTGAATCTAAGACAAAAATCAATATTGATGATACTTAGTTAAGAGAGGTGATTTCCATAAGTTAGAGGGAAAATCAAAATCTCAAAAGTTATAAAGTGGCAAATAAGGTTGCCTTAAAAGAAATTGTAAACAATGAGTTCATAGAAGCAATGTTTATTTTATGCATAAACACAGAATGCTCTCCATACTGGATTATGCATAAGGTGTAGCAAAGGCAGACATTTGACTAACGAATGTTGATCAACAAGAGATATTCAAGGTAATCTTTGCCCATTGGGAATCTCCTAGATGTTGCTCTTGCAGTCCCCTATGTCAAATCTGATTCAATTGTTTCCTGGCATCCTAGTGGAAACTCCTTCCCTGAGCACTTAAAGAACCCAGTGCTTATTATATGAAACCATACTGCTCTAAATAATAAAACATCTATAGAAGTGAGAAGAAAAATGAAGGGAAAACCATAAAGCAAACTTCTATAAGTGAACAAAGACCAAAATTAAAAATACAAATAAATGACTCTGTCACTGAAGTTCTGGTACACACATGTATGGGGATAACAATAATTTCTTGAGAATCTTGGCATCCAAATTGGTCTCTTCAAGAGTTAAATTTTCAGGTTTTAGGGACTGGAACTTTATCTCAGGTAAAACAGAGTGGCAGATAAGATGTATGTATAGGGCTGGAAGGGCAGAAAGGACAATAAAAACCTTATTTTGCCAACAAAGCAATGAACTTGTAGGGATGTAATTTGTTACAGCAATGGCACACTAATACTAACATTCCCAAATTTTAGAAACAAACTATAACTTAGCATGTTTCTGTGAATGAAATGGCACAGTGCGATAAGTAATAAAGGATCCACCGGACTAGATTAATACAAAATATACAGCTTTAATAAACAGAAGAAAGAAAACTTACAAAAACCAGGGTTACAGCAATCCAGGAATGCAGATGGCAAAGAGGAAGAGGCAAGCGCACCTGGATCTTTTATTTGTTTTGTGTGGCCCCAGGGGGACACACCCTAAGCAGAATGTGATTGGCTGAAGTTCCCCATCATGTGAAAAATATTAGAAGATATTATAAAGAACAGTAAGTGACCATTCAGGTTGACCAAGAACAGAACACAACAACTGCTGATCTTCCAAAGGCACCAACAGCGCTACATTTAAAAATGGTTGACTGACAAACCTATGTGGGTTATGCATTGGCCTTTAACAAGATGGAAAATGCAGACTTTAGAACAGCTCATACAGGAGCAACTAAGAGCTCAGAATATTGAAGAATCTGCCAGTCCTTGGAATTCTCCTGTACTCGTTGTTAAAAAAACCTGAAAAATAGAGAATGGTAAGAGATCTAAGAGCTGTTAATAAAATAATTCAGCCTGTAGGCTCCCTAGACTCTGGCATTCCTGTATAAGGAAATTACACTTTTATTTTCCATTCTCCCAGACCCAAAGAAACATTAAAAAAAAAATCTGTATTAATAAGAACACAGCTTGACCAATGGTTCAGATCTGTTCCTAACTAGATTTTACATCTCAAATTAGCCCATTTGCATTCATCTGTATATCACTCCAAGGCTGTGACCTACTGGTAAGGTTTCAGCATCATTTTCTTTCTGCAGTTACATGGCATCTGTTTGACTACACCTACTCTCTATATATACTTCTGTTCAGATGTCCCACCTGGCTAGATTCTGCCCTGCCACAGGCCAAATGAGCTTCTTCATTAACCAGTGGTAATAAAACATATTCACAACACACAGAGGGAAATCCTATATCACATTCCTTTGCCTTCTCTAATACCTAAAGGATGACCTCTCATAGTTATTGTTTTAAAAGACTATTTCTTTACTATATCTTACAAGAAAAAAGAGAAAAATTTGTTTTTACGGTGTCCACTTATAATAATTCCTAGCTTTCTAAGATATTTAAATAGAAGATTCTTCTACAGGGAGTGTTAAAGAGCCACACCCTATGCAGATATTTTGTAAGTCAGCTATTGGAAATTTTGTGTAAACAATTTCCTGAATCTACAGTTTACAATTATCTGGATGATATTTTTGCTAATTCAAATGCTTTATAAAGAATGTTTGAAGAAGAAAATTTTGCCTTGTTGATGATTACAAATTGCTCCTAAAAATACAAAGATAAGAAGCTATTAAGTATTTAGGTTATAAAATAAGTTTACAAAAAATTAAACACCAAAAGGTACAAATTAAAAGACATTGGTGGCAGACAGATACTGATAATTAAAGATTGCTAGGAGGCATTTCCAATCTGTGGCCCACTATTGGAATAAAACCTGAGGAACTAACAAATTTAAAATAAAAAATAAACTAAGGTGGTAACAAAAATTTTTATATTGTCCTAAGAAATTATCAGGTGTAGCTGAGAGAGAATTGTCTTTGATATAAGAGAAATTACAGAAGGTACATGTAGATCATGTGGTTCTGAATCTTAACTGTATTCTGGTCATACTGCTCTTTAAACACTTGCATACAGGAATTTTAATGGAGGGTGAAGATACTATTTTAAAATGGTTCTTTTCACCACATAAACGGAGTAAAAAACCAAAAGCATGTTGCAAAGGTCTCTGAGATAATTTTCAAATGAAAATTGACACTGTATTAATTAGCAGGAAGAGACCCAGCAGAAATTATAATGCTTTTTAATAATGATAAAATTGGAAAAATATGTGCAGAAAGTTAACTCTGGCAAAGAGCTTGTAGGAAATTTTGGAAGAGACTAGCAACAATCAAAAATAGGAGAATTCAACTTATAAAGGGAACTAACTGGAGCCTTCCTCATATTGTATAGGAAAACCAATAACTGAAGCTCCTAAATTCTATACTGATGCAAATAAATCAGAAAAGGCAGGTTAGAAATCAGAAAATTTAAATAAAGTTGATTATGGTTAAGTAAAGTCCTTATAATATGTCCAAAAGTCAGAATTATATAATTTTCTCATGATACTAAGGGATTTTAAAGAACCTCTCAACATAGGTACTGATTTGCCACATGCAGAAAGAGTTATTTTGCATATTGAAACTACTGAATTTATGCAAGATGATACACAATTCACTTTATTATTTATTCAGTTACAAGATGCAATCGGGAAAAGGCATTATCCCCTATACATTACACACATCTGATGTCATACAGGTCTGCCAACTCCTCTAGCACAAGGTAAAGCAGAAATCTATCAATTATTGATTAGAAATGGGCTAAAGGACTTAGAGTTTCATAAAAATATCTTGTCAATAGCAAAGTTTTAAAAAAGACTTTTCCATCACGTCAAAATAAGCCAAGGACATTTTTTTACTTGTTATTTATTTATGCAACCAAACACCACTACATACAGGAAATATTACAAAGAATGAAATATAGAAAATGGATATGTTTCATTTTGTAGAATTTGGAAGATAAAATTATGTACAGCACTCTATTAATATCTACTCAGTTTTTCAATTGATAATTGCTTTGAGTTCAGAAAGGGTTTATTTGGTAATCACATAGTTGCTACAATCATGTCCATTATGGATATAACTGCACAGATAAAAAGAGACACTGCTCCAGTAAATGTTTATAAAGGAATAAAACTGTTTTTGCTTATTGTAATATAGAGACAATCCTAGAGGGCAGGCAGCTATAGAAAGATCAAATCAAACTGTAAAGGCTATGTCAAATAAACAGAAAGTGATGGTTAAGCCCCATAAATATATTGCATAATGCTTTAGCAACTTGGAATTTTCTAAATGCTAATAATAAAGAAACAGCAGTCGCAGAGAGACATTGGAGAGTAAAAAGAACTAGGAAATTAT
Organism: Myodes glareolus; assembly: GCF_982192425.1. NCBI lineage: Eukaryota > Metazoa > Chordata > Mammalia > Rodentia > Cricetidae > Myodes > Myodes glareolus. The sequence goes on from NC_142045.1 coordinate 1,775,490, forward strand.
ATCATCTAATATGCTTTAAAGATGTACTGACCTCCAGCTAGCCCTGTTGCCCTGCTGAGCAGTTCTTCCCAGAGAGGTGAGTGGGTGCTAGCCTGGGCAGCCTGCCTGCCTGTCTGGGAAGGGAGCACAGCCCTCCCCCCCTCAGCTTCTGCGGCAGGGTCTTCGGTGTTCCAAGGGACCCCTCCCCTCCCCCCACTGCTGCAGGCCCTTTGTCTCCTGAGTCCTGGGAAGACCAGCTAGCCCTGTTGCCCTGCTGAGCAGTTCTTCCCAGAGAGGTGAGTGGGTGCTAACCACTGCCCAGGAAGAGAGCACAGCCCCCCCCCCCCCAGCATCTGCAGCAGGGTCTTTGGTGTTCCAAGGGACCCCTCCCCTCCCCCCACTGCTGCGGGCCCTTTGTCTCCTGAGTCCTGGGAAGACCAGCTAGCCCTGTTGCCCTGCTGAGCAGTTCTTCCCAGAGAGGGCTGAGGAGCTCTATCCAGAGAGTGCTGTGAAGTCCTACCCAGAGAGTGCTGAGGAGTTCTATCCAGAAAGTGCTGAGGAGTTTCATCCAGAGTGGAAGAGATGGGCAGGCGCCAATGCAAGAATTCCTCCAACAACCTGAAAGGCAACATGAGACCGCCAGAATCCAGGGAGCTCGAAACTAGAAGAATTGAACACCCTACGCCAGAAGAAATAGAAGAAATTGACTCTAAGCGCTTCTTTATGAAAATAATAGAGGAAATTAAACAGGAGGTGAAAATCTGCCGTAAAGAAATGGAAGATAAGTATAACAAAAAAATTGAGGAAATGAGTAAAGAAATGGAAGAGAAATATACCAAAAAGTTTGAAGAAATGAGTAAATCCGTAAATGAAATTCTGGGAAACCAAGAAAAAACAATCAAACAGGTAATAGAAACAGTTCAAGATTTGAAAACTGAAATGGAGTCAATGAAGAAATCACAAACCGAGGGCCGGCTGGCTATGGAAAATCTGGGTAAACGAACAGAGACTTCAGAAACAAGCTTAACCAATAGAATACAAGAGATAGAAGAAAGAATCTCAGACTCTGAGGACACCATAGAGAAATTAAACACTCTGTCCAAAGAAAACAGCAAATCCAACAAATTCTCATCACAAAACATTCAGGAACTGTGGGACACAATAAAAAAACCAAATCTAAGAATAATAGGAGTAGAAGAAGGAGAAGAATTGCATTTCAAAGGTCCAGAAAATATACTCAACAAAATTATAGAAGAAAACTTTCCCATCCTAAAGAACGATATTCCTATGAAGGTTCAAGAAGCATACAGAACACCGAATAGACTGGATCAGAAAAAAACATCCCCTTGTCATATAGTAATCAAAACACAAAGCATTCAGACTAAAGAAAGGATATTGAAAGCTGCAAAGGAAAAAGGTCAAGTAACTTATAAAGGTAAACCTATTAGACTTACACCAGACTTCTCTATGGAAACCATGAAAGCCAGAAGGTCCTGGATAGAGGTACTGCAGAAACTAAGAGACAATGGATGCAAACCCAGACTACTTTACCCAGCCAAGCTATGGTTCACTATCAACGGAGAAAACAAAATATTCCAGGATAAAAACAAATTTAAACAATACGTAGCTACTAATCCAGCCTTACAGAGAATACTAGAAGGAAAATCACAACCCAAGGAATCCAACATTCCCAACACTGCCTACATTAACTCAGACATTTAGCGACCCTCCACAAGCACAACTCAAAGAAGGAAAACACATACACGCTACTACCCAAAAAAATGACCGGAGTCATCGATCACTGGTCATTAATATCACTTAATATCAATGGTCTCAACTCACCTATAAAGAGGCACAGACTTAGAGATTGGATACGAAAACAGGACCCAACATTCTGCTGTCTACAAGAAACACAGCTCAACCACAAAGACAGACACCTACTCAGAGTAAAGGGTTGGGAAAAGGTTTTCCAAGCAAATGGACCTAAGAAACAAGCGGGTGTGGCCATTCTAATATCTAACAAAATCGACTTCAAACTAAAATCAATCAGAAGAGATGGAGATGGACATTTCATACTCATAACAGGAACAACTCATCAGGAAGAAGTCTCAATCTTGAATATCTATGCCCCTAATATAAAGGCACCCACATATGTAAAAGAAACTCTTCTAGAACTCAAGGCAGTCATCAAACCACACACACTAATAGTAGGAGACTTCAACACTCCTCTCTCACCAATGGACAGGTCAATCAGACAGAAACCTAACAGAGAAATAAGAGATTTACTGGAGGTACTGAATCAAATGGACTTAACAGACATCTATAGAACACTCCACCCAAATAGGAAAGAGTATACCTTCTTCTCTGCAGCTCATGGAACCTTCTCGAAAATTGACCACATACTTGGTAACAAAGCAAACTTCCACAGATACAAAAAAATATTAGTGACCACCTGTGTCTTGTCAGATCACCATGGATTAAAATTAGAATTCAACAACAATGGTACCCCAATGAAGCCAACAAACTCATGGAAGTTGAACAGTCAACTACTAAATCACCCCTGGGTCAAGGAAGAAATAAAGAAAGAAATTAAAGTCTTCCTTGAATATAATGAAAACAAAGACACAACGTATTCAAACCTATGGGACACAATGAAAGCAGTGCTAAGAGGAAAGTTCATAGCACTAAGTGCCCACCTAAAGAAAGCAGAGAAAGCACACATTGGAGACTTAACAACACACTTGAAAGCTCTAGAAAAAAAAGAAGCTGATTTACCCAGGAGGAGTAGAAGACTGGAAATAATCAAACTGAGGGCTGAAATCAACAAAATAGAAACACAGAAAACAATTCAAAGAATCAATGAAGCAAAAAGCTGGTTCTTGGAGAAAATTAACAAGATTGACAAACCCCTATCCAAACTAATCAAACGGCAGAGAGAGAACTTGCAAATTAATAGGATCAGAAATGAAAAGGGGGACATAACCACAGACACAGAGGAAATACAGAGAATCATTAGATCTTACTACGAAAGTTTATATGCCACAAAGTTGGAAAATGTAAAAGAAATGGACATTTTTTTAGATAAGTACCATATACCAAAGTTGAACCAAGACCAGGTGAACAATCTAAATAGACCTGTTAGTCGTGAAGAACTAGAAGCTGTTATCAAAAATCTCCCTACCAAAAAAAGCCCAGGACCAGATGGTTTCAATGCAGAATTCTACCAGAACTTCCAGGAAGAGCTAATACCTATACTCCTTAATGTATTCCACAATATAGAAAAAGAAAAGTCACTGCCAAACTCCTTTTATGAAGCTACAGTCACCCTAATACCAAAACCACACAAAGACACAACCAAGAAAGAGAATTACAGGCCAATCTCACTCATGAACATCGATGCGAAAATTCTCAATAAAATACTGGCAAACCGAATCCAAGAACACATTAGAAAAATCATACATTATGATCAAGTAGGCTTCATCCCAGAGATGCAGGGATGGTTCAACATACGCAAATCTATCAATGTAATCCATCATATAAATAAACGGAAAGAAAAAAATCATATGATCATTTCGTTGGATGCTGAAAAAGCGTTTGACAAAATTCAACACCCTTTTATGATAAAGGTGTTGGAGAGACTGGGGATACAAGGATCATACCTAAATATAATAAAAGCAATATACAGCAAGCCGACAGCTCACATCAAATTGAATGGAGAGAAACTCAAAGCCTTTCCACTAAAATCAGGAACACGACAAGGCTGTCCACTCTCTCCATACCTCTTCAATATAGTGCTTCAAGTTCTAGCAATAGCAATAAGACAACATAAGGGGATCAAGGGGATTCGAATTGGAAAGGATGAAGTGAAACTTTCGTTATTTGCAGACGATATGATAGTGTACATAAGCGACCCCAAAAACTCTACCAAAGAACTCCTACAGCTGATAAACACCTTTAGTAACGTGGCAGGATACAAGATCAACTCCAAAAAATCAGTGGCACTCCTATACACAAAGGATAAAGAAACGGAGAGGGAAATCAGAGAAACATCACCTTTCACGATAGCCACAAACACCATAAAATATCTTGGGGTTACTCTAACCAAGGATGTGAAAGACCTATTTGACAAGAACTTTAAGCCTTTGAAAAGAGAAATTGAGGAGGATACCAGAAAATGGAAAGACCTCCCCTGCTCTTGGATTGGGAGAATCAACATAGTAAAAATGGCAATTCTACCAAAAGCAATCTACAGATTCAATGCAATCCCCATCAAAATCCCATCAAACTTCTTCACAGACCTTGAGAGAACAATAATTAAGTTTATATGGAAAAACAAAAAACCCAGGATAGCCAAAACAATCTTATACAATAAAGGAACTTCTGGAGGCATTACTATCCCTGACTTCAAACTCTATTACAGAGCTACAGTATTGAAAACAGCTTGGTATTGGCATAAGAACAGAGAAGTCGACCTATGGAATCGAATAGAAGACCCAGATACTAACCCTCAAACCTACGAACACCTAATTTTTGACAAGGGAGCTAAAGGTATACAATGGAAGAAGGAAAGCGTCTTTAACAAATGGTGCTGGCATAACTGGATGTCAACCTGTAGAAGAATGAAAATAGATCCATATCTATCACCTTGCACAAAACTCAAGTCCAAATGGATTAAAGACATCAACATCAATCTGTCCACTTTGAACCTGATAGAAGAGAAAGTGGGAAGTAGTCTACAAGATATAGGCACAGGAGGCCACTTCCTAAGTAGGACCCCAGCAGCACAGACAATAAGAGAAACAATGAATAAATGGGACCTGCTGAAACTGAGAAGCTTCTGTAAAGCAAAGGACACTGTCAGTAAGACAAAAAGGCTGCCTTCTGACTGGGAGAAGATCTTCACCAACCCCTCATCAGACAAAGGTCTGATCTCCAGAATATACAAAGAACTCAAGAAACTAGACACTAAAACTCTAATTAACCCAATTAAAAAATGGGGTACTGATCTGAACAGAGAATTCACAACAGATGAACTTCGAATGGCCAGAAGACACTTAAGGTCATGCTCAACCTCCTTAGCGATCAGGGAAATGCAAATCAAAACCACTTTGAGATACCATCTTACACCTGTCAGAATAGCTAAAGTTAAAAACACCAATGATAACCTATGCTGGAGGGGATGTGGAATGAGGGGAACACTCATCCATTGTTGGTGGGAATGCAAACTTGTGCAGCCACTTTGGAAATCAGTGTGGAGGTTTCTCAGGAAACTGGGAGTCAACCTCCCTCAGGACCCAGCAATTCCTCTCTTGGGAATATACCCTAGAGATGCCCAAACATACTACAAAAGCGTTTGTTCAACTATGTTCATAGCAGCACTATTTGTAATAGCCAGAACCTGGAAACAGCCTAGGTGCCCCTCAATAGAAGAATGGTTAAAAAAGGTGTGGAACATATACACATTAGAGTTTTACTCAGCGGTAAAAAATAATGACATCTTGAATTTTGCATGCAAATGGATGGACATAGAAAACGCTTTACTGAGTGAGGTAAGCCAGACCCAAAAAGAGGAACACAGTATGTATTCACTCATAAGTGGATTCTAACCATAATTAAAGGTCTTTGAGCCTATTATTCGTGATCCTAGAGAAGCTAAATAAGAAGACGAACCTGATGAAGATTATTTACCTATCCGCCAGGAGGTAGGAAATAGTCAAGAGTCCCAGGTAACCTTGGGTGCATGGGGGGGGGGGGGTGGGAGGGTTGATGGAAGGGGAGAGGGTTAGAGAGAAGGGAGTAGGGGAGGAATGGAGAAAGCTCGGTTGACCGGGATGGGGGGAAGGGAGGAAGGATGAATGTGGGATCAGGGAAGAATATATTTCAACTAAGGGAGTCATATTAGAGTTTACAGGAAACTTGATTATATATGGGATCCCAGGTCCAAGGAGAGATCCCCAGATTGTTCTCTGGACAGAGGAGGGGGTGCCTGAACCGGCCTTGGCCCGTGACCATACTGATGAATATTTTGCTTATCACCATAGATCCCTCATCTGGCGTTGGATGACGATACAGATGGAGGCCCGCGTTGGAGCACCGAACTGAGCCCCCCAAGATCCAAACGAGGAGCAAAAGGAGGAAGAAAATGACGAAGGACTGCGAGGGATACTATCACCCACTGATACAAGGGGTCGGATCTAATGAGAGTTTACCAAGGCCAGATGGACCGTGACTGAACGAGCATGTGATCCAACCAGATTCTCTGAATGTGGCCGGATTTTCTGAATGTGGCTGGCCTGCAGTCTTTCCGAGAAGCCATTGACAATGACACTGGGACTGGTTTCCTCTGCATATACTGGATTTTTGGGATCCAGTCTGTTTGGATGCTCACCTTCCTGGACCTGGAGTGAGGGGGGAGGAACTTGGACTTCCCACAGGGCAGGAGACCCTGACTTCCCTAGGGGACAAAGAGGGAGGAGGAGAGGGAGGGGGGGAGTGGGAGGGCGTTGGGAGGAGGGGCGTAAATGGAAACTTTTTATAATTTAATAAAATTACAAAAAAAAAAAAAAGATGTACTGACCTCTGAATGGAAAACAGTACATACGTTATGTTGGGAAGGGGTTTTGATTTTTTTTCCACAGGAGAAGTAAAGCTATGGATACCATGCAAATTCATAAAGATTTGATTTGAACAAGAAACATTTCTTAATTAGAAGAGATGATAGCTCATCAAACAGTATGGTTGTTTAATCTAAATTAACGTATAAAATTAACAAATGCTTTTCATTTGATCAGAAATAGCTTGCCACAGAGAATTTCCCAAAATTAGAGTTGGGGAAGGGTATTGTTGTTTCCTTTTCAGGAGAGTAAAGGCATCCAGCTAAGGAACATAAAGACCATTGCCCAAATGAGACATCACAAGAAAAAGGATAAATCATCAAGAAAAAAAAGTCTCGAGAAAAAGAGTAAATTGACCTATTCATATATCACATTTTCAACAGTATAAAATTTCATGAATCTTCCCAAATGTTTGTTTCTGTTATTCTCTGCAGACATATAATGCAAATGGGCTTTTTGTATTTCTAGTCTAATTAAAGATTAAAGCTGGCTTTGGAGTGGGAGTGTGGCTCTCTCTGTCTCAAAACCCAAGTAGGCTTATCAAAGTAAAATCCAAAATCTGTTTCATATCAGAAGAGCCACCTGATCTGAGACAGAAGGAAAACAAATATTTAAAGAATATTTTCTTGCCACTAATCTCATAAAAAATAAGTTTTATTTAGACTCTTTAGCAGTTTCTCTCAAGGTATAAATATTATCTCAAAATTTATAAGATTAATATATATTAAACTTTTTGTTATGATATTACTGGACATATAAATTACTAGCTAATTCTAGAAAATGTTTTTATTTATCTTTCTGTACATAATTTTGGTTTTGAGTCTCTATCAGTTTTCTGCAGTTAATCATATGCACAGCTAACAATGACCTTTGAAATCTCCAGAAGGAAGGTAGGGCCCACAACGACAATTCCTCTGCAACTATGTTGACACCACTAAGCTGAAAAAGCACCATCTATAGATTGGGTTTGGACTACAAACTGCTTGAAACAATTTTGAGATCATCAGCTGAGATGATCCAGACTAACAGCCTACTCTATTCAGGACTAGAGACGTTTTGTGCACTATACCATTACACAAAGACTGGACAACAAATAATAAAGCTCTCTCCCAGAACTTGACAATTAACACAAATTTTTCCTTTCAGGATCACCTTTAGATGCTGTCAGTCCCAGACAGCATGAAATAAGTTTAAGAATACTACACCCACATTCCCAAGGGGGGTGTTTTTCTGGTCATTCATTGCTTTATGGATATTTGTCATTTCTTAGGATGATTAGTTACAAGTTGTTATTGGTTATAGTCAGAAAGAAAGTTGAATAAAGGAGAATAGATTCAGATATCATGTTTTTAAAGAATAAATGTAGATACACTTATGATATGATAAAAGGGTAGATTATTAAATCTACTCTCAAAAGGGGATATACAGTTATTATAAGATAAAATGTTAAATTTTTGAAATTACTTTTAAAAAGCAAATACTAAATGTTTTAAATATTTTACTTTGGATTGGACTTTTATATATTGAATATAAAATTTTTAAATTGATACAAATTTGAGATTTATCTTGTTAAAATGTTTTGTACATATGTTTTTAATCTTTTTCAACATTTTATACCTACATAGCTCATCTATCAGTGTAGTACAAATGTCTAATTCTCGAGAGTTATTATCAGTTGTTTAGGATAACAAGGAATTGCAGGTTAGTAACTAGCGCTTTGCTAAAATTAAACCTGTAGCTATATTGTGTATGTTTACAAGGTCAAACAGGATATATTCATTTAACAGGTCATATTCAAACATTCATAGACCTATGAAATATTGCATCTAAGAGGTTTTAATAACATATATTCTTTCTTTTAATGACAATAAGACATGTCTACTCATGGAAGCATCAATCTACTTCAGAGATGATGGTGGCATTGAGGAAACTCCACATGGTTTTACCTTTTTTGTGGTAAATTTCCCTGCCCTGACTGCTGGTGGTATGCTGTCCTAATTGGACAAGCAAGACACAAAAGATAGTAACTACAAAACCTTGTCAAGACAAGAAGGGACAGCCCTTCAAATACCCCACTTCACAGAAAAGTCTGTTAAAAACTGGAGGCCTGTAGGCTGAATATGGATGTAAAAGCATTACAGAGTAATCTTGGTTGGCTGTCCAGGCAATAAACTGTTTCTGTCTTTTTTCACATTTTTTTTGGAAGTCACTTTCTCACACTTTCTGCTTACTCAATTGATATTATTTCCTTCTCAGTTCTCTGAGGGAGTTAATGACTAGACTGTTATTGTTATAGTTTTCCTTATTTAGGAGATGCAAAAAGAAATTAACTAACAAAGTGCGAAGTACATAATAATGTAAGGTATCTAAGGGTAGTTTTGGATAATAACGCAAGTTATGATAGTAAGTAAATTAGGAATAAGAATTTGGGCTCACCAAGAAATGATAGATAAAGTATTATTTTCTTTGAATTTGTCAACTGGAAATGGACTAGACATTGTTGATATATGTATCACCTGTATATATTGTATATAGTTACTGTATTTATTTTATATAGTTTTTCTTATATTAGTTAAAACCTTCTTTTTTATTTTTAAACTAAAATATGATAAGTGTGATGAGATTTTATGATCTAACAAAAAACTTGCCTGAAGATCAGGGTGCAAAACTAACCACATAGTCATCCATACAGGCCAGGCAGTGGTGGTACACATCTTTAATACCATCACTAAAGCATTGTGTAAGATTGGAAAAGAAAGAAACTCTCTCTTTTTAGTCAGAAGATTTCACAGAGGTAAGAACTCTATAGTGCTTTGACTGCTTTGCTTTTCTGACCTTTCAGCTTAAATCCCAATATTTGTCTCTGGACTTTTATTAATCATGCTACACTTCTGTTCACAATCTGTTTAGATTTGTACCCCATTTTTATACTGGATTATTTGATTCTTAAATGTTTAGTTTCTTGAGATCTTTATACATTTTGGAAATCAGCCCTTTGTGGATATGGGATTAGTTAAGATATTTTCCCATGTTCTAGTCTGCATTTTGTTTTATTGACAGTGTCCTTTGCCTTACAGAAACTTTCACTTTCATTGGATCCCATCTATTAACTGTTAATGCTAGTGTCTGAGTTACTGGTGTCCTATTCGGTAAGTTGTCTCCTGTGTCAATGTGTTCAATTCTATTTCCAACTTTTTCTTCGAGTTGGTTCAATGCAACTTTTATGTTGAGGTCTTTGATCCACATTGACTTGAGTTTTGTCTAGGTTGGTAAGTACATATCTCTTTGTATTCTTCTACATGCTGATAGTCAGTTAACTAGCACAAACTGCTGATTTTTTTTCATTGTATAATGTAGGCTTCTTTGTCAAACATCAGGTGTCCATAGTTGTGTTGATCTATGTTTGGGTCCTTGATGGTATTACAATGCTCCTCCTGTCTGTTTTTATGCCAATACAAAGCTGACTTTATTACCATAGTTCCATAGATGGAGTTTAAATCAGGGATGGTAATATTTCTGGAAATCCTTTTATTTTGCAGAATTGTTGTTGCTAACCTGGGTTGTTATTTTACCACAAGAAACTTAAGATTGTTTATTCAGTTCTGCAAAGAATTGTGTTGGGATTGTGTTGAATTTGTAGATTGATCTTTACTATGTTCATTCTATCAATCCTTGAGCATTGCAGGTATTTCTATATTCTGATATTTTCTCTAAATTCTATCTTCAAAGACTTGAAGTTCTTGGCAGACAGGTCTTTGACTTGCTTGGTTGTAGTTATGCCAAGGTTTTTATATGATTTGTGGCTTTTATGAAGTGTATTGATTCCATGATTTCTCTCTTAGCCTGTTTATCATTTGTAGATAGGAGGGCCACTTTTTTTCCTTTAGTTAATCTTGCATCCGGGCACTTTGATAAAGATACTTATCGGCTGTAGGAGTTCCCTGGCAGTATTTTTGGGGTAGCTTATGTAAACTATCATATCATCTGCAAATAGTGGAAGTTTGACATCTTCCTTCCAATTTATATCTTCTTGATCTCCTTTCATTGTCTTATTGCTCTTGCTAGAATTTCAAGTACTATATTGAATAGTTATATAGACTATGGACAGCCTTATCCTGTTCCTAAATTTAGAGCAATTGCTCTGAGTTTGTCTCTATTTAATTTGATGTTGGCAATTGGTTTTCTATATATTGTTTTTATTGTGTTTAGGTGTGTCCATTGTATCCCTGATCTCTCCAAAAATTTTATCACAAACAGCTGTTGGATTTTGTCAAAGACTTCTTCAGCACCTAATGAGATAACTATGTGTTTGTGTTTCATTTTTTTTCTTTCTTAAGATGGTTTATATGGTGTATCACTTAGCAGATTTTCTTATTTTAAACCATCAATGAGAATCTGGGATGAAGTCTTCTTAATCATGGTGGATGATTTTTTTGATGTGAATTTGAATTTGGTTTGTGAGTATTTTGCCAAGTAGTTTTCATAAATAATCATGGGGGAAATTCGTCTCTAATTTTCTTTTCTTGTGAGTCTTTTGTGATTGGGTACCGGCTTGAATGTGGTCTCATAAGGAGAAGTTTTCAATGTTTCTTCTGCTTCTATTGTGTGGGATAACTTAAGGAGTACTGCTCTTAGCTCTTATTTGAAAGTCTGGCAAAATTCTGTGCTGAAATCATCTAACCCTGTCCCCATTTCTTCATTTTCTTTTTTTAGTTAGGAGACTTTTAATGCCTGCTTCCATTTCCTTAGGAGTTATATGTCTACTCAAATTGTTTATACAATCTTGATTTAATTTTGTTGTGTTGTATCTATCAAGAAATTTGTCTATTTCTTTTAGATTTGTAATTTTGCACAGTACAAATTTTTGAAATATAGTTTAATCATTTTCTGGATTTCCTCATTGTCTGTTATTGTGTCCTCCTTTTGTTTCTGATTTAGGTAATTTGCATAGTCTCTCCCTGCCTTTTAGTTAGTTTGGGTGTTTTTCTATCCTGTTTAATTGATCAAAAAACCAACTCATATTTTATTTATTCTTTATACTGTTCTTTTTGTTTCTACCTTATTGATTTCAGCCATTAATTTGATTATTTCCTGCCATCTAGTTCTCACTGTGAATTGCTTCTTTTTTGTTCTAGAATATTCAGGTGGGCTGTTAAGTCACTAGTATGAGATTTCTGCAACTTATTTATGTAGGCACTTAGTTCTATAAACTTTTCTCTTAGCACTGCTTTCATTGTTTCCTGTAAGTTTGGGTGTGCTGTGAATTTATTTTTCTTTAATTCTAGGAAGTATTTAATGTCTTTCTTTATTTCTTCCTTGATTCAGTGGTGATTCAGTTTAGAGTTGTTTAGTTTCCATGAGTTTGTAGGCTTTCTATAATTTGTATAATTTGTGTTTTTGTTGAACTCAAGCTTTAATTCATGATGGTCTAATAAGATAAAAGGAGATATTTCAATTTTATTGTATCTACTGAGATTTGATTTATAGCTGAGTGCATGGTCAGTTTTGAAGAAGGTTCCATGAGGTGCTGGGAGGAAGATATATTCTTTTGTATTCGGGTAAAATGTTCTTTAGATATCTGATAGATCCACTGGAGTCATATCGTCTGCAAGTTCCATTATTTTTTCTGTTTAGTTTCTTTCTGGACAAACTATCTATTGGTGAAAGTGGGGTGTTGAAATTTCCCACTATTTATTGATGTGTGGAATTTGTTTTGTGATTTGAGTTTTAGTAATGCTTCTTTTCCAATTGGAGACCTTGTATTTGGGGCATAGACATTCAGAACTGAGACATTACCGTGGTGTATTTTTCTTCAGATGAGTATGAAATGTCCTTCTGCATCTCATTGAAGGGAGTAAAGCCTGGGGCTGTTGGACTAGTCTTAAGGAATGCTAGTAGTTGATGGGTGGTATCTTTCTGAGGACCCCTTGGGGAAGCCTGAATTCCAGTAAAACTTCCAGAACTATGGTCAAGGGAGAGGTCCAAGAGAATCTGTCCTAAGGAACAGGATCTGGGGAGTGGGACAGCTCAACTGGGAGGCAGGACTCTCACCTCTTCTTCAGACTGGTATGGACCCTAGCTGGGTCTATGGAGCCTTCTGGAGTTCTGGAGAATGGCTGGCTTTTGCAGGAAGCACTTGACCAACTCAGCCATCACCTCAGTCCTCAAAATAATTTATTTTGATAATTTTATTTATGAAACCTGGCCATTTAGTCTTTGATGTGGATCAACTGAAGTTATTATTTTCCTTGATCTCTTCTATGAATCCATATGTGAAAGGCACTAGTAATTGGTAGTTACTAGAAAATTCAGACCTTAAAATACATAAGGTACAGTTTGTTGACATATTCTTTGACATCATCATTAGGGTCATATTCTTACAAATGTATACAGGAAGATGAAACGATCTCATTAAACAGAGATGATTTGGAAGCATATGAACCAGTAACAGTTTGTAACAGAAAGATGTCCATGTCCTCAGAGTATTTCCTGGGGAGAAATGAATAAAATCCAGAGTGCATGAAAACTTCAGGACAGCATTAAAAAAATCCCCTCACTGCCAGGGACTCATTCCTTTTGCACATTATCACATTATAAAGAGTAGGTGTTGCAGAATACTCCATGCGGCTCTTACCTTTGAAGCATTTCTGCCATTGTGGTTTCTTTAGAAACGTTTATACTGGTTTGTCTTCTACAACATTTCCAATCTTTAAACTGGAAAAACCCTTTAAAACTCACACTGTGTTTGGTATTTAGGAGTTGTCTCTGGTTTCTTCTTTCTGTATTCTAATAAATATGGAATTCCTTTCTACTTTGTCTCACTAGCATTTTATATTTACATGTGAACATCTCTTATACTATTGCAAACATTCCTACTGTGCTTATTAATATTAATTGTCAAATTGACAAGATCTAGGAACATATAGGAAACAAGGCTTTGGGCATGTCTGTTAGGGAGTTTCTAGATTAGATTAAATAAAGTTGGAAGACTCATCCAAATTTGGGTGGGATAATTCTATCAGATAAGATCCTAAAATGAATTAAAAAGATAAAATGAGTTGAACATCGCTGTACTTCTCTTTCTGCTTCCCAACTGTAGATCCAGTGTGACTGGCTACCTTATCTTGCTGCCACCATTTTTTCCCAAGATGAAGGATGGCATCTCTTAGAACTAGAAGCTGAAATGAACTGTTCTCCATGGAGTTACTTCTTCATGAAAATTTTGTTGCATTGACAAGAAGAGTAACTAATACTTCTGCCTTATCCCTTCACTCGTTTGTCCACAGGTTCTATGTTACCTTATTGCAATAAAACAGTGCTATTCACACATATACTCATGTAAAATTTCTTTGGCTATATTTATTATAGCAAAACTGATACAGGCAAATATATATGCTAGTAGTATTCCATAAAAGGATATTCCTTGAGCATTGTAAGAATAAACACAAAATAAGTCCTCAAGTAAAATGAAAAATATTCCTCAAGATTTTAATTAACAGAAATTATAAATTCTGGAAAATATGGGTTTACTAATAGGGAACTTTGCTAAGAATATTTGTAGAAAGTTTGTTACTTGATTTCATTTTCCTTTGACAATTCCACTTTTATTTTTAAAATTGTGTTTATTAAATGTTGATATAATTTACATGAGGAGTAGAAAAAGATAAGATCTCCTGAGTAAATTAGAAGCATGGGGTCCTTAGGAGAGGGTTGAAGGGGAGAGAAGAGGCAGAGAGGAGAGCAGAGAAAAATGTAGAGCTCAATAAAAGTCAATAAAATAATTGTGCGTGTGTGTCTGTGGGATGCACCCCCACCATGCATGCACACACACACACACACACACACACCGTTAATGGGAAGAAAAGAAATTGCAGTCTTATAACATAACAATGTACTTAAGTTTAGTAACCTTGAGTTTTGATGTAGTTTACTTGCAGCAGCCTTGTGAAACAGACAATAGTAATGTAAGTAGGGAGTAGGATGTAGTGAGGATGGAAGCCTAAGCCAAATGGAATTACTCAAGAGGCCAGATGGCAAGTAAACACTCACAGCAACTTGAGTGGTGAGAAACCTGATAGTGGATTCCAGGATAATTATATATAATAATTAATATGATATGGAAAACTTCCAGACAAATTGAATGAGCTCTGTCTAGCCAGAGTCAGCTGAACATGACTGAGTAAAACATGTCACCACTTCCTCAAGAGTAGCACATCTGTGAAGGGTGTTGTATAACAACATAGACAGGGAGTTGCAGAACGGGATTCAGAGTGAATAACTGAAAAGTTTCTGTGGAATTAACTGTGGTATTAGAATAGCTCACAATAGTTACGTATATGTTGATTAGTTTAATTTAATTACTTTAAATTTTTAACTGTTTCAGTGTATCTTACTTTACGAAATTGTTACATGATGTCCAGTAAAGTGACAAAGTAGAAGCAGGATGATGGAAACTCAAGGTCTTCTTTAACTATACAAAGAGTTCCATGTCTGTCTGGGGTACAAAAGGCTATACAACATATAAGTAAATAAGCCACACAGCATCTCCAAGCCTCTTTAGAGTTATCATCATAGGCATGGTAAAGGGATAGGAAATAGGGGGAGGTCCACATTTGAGCAAACAGTTTTCTATGTTGTTGCCTTCACTGTGTCTCTGTGTTGTGCATGTCAGTTTATCATCTTATCTTGTCAGTCACCTGCTTGTCATTCTCTCACATCAAAGTGACAGACCACTTTGCTCCGAGAATTCTGCTTTAGTCCTGTGTTCACTGTTAACTATGGCCAGTATACCAAGTACATGCTTATTTCAGAGTTAAAAATTTATAAACTATGCCCAAAACACATGGTTGTAATAAGAAGATGCAGGCCATTGACAAATAACATCTCAATTGAAAAACTTGTGTGAAAAAGATAGAATAAATGTCAAGTGGCCAAAAAATATACATTCATAGCAATTTATATTGCAAGGTGTTGACATTTGAGTTGCTTTATTCTTCATTCAGAGGTATTTTCAGAGGGTAATATTTCCCTGTCCATGCTTCTCTGCTGGGATTCTTTGTTTTCTTTCCTTTTCTTCCTTTCTCATTTTAAATTTTAAGTGTGTTTATACATGCTTGTTTGCGATGTGATATATATCTACATGTGTGTGTGTGTGTGTGTGTTGTTTGTGATGTATGTGCACATATATGTGGGTACATGCCTGTGTACCTATACAAGAGAGGCAAGAAATTATTATGTGTCCTGCCTTATTGCTTTAGGCTTTATTTTTTCTATGATAGAGTTTCTTATATGACCTGGAGGTAGACTGCTGGCTGGCAATTTGCAGGGATCATCCTGTCTCTACATTCAGAGCATTGGTGTACCATACTCAGATTTTAGTGTGTTTTCTGGGATTTGTACTCATATCCCCTGATTGCACATTAAGTACCATGCAACAAAGTCTTGTGCTAGAAGCTGATCATCAAGTCCCTGTGTGGTATACAGTGACTTCGTCCTTCTGGTCTTCATTCCTTTGCCTCCCATGGGTTCACATTCTAGGCATAAACAATCATACTTACATTAAATAAATTCTTGTTTATTAGATTATAGACATGTATAATCACTAGTATGGTTGGGTGCTGGGTATTTTTCATCTCTATTTTTAACAAAGCTGATGTGAATTTATCAAGAAAGATATGGCCAGATGCTTTGGAAAATTCCTCTATTTCACCAATTATGAAGTCTTTTCGGTTTCAAGATTTCCACAGAAATTTAATATTTTTAAAGTATTAAAACTTCAACAGATTCCCTGCCACAGTGAATTTACTGTTCTTCCCTTTGCTGTGGTGTGGGTATGGATGATCATACATCTTTCCAATGATGTATTAGAACAGGAATTGTAACGCTGAATGAAATTGTTCATTCTTTATACTGGCCTTATAAGAAACTCTGAAAATAGCAATTTCACATATGGCTTCACCAGTACAGAATTTGACATGCAACCATGAGGACTTAAGTTTGAGTCCCCAGCACCCACATAAAAGATGAACCCAGTAGTACACATACCTGTGATTCCCAAGTCAGGGAGGCTGAGACAGACAGATCTGTAGAGGTCCCTGTATACTCAGCCTCAGTGAATCCATGAAGAAAGGGGTCTGCGAAGAGGACCTGTAAGGCGGACTGACTAGAGAAGACACTTGTTGTTGACCTCTCACTTTCACCCATGCACACATACACACAAAAACTGAAAGAAAGTATATTACCTAAAAACTCCAAAAGATTCCATCTTTTCCATATATCTCAGAGCTTCAGAGTCACTAACTTTGTGTCATCATTGAGAAGAATTAAACTTATTAGTCAGAAGGCCAGGATAATGTTCTTCGGACATTTTGAAGATGTCGTATTTCCCTTCAATAAATAAAATCCATTTGTTTTTTAGCAGATTAAAGAAACATCTGTTCCCTTCAACACTTCTTTAAAACTCCCAACAGAAAATCATATTTATCAAATTGCTTTGTGGCTTCTCCTCCTCCTCCTCTCATAAGGCTTATTATGGCTGTAAAGAACTGTGCTATTAAAATCCCCTCCGACAGCAAATCATTAGTGGGAGCCGCTTCAGAACTGTAGTACAGAGCTTTTCATTGCTAACCTGTCTACTATGGCTCCTGTAAAATGAGGCACAGATTGAAGTATGTCAGATGCCACAGCACTTCATGCCACCAATGTTGTTCTGTATTTTGTGATAGGATATTGTCATGATACGTCAGGTGACTTCAGAGCTTAGGTTTCTTTTTATAATAACTGTATTATTATGCTGCTCATTTTTCCTAAGTAACTCTAGATCGTATTCTCTATCCATCACGTGTCTGAGGGGTGTCATTTTCCTTGTAAATGTTTCATTTATATACAAATCTGAACATGTATACCTGTATACATGCTACTTAAAGAAGCTAATCAAGACATCTGTGGGCAGTGGTTGCTGACTTTGGTGTCCTAGCAACACAGTAGGTTACATTTTTTTTATTACTATCAACAACATTTTCAGCCACTGTAATTTGAAAAACATTTTTAGAGATATGTAACTAATGTTTTCCTAACCATCCTATAAATATTATGAAATAATTTCCATTTTGATGATTAAAGTATAAACTCAGTAATTTAGCAACTTTTCTAGGATTGCGGAGCATTAGTTGTCAGGAAGGGATTTTAAACAGTCATTAATTTTAGAGGTCCTCTATCATTAAAGAAGATCTGAGGCCAGAAGACTTTAGCTGAGTTGGGAGCTCTCCCCTTGCCATGGTATACTTGGCACAGCGATGGGCCAGTAATGAGGAGTGGTTTCATTGAGTACCCAGGCTTTGCCTCAGCTTTATTTGTGATATATTCTTTTCTTGGCCCTGACTCCAGTTCCAAATCAGTATTCAGATTCACTTGCATGTGCCAGCTGAATTTCTTTGTTCCCATCTGCTACTTTGTTTAGCACCCCCATGATTTCCATGATCTTTAAAAATATAAAGAATACTGAAAATGTTATTGATAGACATTCTCCTGTTAGTACCTTAGTGGTCTGTTGGGATTTCAGTGTGCATGTAGGTCCAATCTTTTATAAACAGAAAAGTATTTTTTATACAAAGCTCATGGCTTGGAATCAATTCATCTTATATTTACAATTTCATAAAGTGCCACCTTTATGTTAAATCATCCTCTTGGAGTATATGATGTCCTCAAGTATAGATTAGACATGCCTAGAAGAGGATACTGGGAAGAAAAGAGGACAGAAGATGCACACCAAGACATGGTAACAGCAACACAGAAGCACAGCTGAGGGGTAGAGACAGCTTATTTTACAGCACAAAGTGAGTGCAACTCAAGTTACCTCAGTCTCTGTGTTTCATTATATTAACAATTTTATAACACTTTTATAGTAAAAAAACAAAGTCATCATTCCTAACATGAAGGTCTATTACAGAGTTACCATAATAAGAACAGCTTGGTACTGGCATTAAAACAGAGAAGTTGAAAAATGGGATCAAATAACAGACATGGATATTAATCTGCACATCTATGAACAACTGATTTTTGATAAAGAAGCTAAAAGCATACAATAGAAAAAAGAAGTTATCTTCAAAAAATAGTGCTGGCATAACTGGATGTCAACATGTAGAAAAATGAAAATATATTCCTATCTATTCCCATGCAAAAACCTCAAGTCTAAATGGATTAAAGACCTCAAATTAAATACAACCACACTAAATCTTATAGAAGGAAAAGTGGGAAGTAGTCTCCAATGCATGAGCAAAAGGAGATCACTTCCTAAAGAAAGCACTAGTAGCACAGGAACTGAGTGCAACAATAAATGAATGGGACCTCCTGAAACTGAGAAGCTTCTGTAAAGCAAAAGACACACTCAATAAGACAAAAAGGCAGCCCACTGAATGGGAAAAGATCTTCACCAACCCCACATCAGAAAAAGGACTGATCTCTAAAATATATAAAGAACTCAAGAAATTAGACATCAAAATTCTAAGCAACCCAATTAAAAGATAGGGTACAGAACTGAACAGAGAATTTCAAATGGCCAAAATATACTTAAGGAAACGTTCAACTTCCTTAGCCATCAGGAAAATGAAAATTAAAAACAACTCTGAGATACCATCCTACACCAGTTAGAATGGCTAAGATCAAAACCTCCAATGATAGCTCATGCTAGAGAGAATGTGGAGTAAGGGGAACACTCATTCATTGCTGGTAGAAATGCAAACTTATGCAACCACTTTGAAAATCAATATGGTGGTTTCTCAGAAAATTGGGAATCAACCTACCTCAGGATCCAGCAATACCACTATTGGGCATATACCCAAAAGATAATCATACTACAAAGGCATTGTGTATCTATGTTCATAGAAGCATTATTTGCAATAGCCAGAACCTGGAAACAACCTAGATGCTCCTTAACTGAAGACTGGATAAAGAGAATGTGGCACATTTACACATTAGAGTTTTACTTGGTGGTAAAAACAATGACTTCTTGAATTTTGCATTCAAATGAATGGATCTAGAAAACACTATCCTGAATCATGTAATCTGGACCCCAAAAGGTGAATATGGTATATGCTGACTCATAAGCTATAAACAAAGGATATTGAGACTACAGTTCATGATCCTAGAGAAGTTAAGTAATAATATGAACCCTAAGAAAAATGTATAATATATAGATCCACCTGAAAAGTCAAAATAGACACAATGACCTGACAAAATTGGGAGTATGGTGGTAGGGGGAGGAGAGAGGATAGAATGAGAAGAGGATGGGAGAAGGGGAAGGATGAGGAGAACTTTACAGAATGGGATTATCAAGATGGAGGAAGGACAGAGATGAGAGCAAGAAAAGTGATATCTTGATTGAGTGAGCCATTATAGGGTTAGCAAGAAACTGGACTCTAGCGAAATTCCCAGGAATCCATAAGGATGACTCCAGCTAAAGACCCTAAGCAATAGAGGAGAGCCCCCACCCATCTTGACTTGCCCTGCAGTCATATTGATGAATATCTTAAATATCACCATAGAACCTTCATCCAACAACTGATGAAAACAGAGGCAGAGACGCACATCAGACCACTGAAGTGAGTTCCTAAAGTCCAGTTAAAGAATTAGTGATCATAGAGAAGAAACATAAGACTCTTACAAACAGAAAAAAGGGAAATTAACACACACACACACACACACACATTCACATTCACACACACGCGTGCGCACACACACACACACGCGTGCGCACACACACACACAGAGAGAGAGAGAGAGAAAGAGAGAGAGAGAGAGGAAATCCTTGCAAAGACACAGCATACAAGCAATTGGAATTCCAGAAATACACCAGTTGTGAGAAAGAAAGACTAGGACACATCCAAGACTCAGACAACAAAGGAAAAAATATCACAGGACCTGAAAAGGGAAAGGGAAAGGCAGGCACTATAAAAATGGGGAGACCTTTTATCATGCAAATGATCCTCTCAGTAGGGCATCATTGAGCTTCTTTATAGCCTCTCCTCACCTCACCTTTCCTGCTCTTTGAAAATATACTATTTCTTAAGAAACTCTTTGTTTCTGTGACTATCCATGTGTCGCTGACCCATTTCCTTTTTTCCAGAACACAAGATCCTGAAAAACTTACTGGCCGTCAACTAGATAAAAATAATTTTGTATATGTGTATATTGTGGAGACAGTTTGACTAGTTTTGAGGTGTATGTGTTCTCATCATTTCTTTAAAATGAGCTTAAGTATGTTTAGTTTTTGTCTTATTAGGTCTGCGTAACTATCCTTATTTTGCAGGATCTGCAGTTGAAAGCTTTTGTCCTCTACATCCTCTGAATCACAAAGATATCAACTACAGTCCAGTCTCAAAGGGAAGACTCTGAGGAGGTTGGTAGTTGTGTATCTAGAGTATGGTCCAGTCTTAAATCAGCTGCCTCACTTCAGTTCAGTATTCCCAAAACTGGTGACTAATTTCTGGATTACCCACAGCATCACCTGTAACTAGATCAGCTCACTAAACTAGGAACAGGCTACCATCCTAGGTGAAAAACTTGGTACATTGTAGAACCTTCTCTTACAATCATTGGCTTCCTTGGGGCTATGTTCCAGTTTATACACACTACACTTACGCTATTTATTTATATATGATCAAAATTGTCTCAAATTTTCCTTAGTTTAAATGAGTATTCTGGGAAAATCATAAAAATTTTATGTATTCATGTACAGTGTATACTTATATGATGAAATGTGAATTCAGACAGTGGAAGAATAAAGTTAATTCCTTAAAAAGTTTACTAGTTAGCATTCTAGTTATGCAACTTGGGATGTTTATATATACCATTATAATTAATTACTTAAGTACATATTTAATTATAAATAGATTTTCAGTTTAAAAGAATAATTCATTTTTGGCTCCAAAGAGCATAGTAGAGTAATTGCAGAAGAAATGATTTTAATATGAATAATTTTCATTTTTCGTGGATGTTTCTAATTTTCTTTCATGTGTGTATTGGAGAAGGTTCATGTTCATGTAGATAGAGGTTAGAGGACAATTTCAGGTGTCATACCTCAGATAACACCCACTTTTTATTTTTTGGAATTGGGGTCTCTTCCTGATGTGGAATGTTCCAGCTTGTCTAAGCTGGGTGGCTGGTAAGCAGCTATGGTCACATTCACAAAACCAAAGTAACATCAAGATAGTCATACTGCAGAGCTGGGAAAGGGCCTCTCAAGGTCCCAGCACTGCTTTAGTTGCTATTTACAAATGGTAGTTTCTGGGGCCTTTACACAGAACATAGGCCATAGAAAAGGGCTGCTATTCAGTTTATTCATCATGATTTTCTCAGTCTATTTTCTGTTCTTTTTCTCTAACTTTTATTATCCTCTCAAACACTGCATATCAATGATATTTCTCTTCCCTCCTCCACTCCTTTCAGTTCCTCCCCCTACTTCCCCACTTTCCCAGATCCACTCCCCCCCCATTTCCCTTAAAAAGAAAAGAAAAGAAAAGAAAAGAGCAGGCCTCGCAGGGATATCAACCAAACATGGCATCAAATGTTACAATAAGACTGGACATAAACCCTCATAGCAAGGTTGGATGAGGCAAACTAGTAGAAGGAATGGCTCCCAAGAGCAGGCTAAAGAATCAAACAAACCTGCACTCCCACTGCTGGGAGTCCCACAAGAACACCAAGCTGCATAACCATAACATAAGCAGAGGACCTATTCAGATCCATACAGGGCTCTTATTAGTTGTTTCTGTCCCTGTGAGCCACTATGAGCCATGCTTAGTTGACTCTTGGGTCCCTGTTCTCATGATCTCCTTAACACTTCTTGTTCCTGTAATGCTTCCTCTTCCTCTTTGGCAAGGCTCCCCTGACTCCACCTAATGTTTGGCCATGGATCTCTGCACCTGCTCCCATTTTTGCTGTGTGCTGCCTGTTTGATGACAATTGAGCCTGGTACTAATCTATAATTAGAAATAATTTCATTGCCCCACCCCTTTTTGTTAGAGATATTTTGGTCTATCCTGGGTCTCTGGGCTATTAGGCCTCTAGTTCTTGGCCATCCATGCGGTGTCAGGTCTAGGCTCAAACTCATGGAATGAGCCTCAAGTTTGACAAATTATTTTTGGTCACTCCCACAAATGTCTGCCACCATTGCCTCAGCACATCTTGCAAACAAGACAGATGGCAGTTCAAAGGTTTTTATGTGTGGGTTGATGCCTCAGTCTCTTTGCTAGAATCCTTGCCTACTTATAGAAGATGGTTGGTTCCAGAGGTTTCACTAGACTTTATTAGAATACTTCACAATGTCAATCTCATAAATTCCAGGAAGGTTTTATTTCACTGGGTTTCTACATTGCTCCCAAAATGATCTCCATTCCAGTTGCTTCTCCTATAACTCATACTCTCTCCTTCCATTCCTCCAACCACTGCCTTAATCATTTTATTCCCACCCACCCCCAGCCTACCTACAAAATCAATTCTATTGCCCTTTCCCAGGGAGATCCATGCTCTCCCCCTTGAACTCTCCTTGACTTAACTTCTCTAGGCCTGTGGATTGTAGCATTATTGTCCTCAGTCTGCTTTCTTATAGTACACAGGAACACTAAACCAGGATTGGCACCACCCATGGAAATATAGACCCTCCCACATCAGTCATCAATTATCCATCAAGAAAATGCACCATAAGTTTTGCATAAGCCAATTTAGTGAGGAAATTTCCTTAACTGAGGTTGGTTCTCTCTTTCAAAATTATTCTAGATTCTGTCAAATTGACATAAGCCAACCTGCATAGGTATGGTTCCCATTAAGTGGTCTAGTTGACCCATGTGTCCACTTGTCTAGTAGATGTATCAAGAACACTGAAATGCTCTAGTGGTGAGCAGCATTATACTCATAGGCTGTCATAGTGTATGGCTCAACACCCATGTGCTTTGGCAGTGGATGACCATATACTCACATCCTTTAGCAGTGGACGGCCCTATATTAATTGCTGTAGCACTGGATAGCCTTATACCCATGTGCATAAATCTAACACTAAGTACCATTAGTGAACTGTTTAAAAAAAAAAAAGGAAGAGAACATGGGATTGGAAAAGAGATATGGAAGAGGTTCTAAGGGCAAATATGATCTAAACATTGTATATGCGCATGAAATTATCAAAGAAGAAATTTGAAAACATATTTGCCAAATGTGATGCATTGCATTTGGAAAATTATAATCTTTTCTATTATTCCAGTAAGTGCCAAACACTTAGAAAACAGTGCCATAAGTAATTCTGAGCCAACAAGTAATAGCACTTTGGGATGTAGAGTGGGCAGAGGAAATGCAGTAAACAATCTCACACATTAATAAAAGCTTTTAACCTTTTCAAATCAAATTTGAACACATTGTTTCATTTTGTACATTAAATTATCCAGGATAATTTGTGAGACTCTCATCATTCCCATTTTATGGAACAATCTGAAGAAAACATTTTCTTACATTTTGGCAGGCCTTTCTGGTTGATAAAATAAGTTAACACATTATTTTATTTTTAAGATAGATTAGACATATGAAGCTTTTACTTAGAATTCATGTGGACCCACATTGTAGATAAAATGAAAGAAAATGTGTTCAAGCACAGGACGAGCAGGAGCAATCTCCAGTCTTCACCTTCTTGTCCTCCTCTCCCTTCATCTAGGCATGCATCTCTAAGAAGCGTACTGGCAGCCTTCCTGAAGCTTTACCTTTCTGTATATTTCTCATTTGATTGTTTGATCATTAATTAGAATACAAAGTAATAAGTTTCATTGTTGCAGTTTTATACATATTTTGATACTTGAAAATGTAATGTCTCCCCCATAGACTCATATATTTTTAACACTTTTGAAAGGTTATGAAACTTTTAAACTCTGCTGGATTACATCATGGTGGTGGACTTTGAAAGTTTGTAGCTCACTCCAACTGCAATTCAATCTCTACTTCCTGTGTGTACAACAGAGCGATTAATGCAGTTCCTGAGCTTCTTGCTTCTGTCGCCACGCCTACCCCGTTTTATGGGCATCTAACTCTCTAGAACCATAAACCAAATGAAATTCTTCCTTAAGTTTATTTGATCATATTATTTCATCACAGAAACAAAGTAACTAATACCCATATCCTGATTATGTAGATCCCCTCCACCCAGTCCTCGATCCCATCTGCTCCCATCCCCTTTACTTCCATTTTCCATCTCTTTTTCCTCAATATCTTTTCCTTCCTCTTGTCTCCACTTCATAGTTTCATGACATACACTAAATATTAACATTTGGCATAATTTCCATTCCTTTTTCTGTTTATGCATGTTTAAGTACACCAAACATACACAGACAGACACAGAGAGAGACGGGGAAGAGAGAGAGATAAAGAGATATCTCCTTTTTGGCATTTTGTTCTCCATTAATAAAATATATTTTTTCATAGTTAGCAATTATGTGAAAAAAATCTCATGACTTGCAATAAATCACTTAATTAAATCTGGTTGTATTTCTTTCAATTTGAAAGCAGCAAGTTAGTATAAAGCTATAGAGGAACTTATGCCTTAGGTTAATATTTTTTGTTCCTACTAAAAAGCTTGAGAAATGATAAAGCTAATTTCTGATTATTAGGCCACTGGAGAAATTTGAAAAAGAGAATATCTTCAGTTCCTGTGTGTCTCCATGTTGCTGA
The DNA here is from genome assembly GCF_982192425.1 of Myodes glareolus. Classification (NCBI taxonomy): domain Eukaryota; kingdom Metazoa; phylum Chordata; class Mammalia; order Rodentia; family Cricetidae; genus Myodes; species Myodes glareolus. The sequence goes on from NC_142045.1 coordinate 1,800,785, forward strand.
GTAAGAATTGGGGTACACTTGGTGAATTCAGGCTCATCCTGTAGTTCATCTAGGTCCTCAGCAAGTGGCCCAGACCTACTTTGGCTAGAATGGGCAGATCTATTGTGTAGCCATTTTCTTCAAGGTCAAACATTCTGTCATCAAGGGAGGTAGGTTTCCTGATGTTGGGGAATTTCTAAGTTGAAAGAGGAAGACAAAGTACGTGAGACTCAGGAACTAAACAACACAAGGCACAAAAAGGCTTCGAACCTAATAATATACACAAAGTCCCTCTCCAGTGTTGCAGAAGCAGCAATGACTATTCGGGGAAGAGACTATCCATGCAGTGTTCTGTTCAAGTCATGCAGAGAACACCTTTGGTGTGTCATCACCCTGATGAACTGGCCCTTTGGTGATGCAACTGCTTCTGAGTTGTCCCTGCTTGTAGAGGTGATCCTTTACTCACATTCCTGGAAGTAATTCCAATAAATATATTGGTTTGCAAGTTAAACCTTACTATAATAATTTTTTTGGTTTGTTTCTGATTCCTTATCAAGGGTAAGTAGACATTTATGTTACATCTCTCTCACATACAGTATCTTTGCACATGATTTTTCCAGGTAGTCCAGCATAAATTTTTGTTTTAAAACAGAGGAACATGTCTTTAGTTATTAAATGGTGGTATTTCCCAGGTGATTCATGTTGACTAAGGAAGCAATTTCACTTTCTTAGGCCACATATCCAGTAGGTCTGGCTACTATTACTCAGCATATTCAACAAACAGTATCCAGGGGAAACATCCGGAGCCAAGAAAGTGAAGCACATTTTTTGGCATGGCCAGTGAGTAAGAGGGCCACCTGTGTCTTCATCTGTAATTGTTTGTGAGGTCTCCTTATTCTTTTTTCTGATTTTTCCATATTCAATCACATGGGTTAAAGGCCTGTTTTTCTCTCAAGTTGTATACTCAGGATTCGGTAACAAATTTGACCACTTGCTTAAAAGTGATGCTGAAGTAAACATAATGTTCTTGCATTTCTAAAGCAGTGTCTGGTTACCTCCCAGATTTCTTGGTTATAAAGCAGAACTCCCAGAGCACTGGAAGGAGCTCATGATTGAAATACTGTTAATATTAATACATTGAAGTGTTGTTCTGCCAAATATCCTGCAATTTATTATCTGCCTACTTGATGTCAGCCTTTGTCATCTACCATCACTGTGTATTTATATTGCATCCACTCATTAAAAATCCCAGTTTAAATAATGGAATTCACAGTGAAGGACATTAACTAAAAATAAAAAGATTTTACTAAATAAATTGATATTTAAGAGATTTTTCAATATGATTATATATATGAATGGCTCTATCATGAGTAAGAATGAAGTTATAATTTTTACTGAAAGTGGATGCAACTGAGAAGAATTACATTAAATGATGCAAGTCAATCATAAAAAAGCAAATATATTTTTCATATATCTTTTACAAATATTTATTTTTAGTTATAAGTTTCTTTATATACAATTATATATACAGGCACCTTCAGAGGCCAGAAGAGGTCATAACACGTTGTTGGGAGTCACTCAACATGGGTGCTGAGAACTGAACTTGGATCCGTTGGAAGAGCAGCAACAATGCTTAGCTCCTAAGCCATCTCTCTAGGCCCTTCTCTCAAGTGTGATTACTAGAATTTGCATAGTCACACAAATTCATGTTTTCATACACACACACACAAAATGAAAGTAGAAGTGAAATTGCCCACAGCAACAGAAGAGTATAAAGAGAAGAGGAAAAGGAAAAGGAGGAGACAGAATGAAAAATGTACATTCAACATACAGTATACATGTCTTGAATATTTAAAGGTAAAACACTAAAGTTATGTAAGTCTATGTGTTGGTATGTGCAAATGAGGGCAGGGACATGCAGCAAGCAGAGGCATCAGATCCCCCTGTAGCTGGAGTCACAGATGATTCTGAGCCTCCCAACTTGGGTGATGGGAACAGAATTTATATCCTCTTTAAGAGCAGTTTATGCTTTAGCCAGAGTCATCTATCCAGTACTAAAATTAAAAGGAATATTTTTTTTTATTTATTATTCTAAAATAGAAAATATAGAAGTGAATTTTAGCATTGAATTTGCTGAGTACATGAAAAAATATTAATATATTTGGGACAATGTTTAGGTTGCAATTTTCTAAATAATACCAGACTGCAGAGAGAGTGGAGATAGTCCCTGGTAACCTGTCAGCTTTTTTCTTCCATCATTTTATTAATCTGTTTTAAAGGGGTTATTTTGGTTGTTGATGACATAGAGCCTAACACCACAAAAGTAGTAGCATATTTTACATCTGACCTTAAACTTTTGATGCCATGACAAAAACTGGAAAATATTTTTAGAGACTGGCATTATTATTCTTGGAATGTAAAATGTTCCCTGTAAGTTCTTGTGTTTGAACCCTGCTCTCCAGGTAATGGTGTTAATTGGGAAAATACGTTAACCGTTAGGAGGGAGGGTCTTCTTGAAGGGCATGGTTCATTTAGGGACTGGACTTGAGGCTTCATAATGGAGCCCTATTCCTGTTCACTCTCCTTCCTAAGTTAAAATGTGATGTGACCTGAAAACCTCCTGCTACTGCCACTATGGCTTCTCTGTCTGTTGCTGTATCTTGTCTCTTATGGTAGGATATCATTCTGGATCTGTTGGCCAGAATAAACCCCTTTTCTCCCGCCTAACTTTTTGACAGGATGTTATATTACAGCTACAGGAACCTAAACATCAGTTGAAGGGAATAAAGAAAAATCTTTAATTCTTTAGCTATATAGGTATATGTGAATGTGTGCACATGTGTGTGTACATGAATGCATCTCTCTCTCTCTCTCTCTCTCTCTCTCTCTCTCTCTCTCTCTCTCTCTCTCTCTCTGTGTGTGTGTGTGTGTGTGTGTGTGTAGGCCAGAATTCAATGGTTGGTGTGTTCCTTAGTTACTCTTCATCTTATTATCTACTACAAGCTCTCGCAGTAATCTGGTTCTTGCCCTAATATATTTTTGTCTCCACTTCCCCAGAACTAGGATTACAAACACATAACATGCTGACTGGCTTTGTGTTTAAATAAATATGGATTCTAGGAATCAAAGTCAGGAGCTTCTATTTGCATGTCAAACATGATGCAACTAAGTCCTCTTTCCACTACCTAACTTCTTAAATGTTTGGTATTTAGATATATATCATGTTTTTGAATTCTAGAAGACATCTATCTTTTTTCATTGTTATCAGGTTTCACTTAGGACAAAAGCACAGTGCTCTCCGGTTCCACCAATCCCAGTCTAGATTTTCTTTGTAAGGTATAATGATATATTTTTTTATTAAAATTTATTTACTTTTTCTTCTCTCATACATTTCATCCCAGACACAGTTTTCCCCCTTTCCATTCATCCCAGTTCCTTCCCTTGTCTTCCCCTTTCCCCAAACTCACTCCTCCTTCACTTTCTTTTGGAAAAAAAGCAGGGCTCCCACAAATATTAACCAAACATGGCATCACAAGCTTCAATAAGGCCAGACAAAAACCCTGCTTTCAAGGCTAGATGAGACAAGGGAAAGGGTTTCAGGCACAAGCAAGAGTCTAAGACACCCTCCGTTCCCACCCACTCCCACTGTTAGGAGTCCCACAAAATACAAAGCTGTGCTTCTATAACATATATGCATTGGACCTAGCTCAGACCCATAGAGTGTTTGTTGCTTCAGTCACTGTGAGCCCCTATGAGCCCTGCTTAGTTGATTCTGTGGGACCTGTTCTCATGGTGCCCTTGATTACTCTAGCTTTTGCAACCCTTCCTCACCTGCTTCTCAGGGTTCCCCTGGCTCTACCTAGTGTTTGGATACTAATCTCTGTATCTGCTCCCATCATTTGCTGGGCGATGCCTCTGATGATAGCTGGAGTAGGTCCTGCTCTATGAATAAGGCAGGATATTGTTAGCAACCCTTTTATTGATCTTCACACTCCCTTCCTTTCTGTCTCCCTCTTCCTCTTTTCTTCCTTCTCTCCCTCCCTCCCTCCCTCCCTCCCTCCTTCTATATCTATCTATCTATCTATCTATCTATCTATCTATCTATCTATCTATCTATCTATCTATCTATCTATCTACCTACCTACCTACCTACCTATCTATCTATCTATCTATCTATCTATCTATCTATCTATCTATCTATCTATCTACCTACCTACCTACCTACCTACCTACCTATCTATCTATCTATCTTTCTATCTATCTATCTATCTACCTACCTACCTACCTACCTAACTATATCTGCCTTTTTAGCCATACATGCTTGGTTCAATCCAGGGTCTGTACATTGTTCTGCTTCTGGCATCTGGCCATTCAGACAGTATCAAACATATTCTTGCTACAATCCATACACTTACAGAAGAAAAAGTTACAAGAAGGATTCAATAGTCATGCATGAATTTTTCTGGGAAGAGGAAGTAGAATAGAGTTTGTGGGTGGACAGGTGGCAAGATCAGATTGGGAGCAGATGGGGATACGAGAGGTTAGGATGGACAGAAGTAAAGAGTACGATAAGAGATTACTGGCAATGTAGAGCATTTCGGGGGTGATTTAGAAACCTAATGCAGTGGAAACTCTCAGAGTGATTCTAATGAAGCCTTCGGGTAATGATCCCCCATTATAGAGCCTTAACTGAACATCTTCTATAACCAACCAATGCTTCCAGCAATGGGACAGAGGCATCAAACCAGCCACAAAACCCTTGATCTACAATCTGTCTTGACTGCAAGATGTACTGGGGTAATGGAGGGACAGAACTCATGGGAGGGGCCAATCACAGTCTGTTCCAATTTGAGGACCACACTGATAAAGGTATGACATATACTAAATGTATTGTATGCCCTGTTTGATGCTGTATCCAGAATGAGGACACTGACTTACCTCTCAGCACTCACTGCTCACAGCAGAGTAACAGGGGGCACTGTGGAAAATCTGTGGATCCTTTTACCAGGTAGCAAGTCCTTCTTAAACATCTTATAAACAACCGCCATTTGTGGTGCATCACTTATCACCACAGACACAGGGCGCTTTGGCATGCTATTACTTTCTATTATTTGGAGTGTAGTGTACATTTATGACATTAGATACACCTAATGTCATCCATTAATTCACACCATCTAGAAAACAAAAAGTACTAGACAATTTTGAAACATACTTAGTGTATTTTCTCCTGTTTAATTTGTTGAGGTTTTTCATGAAATACCATGGAATGAACACTTACATATTCATGCACACACACATACACACACAAACAAATACACATGGCACAAAAGACTCAATGCCATTTACTATCTAGTTAGAATTAAATCAAAATTTAGCTTTGGCCCATGAATCCCTTAAAATTAAATTGGTTTCTTTTAATTTTCCTTTCCTAAGTGTTTTTCAGATACTCATTATGGAGAAAGGAAAGAAAAATGAAAAGAAACCAATAGATGTCTGATTGGAATTGAGGCTGCTCATTAGAAGGGAATTCAAGCCTGCTACTGTAAACATAGCCAACTATCCACAACTGGTGAGGACCTGGTCCCTAGAGGAATGTTTGCTACTGTCATATTCCTGAACCAGTAGAATTCCCAACTGAATTCCAAATACCTGTCATTACATTCACAGATCACTGTACCTTTCATCCTTCATCAAAGATACTTCCCTTCATGCATATAAAAAGCTTGATTTTTTTAAAAAAAATTAAATTAAATAGCATCACTGAAATCCACAACTGGCCAAAGTTCTGGTAGCAAATGACTGTGGCTGCCCAAAAACAGCTGATACATCCTTGATACAACTCCTACATCTAAGGATCAGGGGACATTATGGAAGAGGGGTCACATCAGATTAGTATTAAAAAACTCAAGTGTTAACACCCCAAGTCAGTTACTCAAAGGTTGTGCTGGATAAATAGCTTAAAATGGCCAGATCTTGGTACAACATTACAGCCTCTGGTGACTGATGTTTGGAATTCAAATACATTAAAGTGACTGGAAATCACATTTACCACAGGGTGCTGACATATTCTAGGTGTATTAAGTCCAAAGGGTGTTTAATATGAGTAACTTAATCATCACCTTAACATGATTTGATTCAGAGAGATCAGCTTGCCAAGAGTGATAGTGTTAAATATGTAAAGGGGATCATTTGCTCCTTCAGTCAACATTTATTATGTATGACAAATTTTACAAAGGAGTATACCGATCTTAGAGATGAAGGTTATTCTGTCCTTTATCTTGTCAGAGCAGGTGGCATGATAAACAAGCAATAAAAGTCAGTGAAACGTGAAGTGGAATAGACACTCTATTTTAAGAGGTGCTTAGACAAGTATAGCACAGTCAAACCCCATATGCACATGAATGAGATAAAAATCTCCCAGCGCCAGACACAAGAGCACAAAGAGGCCATGCAATCTAGTATAAGAATTAAAACAATAGCATTCTTAACTGATCTTCTTAACTGATTCGAAAAACAACATGGAAAAAGCTTGCAGAATGGTTAAAATGGAAAAGCGAACTGTTGCCAAACCTGATGATCAGAGTTTGGTACCCAGAACCCCCAGGATGGAAAGAGAGACAAACTCTTTCAAGTTGTTCTCAGACCTCCATAAATGTGTCATGGGACACTCATTGCTACACACACACACACACACTATTCACACAGAAAATAAAATATATGTTTCAGGCTTTTTCCTTGAACCACCAACCGGGTCCCAGATCATCATGTAGAAACTTATTAACTATGAATGCTCAGCCTAGCTTAAGCTAGTTTCTGGCTATCTCTTTTAACTTAACCTAATTCTCTTTGTCTTTTGCCACAGGGCTTTTTACTTTTCTTTCTTCTGTATGCCTTACCATCCTGCTGTCTCTATGTCTGAATGGCTGTAAACTGCCTGGCTTTTGGCCTTGGTTCTCTTTCATTATTTCCTCCTCCTTTACCTCCTTTATCTCTCGTTCCTGGATTTCACTTCCTACTGATTCTCTCCGCGTTATAGCTCTGCCTGTCCCTCTTTCTTCCGAGCTGTTGGCCACTCAGCTCTTCATTGGGCCAATCTGGCTCCTTAGGGAAGCTAGATGAAACAAATACAACACGTGTCTACAGAATTAAACACACATCCTCATATAACTAAACAAATGTAGGATAAACAAATGTAACACATATTTATAAAGTTAAATTAATATTCCACAACATAAAAGATTTAACACATCATTTTCTACTTAAAATAATATTCCATGGCAAATACAAAAACACCAAAAAGCAAAATATGGTGCATTAGTCACAAATCATGTATCTCAAGAAAGATTCATTTAAAAATAGAACAAATAAGTCTGTAATTCATTAATCACATCACATATATTAATACAAATGTATTAATATAATGAAAAATTTCTCAAAAATGCACATAAATTCTTAATAAGCACATAATGTGGGTTGACTTAATCAGTAGGCAAGTCTTTTCAATAAAATCTCAGTGAGATACTGCTTGATGTTATTAAGATTTTGTGATATAGAGAAAAATGTAGAACTCAATAAATATCGATAAAAATATAAAAGATTTTGTGATGTGATTCAATAGTGACTATTCTAGTGGTATATGAAGAATCAGGAGCCATCATACACTGGGGATGAGAATATTGGGTAACAGCTATTTTGGAAATAGATCGTCTTTCAGAAGATTAAACAGACTCCTCCTACGCCACCCAGCAATGCCCTCATAGTCACATGCTCCAAATAAAGAGCCACGTGAACTAACTCATACACAGACTTTCAAATTAATATGCCCTACATTCTCAAATTGACACTTCCTCTTATTTTTTGGTGAAGGTATAAATAGATACACAATCATAGGTTATTCATACAGTGACTTCTCTTTGTCCAATTTCATTAATCATGATAGTATATAAAAATATAAATATCTATGTTAATCAATATTTTATTATCACTATTGCTAAATTCAGTGATTAAATTTTTATTTTTATGGAACAATTAGCACACAATATCATGTATCTGAAATAATAGTTTATTATTTTTAATAGAATTGTTTCATTTCTTGCCATATTCTGGTTAGAATGCACTGTCTAAACTGGCTGTTTGAAGTGTCCCAACTTTTCTGCTGATCAGACAAAGAAATTAATAGTTCATGAGTTGTGTGATGTTAAGTGAATGTGCATGTTTTCTTATTTTCAGTAAGGACCTCTGTCTGGTTTGGAATGATCTCATTATTTTGCTGCTTTGGAAAGATTTTTGAAGTATTATCGAATTGGCCAGAAACATGTCAAATTATTTCTCTATTTTTATTGAAATTTTATTTCATTGTCTCTTATTCTGCAGATATATTAAATCATATCATTATGTTCTGATGCTAGAATATATTACAATACTGAGAAAAATTAGAACTGTTCATTATTTGTAATCTTTTATATGATACTAAATTTGTTTTGTTAGTATTTCTTACCAATTTTGCAACTATAGTTTAAGAGATATTTCTCTTTAATTTTACATTCTTATATTATCATTTGTTTTTTCTGGTTTTGTTTGCTGTCCTAGAAATAGTAAATTATATTTTCTTTATTCTTTGATAAGTTTGGGTGATTATAGAACCATAGGGGTCTTTTCACGTGCAACATGTAAGTTCTACTTTTCAGGTAAATGTCTCTTACATTTTTGAAAGGTTTAATACTGATTGATTTGTAATATGTAAAATGTACTAATAATATTTGGGTCTTTGATTCAGTTCCATTGGTCCTCCTGTCTGGTTTTATGCCAACACCAGGCTGTTTTCAGTACTCTAGCTCTGTAGTAGAATTTGAAGTCAGAGATTTTGATGTCTTCAGAAGTTCTTTAATTTTATAGAATTATTTTGGCTATCCTGAATTTTTTGCTTTTCCACATAAAGTTGAGTATTGTTCTTTAGAGGTCAGTAAAGAATTTTACAGGGATTTTGATGGGCATTGCATTGAATCTGTGGGTTGTTTTTTATAAGATTGCCATTTTTACTATTTTGACTCTACCTACCCAAGAGCAAGGGGAATCTTTCCATTTTTTGGTGTCTTCTTCAAATTCTTTCATCCAAGATTTAAAATTCTTGTCATGCAGGTCTTCTACTTGTTTTGTTAGAGTTACTCTAATATATTTTATATTCTCTGATTTTTTCTCAGCCCATTTAGTATCTGTATAAAGAAGGGCTACTGATTTTTGAGTTAATCTTATATCCTGCTATGTTGGTGAAGGTATATATGAGTTATAGAAGTTCCATGATAGAATTTTTTGGGGTCATTTATGTATACTATCATATCATCAGCAAATAGTGAGAGTTTGATTTCTTCTTGTCAGACTTATATACCCATGATCTCCTTTTGCTTTCTTCTTGCTCTAGCTAGAACATCAAGTACTATATGAAGTAGATATGGAGGGAGTATACAACCAGTCTTGTTCCTGATTTCAGTGGGATTGCTTTGAGCTTCTCTCCATTTAGTTTGAAGTTGACTGTTGCCTTCCTACATATTGCCTTTATTTTGTTTAGGTAAGTTCCTTATATCTCTGCTCTCTCTAAGACCTTTATCATGGAGGGACATTATATTTTGTTGAAGGCTTTTTAAGTGTCTAATGAGATAATTATGTGGTTTTTACTTTTTTTTAAGCTTGTTTATATAGTAGATTAAATTGACAGATATTCATATGCTGAACCAACCCTGGATCTCTGGAATGAAGCCTACTTCGTCATGGAGGATAATTTTTCTGATGTGTTCTTGGATTTTGTTTCCCAGTATTTTATTGAATATTTCTATGAACACCTGATTTTTGACAAAGAGGCAAAAATATAAAATGGAAAAAAGGAATAAAAATAGATCCATATCTATTGCCATGCACTAAGCTCAAGTCCTGATGGATCAAAGACCTCAACATAAAAGCAAACATACTGAACCTCATAGGAGAGAAAGAGGAAAGTATACTTGAACACATTAGCACAGGGTATCACTTTCGATATATAACCCCAGTAGCACAGACACAGAATGCAACAATTATTAAATGGAACTACTGAAACTAAGAAACTTCTGTAAAGCAAAGGACACGGTCAAAGAGACAAAACAGCAGCTTACAGAATGAGAAGCCACTAGCCCCACATCTGGCAGAGGACTGAGCTCCAAAACATACAAAGAACTCAGGAAATTAATCATCTAAAGAACAAATAAATATAAAATGGGGTACAGACCTAATCAAAGAACTCTGAACAGATGAATCTGAAATGGCCGAAAGACACTTAAGAAAATGCTCAACATTCTTAGCCATCAGAGAAATACAAATCAAAACAACTCCGAGCTTCCATCTATACCTGTAAGAATGCCCAAGATCCAAGTCTCTTGCCAACCCTAAAAATGGATCCCTTAATGTAGGTATCTTTTTCCCTGCTCCTATATCTACCATTCCTCCATCTCCACCCTCCCACTCCCCCAAGCTCTTGCCAATGTTTCCCTTCTCTCTTCCCTCTCTCCCTCTCCCCTTCCCCCAACCTCACTCCCACCCCTGCCCCCACCCCAATGCTCACAACTTTTGCCTGGCAATCTTGTTGGCTTTCAATTTCCAGGAAGATCTATATCTGTTTTTCTTTGGGTTCACCCCGTTATTGGGCTTCTCTGGACTTGTGAACTATAGGCTTAATGTCCTTTGCTTATGGCTAAAGTCCACAAATGAGTGAGTACATACTATATTCATCTTTTTGGGTCTAGGTTTTCTCACTCAGAATAGTGTTTTCTATTTCCATCCATTTGCATGCAAAATTTAAGATGTCATTGTTTTTTACCACTGAGTAGTTCTCCAATGCGTATATATTCGACACTTTCTTTATCTATTCTTCCTTTGAGGAGCATCTAGGTTGTTTCCAGGTTCTGTCTATTACAAATAATGCTGCTATGAACATAGTTGAACAAATGCTTTTGTAGTATGATTGGGCATCTCTTGGGTATATTCCCAAGAGTGGTATTGCTGGATCCTGAGGTAGGTTGATTCTGAATTTCCTGACAAACAGCCACACTGATTTCCAAAATGGTTGCACAAATTTGCATTTCCACCAGCAATGGATGAGTGGTTTTTCTATAACTGCCTGACCTGGAGCATTGTGTGGTAGACCTGTAATATGTTTTATATTACAATAAGAAAAGAAATTGTTTCATTTTCTTAGAGACATATGCTGGAGCATTGTCTTTCTTTATTTGTTCAGGTAAAACCATGATTGGCATAGCTAAAGTATGATTACTGAATCAGACTTTTATGAAATCAAAGCAGTTGTCCATTGAAAACCTGAAAAGGAATCAGTGGTGTGGTGTATATATTTTCATTTTCCAAATTCTACAAAATGAAACACATCTATTTGCCAGATTTCATTCCTTTGAGTACCATTTTGGTTACTCGTTACAGGTAGTGGTGATTTATTATTTAAAGAGCAAGTAGGACATCTCCTTATAATTTCCTTGGCTTATTGTCACATGATAGAAAACTTTTTAAAAAAATCATTTGCTATTAACATGGTATTTTAAAAATGAAATTCTGAGTCCTTCAACACATTTCCAATCAGTTATTGATTGATTTCTAAAATTTTTTTGGTTTTTTGAGACAGGGTTTCTCTGTAGCTTTGGAGCCTGTCCTGGAACTAGCTCTTGTAGACCAGGATGTCCTCAAACTCACTGAGATCTGCCTGCTTTTGCCTTGCAAGAGCTGGGATTAAAGATGTGTGTGACCCCTGCCTGGTGATTGATTTCTTCTTTACCATGTGCTAGAGGTCCTGATAGACCCATGTGGGATCAGATGTGTGTTAGGTATATGTGATGATTCCTATTCTTGATTGCATCTTGTAACTGTAAACATAATAAAGTCTATTCTGTATCATGTGGTATAAATTCAGCAATTTAAATATGCAAAACAACTCTTTCTGCATATTGTTAATTTGTAACTATGTAGAAAGAGTCTTTAAAATCCATGTACCATAAAAATATCATGTAATTCTGACTTTTGAATAGAATCATAAGGACTTTGATCCACCACGTTCCTTGTATTTTCTGATTTGTAATCAGCCTTTCCTTATTTATTGTCATCTGCATAGAATTTTGGAACTTCAGTTATTGATGTGTCACATGCCATGTGAAGAAAAATCCAACTAATTCTCTTTAAATGCTGAATTCTCTTGCTTTTAGTATAGTTATTAATTTCTCCCCCAAAATTAATACAAGCTGTTCACCAGAGTTTAATTTCTGCCCATAGTTTGTTAACTTTATCATTATTAAAATGTACTATAATTTCTGCTGGATCTATTCCTGCTAATTAACAACGTTTCAGAATTAACCCAGAGACCTTTTCTACATAAGTTTTTAGTTTTCAGGTGGTTTATGTGGCAAACAGATCATTCTAAGATAATATTTTCCCTCTATATTAAAATTTTTGCAGGGGACTATTTGGAAGGTAATATGACTAGAATGCATGTAAGATTTGGATCTATATGATTCACATGTACATTCTGTAATTTATCTTCAATCAAAATCAATATTCTCTCATCTTCAGCTGATAATACTGTGGGACTATTTTAGTTCTTGTCACCATCTAAAATTTTGTTTAATGTAATCAGGTACTCAGGACCTATACCAATAGTGTACCATAGATGGGAAATTTCTCCTGGCAATCTTTGAAAGTCATTACAAGTTTGCTATTGAGTCAGGCATTGGTGGCACACACCTTTAATCCAAGCACTCAGGGAGGCAGAGACAAGTGAATCTCTGTGAGTTTGTGGCCAGTTTGGTCTACAGAGTGAATTCCAGGACAGTCAGAGAGATATACAGAGAAATCCTGTCTCAATTGATCTATTGATCTCTGTTAATGTGCACCTTCTGGTGTCTAATTTTTTGTAAATGCATTATATAGTCTAAATAATAAATATAATTTCCTCTTTGTATTTTTTCAGGAGCAATTTGTAATTCCAACAAGATAAAGTGATCTTTACTTCTTCAAACTTTCTAACATATCTACATTTGAATCAGATAGGAAAATGTTGTCCATGAAATGATAAACTATAGAGTCAATAAATTGCTTCCATATCATTTCCAATGACTAGCTTACAAAATATTGGCACAGGTTGGGACTATTTAACATTTCTTTTGGGAGAATTTTCTATTGATATCTCTTAAAAGGCTGAGAATTATTATAAGTAGGCACTGTAAAGACAAACTTTTCTGTCCATTTCTTGTAAAGGTATAGTGAGGAAACAAACTTTTAAATCAATAATGATAAGAGGCCTTCCTTTAGGTAATAGAGGAGGCAAAGACGTGCCAGACTATGGAGAATCCACTGGCTGAATAACCTCTATAAGAAATCTTTGATCTGTTGCCATTCTCTATTGTCCAGATTTCTTTTTAACAAAAAATACAGAAGAATTCCAAATACTGGTTGACTCTTCAATACCTTAAGCATTTACTTGTTCCTATACCAGCTGTTCTGGTACAGTTTCTCTATTCATAAATGACATTGCTTAACTCATACAGGATTGTTTTTAACCCATTTTAAAGGTAGGGTTGTTGGTGCCTTTGAAATATCAGGTCTATTGAGCCTTGTTCTTATACAACTCGACTGGCTGGTGACTGTTCTGTATATCTTTCCATAATCTTATGTTAATTTATGGTTTGTTTCTAAGACTGTGAGAAAGAGAATCTGAGTATTTCATTGTTGTAACAAATCATGTCCCCACGAATTTATTGCTATCTTAGCTACATATGGTTTTAATTTCTCTCTGTATTTCTGTCATATATATTTGACTCATCTTGTGCTCTGCTTTACCTGAGATAAGGTTCCAATACCTAAAAACTGAACATTTATGTCCTCAAGTGGCCAATTTGGTTGCCAAGATTATGATAAAGTTATTGAAACATCCATACCTGTATCTACAAAATCTTCAATGTCAAGATCATTTATTCCTATTTTAAATTTTGCTTTCTCTTCACTCATAGAAGTTTACCAAAATACTTGCTTTTTGGTTTCTACCAAATTTTTTGTTCTCTCTTATATAGCTGCTCTATTATCCATAGCAGTGTGGTTTCTTACAATAGTCATTAGGTGCTTGAATTTCTCTAGGAAGGAGTTTCTTCTATGATGACAGAAAATGATTGAACTGGACTTGGCATAGTGATGTACAAGAGACTACTCACAGAGTTTCTTAAGGGCAAAGGATTTTCACTGACCTACATCATTAGTCCAATGCCTGCTTTTGTCACACTTTAACCCCTCCAGAATCAAGTCTCTTGTAAACCCTAAAATGGCTCCCTTAGTTGAGATGTACACCTCCCCGCTCCCACATCCATCCTTCCTCCCTCCCCCCATCCCACTCCCCCAAGTCATCCCCAATCCTCCCCCTCTCCCTTCTCTCCAACCATCTCCCCTTATTTCCACCTCCCCACGCCCCATGCACCCAAGTTTGCCTGGCAATCTTGTCTAATTCCAATATCCAGGAGGATAACTACATGATTTTCCTCAGGTTCACCTTCTTATTTAGCTTCTCTAGGATCATGAATTATAGGCTCAAAGACCTTTAATTAAGGCTAGAATCAACTTATGAGTGAGTACATACCATATTCCTCTTTTTGGGTCTGGGTTACCTCACCCAGTAAAGTGTTTTCTATTTCCATCCATTTGCATGCAAATTTCAAGATGTCATTGTTTTTTACCGCTGAGTAAAATTCTATTGTGTATATGTTCCACACCTTCTTTAACCATTCTTCTATTGAGGGGCACCTAGGTTGTTTCCATGTTCTGGCTATTACAAATAGTGCTGCTATGAACATAGTTGAACAAATGTTTTTGTAGTATGATAGGGCATCTCTTGGGTATATTCCCAAGAGTGTAATTGCTGGGTCCTGAGGGAGGTTGACTCCCAGTTTCCTGAGGAACTGCCACATTGATTTCCATAGTGGCTGCACAAGTTTGCATTCCCACCAATAATGGATGAGTGTTCCCCTCACTTCACATCCTCTCCAGCATAGGATGTCAATAGCACTTTGGCATCTACTAATATTAATTTTCCTTGTTAAAATTTTATTTTTAATATGGAAACATCCCTATGTATCTATCAGGTATTTCTTGTGATTCTCAGTGTTCCTTTTATTTACTTCTCTGTTTGCTTCAGTGATATTTATTACAGTTTAATAACTGTGTTTATCTTTAATATATTTTCCTTCACATGACTTTTGTATTAAGGTTAAAAGAAAGACTTAAAATGGTCAATCAGGAAATATTCTTTCTGCCTTAGTTATGGTTTCTTTAGCTGTAAAGAGACACCATGACTACAGCAACTCTTACAAAGGAAACCATTTATTTGGGTGACTCCCTTGCAGTTTGGAGTTCAGTCCCTTATCATCCTGGTGGACCATAGCAGCATGCAGATAGACATGGTGTTGTAGACTTAGTTAAGAGTCCTACATCTTGCAGGCAACAGGATGTGAACTGTCTCAGTGGGAATAACTGGAGCATATATGAGACCTCAAACCCCACCTCCACAATAACACACTTCCCTCAACAAAGCCCGACTCCAACAAAGCCACACCTCCTAGTAGTGCCACTCCCTATGTGAACTTATGGGGGCCAACTAGATTCAACTACCACATTCCACTTCCTGCCCTCCATAAGCTTGTAATAATATCATCATGCAAAATGAAATGTATTTACTCCAATTTCAAAAGTCTCCAAACAATGTTTAAAAGTTAAAAGCTGTGCAGTTACATTTTTCACCACTTTTCTGTGTTTTGATGGTTAGACCAGACTTGCCTCAAACTCAGAGACCCTCCAGCCTCTGCCTCCCTAGTCTTGGAATTAAAGTGTGCGCCACCACACCCGGAACTCAGGTTTTCTTTATTTCTTTTCACAAGTTGGAAACATAATTGGATGATATCTTGACTTGGGGTTACCTGGGTCTTTATGTCATGTTTTAATCCATTTATCTCCTTGTACGTAGGTTTCAACTCTATTCCACTTCCTGATGACCCTTTTCTCAATCTGTGCATTTTATCTTTTTATTTGCTCAACTTTCCCTTTTCATGATAAAACTTCATCAGAGTTAACACTAGTAACCATGTGACAGAGTCTGTACTAAGCTGTTTTGAGATTTCCTCTGACAACAGAATTAATCCAAAACTCTTCATTAAGCCTCAGGCAGACCCTTTAGACAAGGACAAAAATCAATCAAATTCTTCAACAAAATATCACAAGAGTGGTCTCTAGACCTTCTCCTCTGAAACCTCTTGAGGTGGGCCTCACAGTTCATCAAATCACACTCAGCACCACTGTCCTCCATGTTCCTATTACTATGCACTATTAACCAATGCTTAAAGCATTCTGCTACTTTCGTAACCAAAAGTAACAAAGTCCAAATTCCTCCAAACCAAAACATGGTCGGGTTTATCATAGGAATGACCCAATACCTGGTACCAACTTCCATCTTAGGATTTCTATTGCTGTAAAGAGACCCTATAAGGAAAATATTTATTTGGAGTGGTTCACTTGCAGTTCAGAGGTTCAGTTCATTATCATCATGGGGGGCATGTGGCATGTAAGCAGACATGGTACTAAAGCTGTAGCTGAGAGTCCTACATCTTGCAGGCAAGATGGAGTAACTGGAGGATATTGCAGACCTCAAAATTCACCTCCACAGTGACACAATTCCTCCAACAAGGCCACACCTACTCCAACGAAACTACATCTTCTAATAGTGCCACTCCCTATGAGTTTATTGGGGCCAATTACATTCAGATAATGACAATATCCCTTTTTTATTACTGCAATTTTAAGAAAGAATAGTGTCAGCTTTTAAAAATCTGTGGGAAAATTTGTATATTGTGATCGAGTCCTTGTCATGTTGATTCTAAGGGCTTAATTTTATAGTTTTTAATGTAACTTACTTATTATACAGTTATTTTATGCTTCTCGACCTTACAATCATTTTGGGATGTGCTTTTCTCTGTGCAATTCCCAGTAGAACATTGGTAACTTATTCTGTTTCTTGTAGTTTATCTTCATGTAACCACCACCAACTAAGTTACAGTCCCTACTTTTTATTTCTATAAAGGGAAACATACCTATTTTATTTCTGACTTCATATATTTTTATTTTCTTCCTTTTCACAGGCCTAGCTAATGATTTGGCAGCTCAGTTGAGAATGTTACTGAAGCAAATTTTGGCTTTTCTGATTCTCTCCACTCTTCTCTTCTCTACTTCTTTCCACTTATTTACATCATAAAACGTGTTATTATCCCCTTCCCAGCTCTTGTTTACAGCTATTTCTGGTTTGAAATAGGGTATGAATGTGACATTTCATTTTTTAATAAGAGATGGATTTGCAATAAGTTTTTCTCTGTGTATCTCCCTTCCTGAGCTCCTTTTTCTAGTGTGGGATCTTTTGATTTTCATTTATCTGTGACTATTTTTCTAATTTCTTCAATGCATTTTCCATATATTTGTCATTTTCCAGTTTCTTTTCAATTGTTCATTTATATTTTAGTATTGTTAAAAGATGGCGCACCTTAGTTTTCAATTGCTTATTAATTCCTAGTGGTTTAACTTTGGCACATGTTTCTTTCCACTTGACTATTCTATGCCTCTCACTGAGCTCAGAGGAAACTGTCTTCTGCTTCTGGACAATTCATGGGCTTTATAAAGATTGCTGGCTTTTAATTGATTTAACTTTAGTCATTGTATTCATCATTAGAAGGAGGGAATGGCTGGGATGGTGGGAGAAAAAAATGAACCAATACTTCTCTAGTACTTTAAATTCTCCTTTTTTGGGTCAGGATTTGATGTTGTGAACTTCGGTTTCTAAAATTCTGACAAAGTTCATCTTGTTCATTTGTTTTCTGTTTCTTCTCTTTCTTTATTGGGGTGAAGAAGATAGGAAGCTGTTCACAACATCAGTTGGTTGTTTCACTTTGTCATTTTTTCTAAATTTAAAGCGCTATAAGAAAGAAAAGATGGAGTGGGGCAAGGTAAACTCTGCCAGAGAAAATTGTCCATTTTCAGTGTAAGCAGAAGGGCTTCCCCATCACTGCCTTTGCAATTTGATGGAGGCAGATATGAAGGTGAAAGGTACTGTATATCAAAGACAGAAGCCACCCTGTTCTAATCTACCCAACTAACCATAATGATTTTTAATGTTCACTGCATCTGTCTATTTTTATAGCAGAACCATTTGCTTTCTGTGGGAACAGATGTGTCTGTGACTATTTGCACCAAAAATTTCCCCATTCTGAACTAAAGCAACACTTTACAGTTGTTGCCTGAGACTATGCCTACATGCACGATTAGTGAACAATTGAAGATCTCATTATCATTTCTATCTTTACAGCCAACCAAACAAACTACTAAGACTGGTGGTATGATTTTCTTTTGGTTCACTTTCTCATTTAGCTTCTCTAGGATCATGAATTATAGGCTCAATGTCCTTTAATTATGGCTAGAATCCACTTATGAGTGAGTACATACCATATTCCTCTTTTTGGGTCTGGGTTACCTCACTCAGTAAAGTGTTTTCTATTTCCATCCATTTGCATGCAAATTTCAAGATGTCATTGTTTTTTACCACTGAGTAAAACTTCAATGTGTATATGTTCCACACCTTCTTTAACCATTCTTCTATTGAGGGGCACCTAGGTTGTTTCCATGTTCTGGCTATTACAAATAGTGCTGCTATGAACATAGTTGAACAAATGTTTTTGTAGTATGATAAGGCATCTCTTGGGTATATTCCCAAGAGTGGAATTGCTGGGTCCTGAGGTAGGTTGACTCTCAATTTCCTGAGAAACCACCACACTGATTTCCAAAGTGGCTGCAAAAATTTGCATTCCCACCAACAAAGGATGAGTGTTCCCCTCACTCCACATCCTCTCCAGTATAGGCTATCATTGGTGTTTTTGATTTTAGCTATTCTGACATATCCAAAGAAAATCATATAGTTATTCTTCTGAATATCGGAAGTAGACAAGATTGCCAGGCAAAACATGGGTGCACGGGGGTGTTTGTGGGGGTGGATGTAAGGGGAGATGGGTAGAGAGAAAGGGGAAGGTGAGGATTCGGGAGAGCTTGGGGGAATGGGATGGGTGGGATGGAGGAAGGGTGGATATGGGAGTAGGGAAGTAAATATCTTAATTAAGGGAGCCATTTTAGGGTTTACAAGAGACTTGTCTCTAGAGGGGTTCCCAGGTCCAAGGAGAGGTCCCCAGATTGTAACTTGGGCAGCAGAGGAGAGGGTTCCTGAACTGACCTTATCCCATAGCCACACTGATGAATATCTTGCATCTCACCATAGAACCTTTATTTGGCGATGGATGGAGATAGAGACAGAGACCCACATTGGAGCACTGGACTGAGCTCCCAAGGTCCAAATGAGGAGCAGAAGGAGGGAGAACATGTGCAAGGAAGTCAGGACCACGAGGGGCATGTTCACCCACTGAAACGGTGGGACTGATCTAATGGGAGCTCACCAAGGCCAGGTGGACTGGGAGTGATGGAACATGTGATCAAACTGGACACTCTGAACGTGGCAAACAATGAAGGCTGACTGAGAAGCCAAGGACAATGGCACTGGGTTTCGATTTTCCTGCATGTACTGACTTTGTGGGAGCCTGATTTGTTTGGATGCTCACCTTCCTAGACCTGGATGGATGGGGGAGGACGTTGGACTTCCCACGGGGCAGGGAACCCTGACTGCTCTTAGGACTAGAAAGGAAGGGGGAGGTGGGGAGGGGGAGGGAAACGGGAAGTGGGGAGGAGATGGAAATTTCTAATAAATAAATAAATAAATAAAATAAAAATAAAAGACTGGTGGTGTGAAAACACACACAAATAAAATGAAATCCACATAAACACACATAACACTGTTCTCAGGTTCTTAAAATGGGGAGAGCATCTGTTGTCTTATGATATACGTGAAAATACCCCTGGATCTTTATGCCTTGGTATCTAGTGACTATGACATACACGTGTATTAGAAAGAGAGAGAAAAAGGAGGAAGGATGAATCATGTGGAGCTGCATGCACAAGTTACTTTTTTGTATTACAGTTTTAATTATCCTATTTTACTGTTAAACATTTATTTTATTCCTTTAAATTAGGTATGAGTTGGATATGTGCACATTAATGTGGGTATCTGAGGAGGCCAGAAAAGAACACTGGGTCCCCTGAAGCAGGAGCTACAAGTGGTTATGAGCTTTCTGGGAACCAAATTTAGGTCTTCTGGGAGAGCAGTCAGCTCTTAAACACTGTGTCGTGTGTGTGTGTGTGTGTGTGTGTGTGTGTGTGTGTGTACACATATCTGTATATATATGAGTTTGTATACTTAAAAGCATATATATTTAAGTATTTATATTTGTATATGTATACTCAAATATTTATATATGTAGGTGGGGTTTTCTGTCCTGCCAGCCCACTCCCAAGTAACCACATAGAGACTTATTATTAATTATAAATGCTTGGCCATCAGCTTCGTTTTGTTACTAACTAGTTCTTATTTCTTATCTATGTTCTACCACGTGATAGTACCTTTTTTATCATGACATGTTCATCTCTGGCTTCCTCTGTGTCTGCCTAACCACTCCTCCTTCTTCTTCCCTGTGCTCTCTTTTTATCTGAAATTACTGCCTAATATTTTCCTGCCTAGTTATTGGACACTTAGCTCTTTATTAATCCAATGAGAGTAATAAATTTTTAAAGTGTACAAAAAATTGTTCCCCAGCAGTGTGTGTGTGTGTATGTGTGTGTGTGTGTGTTGCATGTATAGTCTGATACTTCCCACAGATTCAGGCACACTGAGGGAGGGGCATTAACAGGGGCTGATTTCAGTTTAAAAGTGTGTGAAAAGCTCATCTTTCAAGTTGGAATTGTCAGGCCTGTACTTCTGTTACCAGAGAGTTCCATTCTATAGCATAAATTTGATCACAGGAATCTAAAGGCACTTACGCTGGGCTTCCCCAGTCTTGTGTCCTTATCATGTGTTTTCCTGTTGTAGGCAGACACAGTACTTTCCCCTCCTTAACATGTCTCAGGTGCTCCTTGCACACTGTGAGCGCTCCTTGACCATGCTTTTCTTTCACTAACATGCGCTGCCTTAATGTTTTGTCAACTCTTTTAAAAAACAAAGCGACCCCTTGCTCCTCCGTGACACTCCATATTCTCTTTCCTTAATTTTCTTCCTGTAGAACCTATTGAGCTGATGATTATCTGCTTATTATCCCAACGCTGTAAAGCATAATCGGCGAGCATACACTTTAGTCTTATTCTCTCTTTGACAGATGTTTGCTTAGGACACGGTCAGGCAGTTGCTGAAATTTGTTGTATTTATTGAATAAATGGATTTCTTCATTAAAAAGTAATTCTAAAATAGTGAAATAAAGCAAATGTACTAAGAATTGAAAAGTAGTTAAACGACTATTTACCTTAAATTCTCTAGTGAAAACTTAAATTCACAAGGGTGATATTCAGGGACGTTAAAGGCTATGAATGTATTTCATCCATAACATAAAATTAAAATATGTTTTAGAAGCCCAAAATCTTTCCATGTCCACAAAGTTAATTATGTAAGCAAGCCAGGTAAAATGAAATAATATGAATTTCTTACCTATGTAATAACATCATTCCCTGTGTTATGTTTTTTGACTAGTCAAAACTGGCCTTCAGCAGAGGAATGATTGTTCTTCCTTGTAACCATATTTTAAATGTAAAGACTTTTTACTTATGTGTGGCTCGGTGCCAGGTTATAAATGGCCAGGGATTTCTGAAATAGTGTGAGTAGGACAGTTTATTACATTAAAAATTCTTAATGTGACCTACATTCACACATTTGAGTTTTAAAATATTCAATTCAATTTTGGTACCATTTAGCAAAACCATTAGAGATTAAAATGTTATTTCTGAGGGCAATTTTTAATGAGTATCCATGCCAAGTATTCATTCAACACAAGTCAAATAAAGTTACTTAAAGAAAATCTGCAATTCTTTTCTCCCAAATTCCCCCTTCACTGGTATTCTAATCCAGAGAATTACATAATTAGTAGCTAATATCTTCACCTTTTATCATATACACATTCAGATATAAGGATATAACATTCCATTCTAAGTTCCAGTTTCATTCAAAGAAGTAGAAGAAGTAGAGCAGGAGCTAAGAGATAGCTATGTGGACAAAATGCTTTTTCCTAAGCTTGAGGACCTGGATTTAAATCCCTGAGATGAATTAAAATATCCTTGTGCACCTGGGACCCCCAAACAGAGGAGACAGAAACAGGATTGCTAGGGATTAGTTCCTAGGTATTGGCACAGTTCCCTGTTCAGTGAGAGACCTTATGTCAGGATAATGAGATAAAGAATGACAGAAAAAACAGAAAGTTTCTGAACAGACAAGCCCAGGTGTGTACCTGCACACACACACACACACACACACACACACACACACACACACACAGAGAGAGAGAGAGAGAGAAAGAAACACACATACAGAGGAACACACACACAGAACTCGTGAGAGAGTCATAGTCTTTAGCCTTAAAAAGAGCATACACAAGAAAGGAATATAAGGGCCTCATAGAGACAAATGTAGCTCATATATGGAGGACAGACGCATGAAATCAGGCTTTCACAGCTTCTCTGCAAGGATTTCCATGATAGTCGGACTACAGTTTGACACCCATGGTGTTTTATAGTTTGGAATGGTTCATTCTTAATGTTGTGATTGCGAATCTCTTTGATTTTCAGCAGATTATTTTATTTCTCTGACATTCAACTGTTCATTTGTACAATAAAAATTATGACTTGTATTTTGTGACAGGATTAGCAAAAATGTGTTATACATTGAGGATAAGATTCACAACAAATCACCCTTGACCTTGCCTCCACAAGTATTCTTAGGAACAAGTTCAGCGGCTTATTTCACACAGTCGAGGTTTGTGTTGTTGCTCTTACTGTCCAAATTCAGGATGTTCTATATGACTTAGACTCAGCTCTGTCACATTATTCATCTTTCATTCTGACATTTTATGAAAGAATGAAAGACACAGGAACGATACTTAATGAATTTACATGTGAAAGTTACTTTGGACTGTGAAGATAAAACATTTGGTTGACATTGCAGGCAGAGCCCCGTTTGGGGTAAATGGAAAAGCTCAATGCATTAGTCAGTGCTGGTTGAAACTCAAAACAACCAACATCACTGATCTTCAAGTGCATTTGCAAATGTATTTTCACTTAACTTTTTGAATCACAGGTAATTTAAAGAAAAAAAATCAGCTAAGAAGTTTTAGTTCATCTCCATTTCCATCAGCGTCTAGTCCTTTTAGAAGCAGTGAGGGGAAAATATATGCAGTATATTCAGAGAAAGGGCTCTTTAGCATGTTATAAAAGAGAACTACACCCAAACAAAGAAATATTACAATACACATGTAGGGAAAGGTGATATGGCTAAATAAATAAAATGTTTGCCAAGGAAGCAAGAAGTCCTGAGTTTTGATCACCAGCACTCACATAAGAAGCTGGACACAGCAAAGCATGCCTGCAATGTGAGTGCCAGATCGGTAGAGACAAGCAGAACCCTGGGACTCCCTAGCCGGCTAACCACTTAGCTGGTGAGCTCCAGGATGAGTAAGAGATTCTGTTTCAAATGTATGGAGGAGAGCAAGTGAGGAAAATACCTAACATATCTTCCAACATCTTCTTGCTTCTAGACATATGCCCACCTGCACACAAACACACACACAGAGACACAAACACAGACACACACACACACACACACACACACACCAAGTATGCAGTAATGGATGTCAGAAGTGAAATCGGCCAATGAAGAATTAAAATAAATATTCTCAAATAAAAAAATGGAAAATATCTCTTCCTCTTTTATTTTACCACTTACCATACTCACAGAATGTATCCTTGTTACTTGGGCACATATTTACATAGGGTGATTGATGAAGGTTGGTGAAAAATTAAAATTGCTAATCTTCAGACCCTAAAGTAAGAACTTGCAGGTCCTGATAGGGGAGTTTAGCCAATCACATTCTGTTTTGGGGGCATGCCGCCCTCAGGCTAAAGCCTGCATATAAACCTAGCAAGTGCGCTCCACTAGCTCTCTTTTCGCCTGGCTCCTGCGTCCGGACTGATCGTTTCGATTCTGGTGTAAGCTGTTGTGAGTCTTACTTCTGTTTATTAAAGCTGTATATTTTGTATCAAGATAGTCTGGGGACTTTTCATTACCAATCGTCCTGCGGCTTCATCGTCCAATATAATAAAAACTTTTAACTTGAAGAAAGAGTATAGGTTGCCCCAGTACCCATCACTCAGGGTAATCCTTAGCACCACAGAAGAATACCAGCTGCAGCTTCCCTTCCTGCCTGCCCATGTCTTCTATGGATGCCACAAACCATCCATCCTGACCTGATTTCCTCCAGTATTTGCTTTATCCCAGGGCACTCAATTCAGATGGACCCCTCCTAAACAACCAAAGCACACACCAGCCAAAAACCCAGGTAGGTTTCTTGCAGAGCATCTCTCTCTCTCTCTGACCCTGAGACCCTGTCTCTCAGGCTACTTTATAGTGCCTGAGAACATCAACTGCAGCCTCCTCTTCCAAGTCTCCTGTGCATCACACACACCATGCCCTCCGGGCCTCCCTCCCCAAACTCAGAGCTTTGCCTCGTGCCACAACTTTGACAGACGCCACTGTTTAGCAACAGGCCATGCCTGCCAGACCAAGTAGCCTACTTTGACCACTCTATCTGTTCTCCCAGACCCAACTGTACAGGCTCATTCCTAGTGCTGCAACAGAACAAAACCCGCAGCTTCCCTTCTCCCTCCCCACGTCTCCTGTGAATTCCACAGTCCATCTCCTCCTAGTCCCCCTTTCCCCACTCATCACTGTAGCCCAGCTGTCAACTCAACAGACCCCTCCTGCTCAAATTCAGGATATGTCTGGCAGAACAGGTGGGCGGGTGCGTGCAGGTCTTCTCCACGTTCCCTGCTGCCCTAGACCCGGTCACTCATTCCCTTGAAAATCTCAGAAACAATGAAAAGACCAAACCTAAGAACAATAGGAATAGAGGAAGGAGAAGAATCCCAGCTAAAAGACCAAAACCAATATTATAAAGGGAAAATTTTCTATTATGAGGAAGAAGTTGCCTATAAAAGTTCAAGAAGCTTGAAAAATACCAAATATATTGGAGCAGAAAAGAAAGTTCCCTCAGTACATAATAATCAAAGCACAAAACATACAGCGAACAGAAAGAATATTGAAAGTTACAATGCAAAAATGTCAAGTGAAATATAAAAAGCAGACTTATTAGAATTATACCCAACTTCTTAGTGGAGAATCTAAAATACAAAAGGGTCTAGACAGATGTGCTGCAGTCTCTATGAGACCACAGATGCCAGTCAAGACTACTATATCCAGAAACACTTTCCATCACCATAAATAGATAAAGTCAACTTTAAACAATATCCAACTATAATATCTAAAAGAAGATCTCAGAGTGAAAACCCCAATCCAAGGATATTAATAACCATGGAAATACGGGAAGTAACCAACAGAAGGGAAACACACACACTTACACACCCAAACCACACCTAAAACCAACAACACGAGCACCACCCTCAGGAACAAAATAGCAGAATCAACACTCATTGATCCCTAATAATGAGGGTCTTTTGGGGTCCAGCTCCAAGTTCAGATCAGATGATACAGGAAGCAAAAGGTACTTTTTTCTTAGGGTACCTAAGGATGAATGAATTCTCTCACACTATGCTGTTCTAAACAAGTCTCTAATTTTCTGACTATTCTAATTCTCCTGTCCTACTTCTAATTTCTCCTAGTTTCGTTTCCTCTATCCTAAAACTCTCTTCTTGCAGTAAGCTTGAAGCAAAGAAGAGTTACTTTTCATTGGTCAAAAACTCATTCCTATGGTAAGTGATAAGGTGCCAAGCCATTTAAAATGCCAGCACAAGGGTTTCAGGAGTAAAACTGACCAGATGCGCGCGGTGGGGGGGAGTGACACAGTGCCCAGTGAAAAACTTTGAGACATGGGTCTATTGTCATTAGACTAGACAAGCAAAGAATTGTATGGTTTTCTTAGGGTACTTTGTGTAGCAACCTTGGTTAGACACTTGTGACTCTGAACTTGTGCATATCTGTAAAGTTTTAAATTTATAATCGATTTACCAAAAGCTTTTAGTCTAGTTTGAATTTGCTCTGAAGTAAAGTGAGCTAATTGTGTGCGGTTATTCTGAGCAAAAGGAACAAAGCCGGCTTTTAAGTGTCTACAGTCCTCATAGATCTAGTTATGAATTATGCCCTAGTATATATTCTGTATATCAAAATTACACATCTTAATTAAAAGTCATCTTCTTGACCACTCACAGATATATGTGACCAATAAATTAAGTATTTTCACATGTAAACACATAAGCACTGGAAATACATCCAATGCTATTTTTAGGGAAGAAATGAAGTGGGAAATGAGAGAAATTACAGATATTGGCAACCAGTTTTCAGAGTCAGTGGTTCTTTAAGCCTTGCTAGACAGGATCATCTCCATCAGAGTCTGGTGGGTTGAAACTTGAATTATCAGTTGTCATAATGCTGTACCTTCCACAGCTTCTGACACACCAGTATCTCTCAATATCAATGGTTTGAATTAATTTAAAAAGAAAGAAAGGGAGGAAGGAAGAAGGAAAGAAAGACACAGACTAAAAGAATGGATACAGAAACAGGATCCATTCTTCTGCTGCATACACAAAACACACCACAACATCAAGAATAGATATTATCTCAGAGTAAAATGTTGAAAAAGGGTATTCAAACCAATTGAATCTAAGAAGGAAGCTTGTGTAGCAATTTTAACGTATAACAAAATGACTTCAAACCTAAACTAATAAAAAGAGATAAGGGAGTATACTCATACTCAACAAAGGAAATATTCATTAAGATGACATTTCAATTCTTAACATCTAGCCACAAACAAAAGGGTTCTCACTTTTGAAAAAGAAACACTAGTACAATTTGAATCACACACTGGCCCTCACACATTTATAGTAGAAAACTTCAATACTCCACTCTTACCGAAAGATGGGTCATCCAGACAAAACTAAACAGAGAGATACTGGAGCTAACAGACATTATATACCCAAAGGACCCAATGGATATTTATAGAGCATTTCATCCAAGCACAAAAGAATATACATTTTTCTCAACACCTCAGGGAACTTTCTCTAAAATTGACCTCATGCTCAAGAACAAGGCAAATCTCAAAAGATATAAGAAAATTAAAATAACTCCCTGCATTTTTTCATAGTGTCACTGACGAAAGTTAAATTTCAACTACAATAGAAACATTAGAAAGCTTATGAAGTCATGGAAACTTAACAAATCTGAACTGGATGAAAATAGTGTCAAGACAGAAATAAAGAAAGAATTTAAGGACTTTTAGAATAAAATGAAAATGATTATACTGTATACTCAAACTTATGGTACACAATGACAGCAGTGCTAAGAAGAAAGTTCATAGCACTAAGTGCCTAAATTAAAAAGAAGAGATCTTACACTAGCAACTTAGCACATTTGAAAACTTTAGAACTATGTGAAGTTAGCACAAGCGAAAGGATAAGACAGCAAGTAATAATCTAACAGAGGGCTGAAATTAATAAAATAGAAACAAAGAACACAATACAAAGAATCAATGAAATAAATAGTTGCTTTTAAAGAAAATCAAGAAGTTAGATATACACTTATCCAAAGTAATTAAAAGACAGAAAAAGACTATCCAAATCAAGAAAATCAGAAATGACAAGGGGACTTAATAACAAACATGGAGGAAATGCAAATGATCATTAGTTCATGCTTTAAAAACCAGTGCTCCACAAAATTGAGAAAATCTAAAAGAAAGGGATAATAGATAAATCAAGATCACACAAATAATTTAAATAAACCTATAATTCCCAAGTAAATAATAGTTGTTATTAAAAGTCCCCCAGGAAAGAAAAAATAAACCTCAGGAACAAATGGTTTTAGAACAAAATTTTTCCTGATTTTCAAAGAAGAGTTAGTGCCAATACTCCTCAAATTATGCCACAAAACAGAAACCGAAAGAACATTGTTTTATGAAGCCACATTATTTAATGAAGACACAGTCGCCTTGACCCACAAACCACACAAAGCTTCAACAAAGAATGAGAATTACAGATTGATTTCCAACATGAACATAAATATACAAAATACTAAATAAAACACTTTAATCCAAAAATACACCAAAAAGATGATTTACCATAGTCAAGTAGGCTTCATCCCAGAGATGCATGGGTGTGTCAATATACAAAAGTGAGTAAGCGTAACTCAGAGTATAAAGAGATTGAAAGAAAAATAATACATGATCATCTCACTGGATGCCAAAAATACTTGGGTAGAACCAGCACCCCTTCATAAGAAAAGTGCTGGATACATTAGGAATATAAAGGACATACCTAAACATACTGAAGGCAATTAACAACAGTCTTATAGCCAGCATAAAACTGAATGGAGAGAAACTCAAAGCATTTCAACTAAACTCCGTAACAAGACAAGGTTGCACACTCTACCTATATCTATTCAATATATTACTTGAAGTTTTAGCTAGAGCAATAAGACAACTAAAGGAGATCAAGGAAATATAAATACAAAAAGAAGAAGTTCAAGTACCTTTACTTACTGATAATATGATAGCAAAAACAAATGATTTGAAGAATTCCACTGTGGAACCTCTACAGCTGATAAACACTTTCATTGAAATGACTGAATACAAGATGAACTCACAAAGATCAGTAACCCTCCGATATGATGTAGCAATTAAACTGACAAAAAAACAGGAAACCAACACCTTACACAGTAGCTACAAAAAATATAAATTATCTTGGGTTAGTTCTAACCAAGCAAATGAAATCTTGTATGACAAAAATTTTAAATCCTTGAAAAAAGGAATAAACTATCAAGAAATGAAAAGATCCATCATGCTCATGGATGCACAGGATGAATTTATAAAAATGGCCATCCTACCAAAAAGAGTCAACAGATTCCTTACAATACCAATAAAAATTTTAAGATATTTCATACTAGTACTTGAAAAGATAATTCTATACTTCATATGGAAAAACAGAAAACCCAGGATAGCTACAAAAAATTATAAACTGTAAAATAATTGCTGGAGACATCATCATCCCTTATTTTAAGTTTCTCTACAGAGTGATAGCTATAAAAACAGGCACATTAATCAATGGAGTTTTAAAAAAATAGGAGCAGCAGGCTGTGTTCCACCTGGATCCCGGCTCACCAGCTAGTTTGCACCCAAAATAATTACATGGACACTATATTCATTTAAACACTTCCTGGCCCAT
Organism: Myodes glareolus; assembly: GCF_982192425.1. Classification (NCBI taxonomy): domain Eukaryota; kingdom Metazoa; phylum Chordata; class Mammalia; order Rodentia; family Cricetidae; genus Myodes; species Myodes glareolus. The sequence continues at coordinate 1,830,224 of NC_142045.1, forward strand.
TACCTCCAGCCTCTTATTGGCTAACTCTCATATATCGATTCAACCCATTTCTAATAATCTGTATCTCACCAAGAGGTCTTGACTTACCAGGAAAGATTCAGCATGTCTGATCTGGCAGCTTCATGGCGGGTAGCTCTCTGACTCTGCTTCTTTCTCCCACAATTCAGTTCTGTCTTCCCCGCCTATCTATGTTCTAACCTATCAGGCCAGTCAGTTTTCTTTATTAATTAACCAATGAAAGCAACAGATAGATAGAAGACTCTCCTACATCATTTCCCCTTTTTCTGTTTAAACAAAAAGAAACGCTTTAACTCCAACATAGTAAAATTACATATGACAAAACAGTTATCAAGCAAGAATTACAGTTACAATATTTATATCTATTTTATTTTTTATCATAACTAAGGAAAACTATAACTATTTATTTATTCTTCAGCTCCATCAAAGACTCCAGAAGGATATAATATTACCTAAGTAAACAAGAAATAAGCAACTTCTAAACTCTAGAAATGACAGAGACATCTCGCTGCCTGGACAGTCACCCAAAGTTCCTCTGTGCCGTTGGGGCATCCATCTTCAGCCTTCAGGCCCATAGTATCCAGCAGACATTTCCATGAAGCAGGAAATTTCAAAGGCAGTTCAGCCACTATCTGCTGTGTCCTTCAGAATGTTTTGCAGACTCTTTCATGAATGAGGAACCCCAAAAGACCATCTCACTTTTAGACAAGTTCAGTAGTCCTCTCTCAGTGGGTTCTTTATGTCCAGTTTATGTAACAGTCCAGGCAAGAGCAGATTCTTGCCCAAATGGCTAACCAACTCAAAAAGGAGCCTCTTCTATGCCCATTTTCCTCTTGAAGTAGATTGGTGCTACCAGGAGCAGATATGTCTCATTGTCATGAAAAGCCCTCAGTTATTAAAAAATTAAATGCCATATTCTGTAGTCTTTGAAAGATATGAAGAATGCCTATCTAACTGAAATATATCTATGCACATCTAGAAAATCTAACTAATGTGACTACAAGCTTGACTATTATCGATGATTATCCATTAACAACCTATATTTCCTAATTATACATTACATTTTTAAAATGAAGTACACAATCACAATACCTTAATCAATATCAGAAATACATATACAATATATATATTAGCAAATAATGATGCTCATTTGTAGAAGATAGCAAAATTGACCTTAAATTTAAATCACTAAAGCAAAATCCATACTAATGCAAATTATTCATATTTGTATCACATCCCCCTTTAAATGTAAAAGAATATTTATAAACAATATTTGGGAATATGGGCACAGTTATTTCTCTCCAAACTGCTTCATGCTGAATAGGGGTGCTGTTAATCAGATCTTTCATGGTGTAACCTGTGTGCCAGGTTCATCTCAGTCAGCAGCTGAGTGAAGTAATTTTTTGAGGGTGTTCACAGCAACCTTTCAGGAGAGCGTGGTCTATCATACCATATTGGGATAGAAGCAATCCACAGGATCTCATCCTCTGTGCAAACAAAAGAAGAGTTTTTCCAAAGCATCGTAACCTTAGATCCAAATTTTGAAGTCAAAGTATTTTCAAAATATCTATCTTGGATTAGCTCAGTGGCATTTATAAACAAATATCTTTTAGCAGCTGTTGCTCCTTCCTCAGCATTCAAAAATTCAAAAAGAGCATAATAGCATGCAATATCAAGATTCTCTGTGTATTTTCCATCTTTGTGCGGCTTTATTTTAACCTCTATTTCATTTATTTTTACTTTTTGAGACAGGTTGTTTTGTATATCTTTGTCCTGGAATAACTCTGTAGACCAGGCTGTCCTTGAACTCACAGAGATCCACTTGTCTCTGCCTCCCAAGTGCTAGGATTAAAGTACTTTCTTTCTTTCTTTTTTACCCTAAGAACTTTAACCTTTAGCCTGCATATATTTTTAACACATAGTAAATCATTTAGAGGTTTTCTTCCTCTTTGAATCTCTCTTTATTTTCTATCTCTCTTTTTCTGACTACATGAGTCTTTAATTTACCAAGCAGTATAGGTAGGATGATAGTCGTGGCTTTGATGGCTGGATCCAGCCCATTCCTTAGCCTTCCATCCTCATGGCAGAGGTACCACTGGAGCCATTTTTATTGCCACCACTCTGTGGGGTTTCAAGGTTCCTGCCAGCAAGCAAGCTGCAGCATTCTGCTCACAAGACCAGACATAAATCCATAGACTCAAGGACATTTGATTTTAATAAAGAAGTCATAAATATACAGTGGTGGGAAAGTCAACATGTCAACCAATTGTGCTTCACTAACTGGATGTCTACATCTAGGAGAATGAAAATTGATCTACATTTATCACTCTGCACAAAACTCAAGTCCATGTGGAACAAAGATCTCAACATAAAACCACATTCATATAATCTGATAGAAGACAAAGTGGGCGAAAGTCTTAAACTCATTGGCATAGGAAAAGACTTTCTGAACATAACACTGATAGTGCAGGCATTCAAATGAATAATTCATAATGGAACCTCATGAAACTTAAAAGCTTCTGTAAGGCAAAGGAATCTATCAGTTGCAGAACGTGTCATCCTACAGAATAGAAAAAGATTTTTGCCAGCTCCATATTCAATAAAAGACTAATATTCAAAATATATAAAGAAGTCATGGAAGCAGATATCAAAAAACAAGTAATACAGTCTGAAAAATGGATTACAGATTTAAAGAGAGAATTCTCAATAGAGTAGTTTCAAATGACTAAGAAACATTTAAGAAATTTTCAACACCCTTAGACTTCACAGGACATGCAAATCAAGGCTACTATGAAATTCCATCTTATACCTGTCAGAATGGTTAAGACCAATAACACAAGTGAAAGCTCATGCTGGTAAGAAAGCAGATCAAGGGGATCACTCCTCATTCACTACTGTGAGTGAAAATTAGTACACCTGTTATGGAGATCATCGTGGCAGTATCTTAGATAATTGGAAATCAATCTTCATCAAGACCTAGTCATACCACTCTAGTGCATATATGCAAAGGATACTCCAGCCTACCAAAGGACATTTACTCAACTATGTTCACAGTAGCCTGATTTATAATAGCCAGATACTGGAAACAATCTATACATTTCTGAACAGAATAATGGATAAACAAAATGTGTTATTTTTATTCAGCTGATAAAAAATGATGTCAGGAAATTTGGGGACACATTGATGGAATTAGGAAAAAGTTAACCTGAGTGAAGTAATCCAGATCTAAAATAGCAAATATGATATATCTTCATCTATAAGTGGCTATCACTTATTAAGTAAGTGGTAACCAAACTAGAATCTGTAGACCCAGAGAGTTCAGATCAAAGGAGGAGTCTGGGGTGAAGACACAGGGATATTCCACAGAGAGGGAAATAGAATAGATTTTGTGGCTGGAGGTGGGTGTGGTTGGAAATGAGATCAGATGAGGTCAGGCAGATGGAAAGAAGTAGAGGGTGCAGTGATAAATGGATGCAATTCAGAGACATCATGGAGGTGGTGTAGAAACCTAATGCAGTGACAACTTCCTTAAATCTATAAAAGTGATTCTAATGAGGACTTCTAGCAATGGTAAATATAGGTTCTCAACCCTCTTGTAGCCAGGCAAGGTTTCTAACGGTAGGACTAGTTTATGTTTGGTTGAATTTTTAGCCAATGAGGTCCTGTAGAAATCCTGAAACAATTCTGGTTGAATCTTGGACAGAGCTTTGCTCTCTGAAAACTAAGAATCTCTTTGTCCAGGACAATATCCACACAGCTCATTGAACATTAAGAGCAGGGATTGCTGTCTTCACATAGCTTTAAGCCATATGTTATAGTCTCTTTGGTTCTGGAGAGTATTCTCCATCCTACTGTAAACAAAATGTGGACACCAACTTAGCCACAAAACCATCGACTAATAGACTGTCATTTCTTCAAAATGTGTTGGGGCTATGATGGTGCAGAATTTATGGGAGTACTCTCCCATGCTCGTGTGCTCAGGGTTGGCTCACCTGTGCTCTCATCAACAGGGTCAGCTCTACTGCATTGCTCAGACAAAATGCTGAGCTTGCTTTCCCTTATGTTGCTGCTGATGTAGGGATGAGTTTATTCACTGCTTAGCTAAGTTCTTCCCAACCCTACAGCATGGTGTGTGGTGGGTGCTTTGCTTGAGTCTGGCAGGCTGGAATTAGAAATACCTGGCCTCATCTTCAGGTTATGTATCTTAATGCCATCTTGTCTCACAAAGGAAAAATTTGAGGATGAATTATGAAAAGTTATGTCTATCAGTAGTCATAAGTTTCTGTCCCATCTGATGCCAAAGCAATTCAGTTTCGAAGAAACACCTGAAGTTTTATATTAATTATAAACTATTTGGCCTATTATCTCAGGATTATTATTAAATAGTGCTTACAACTTAAATCAACCCATAATTTTTGTCTATAGTTAGCCTTGTAACTTGGTACCTTTCCTCAGTAAGACATTCTCAACTAGTTTCCTCTGCTTCTGTATCATGACTGCATCTCTGCTTTCCTCTTCCAAGAATACTCCTAGTCTGGTTGCCACACTTATTAAACCAATATGTGTGACAAATCTTTACAGTGTATAAGAGCATTATCCCACACCATTCCTTCTTTTTTTCTTTTCAAAACAAGAACTCTGGATTTATTCACCTTTGTTTTGCTTTTTTCCCCTGACCTTTATCCATAACAACATGTAACCAACACTCTAAACAAAGACAAACACCCATAATCCACATTTAGAAATGTGGTTGTAGTTTTCTAAGATAATTTTTGCTGATGGTGGGGCTGATAATCTTATGGCACCCAAAGAAAATCTAGGATTAGATTTTCAAGTCAAGTCCTGACTGGAGTCTCTTCTATGAGGCTGGATCATCTCAGCCAGAAGTCTTGAAGCTGTACTTGATGTACAACTTGGAGGAAACTGCAACAGAGGTGCTCTCAAATGTTGGATCATCTAAACAATCTTTTCCCAAAGGAGATTTTTCTGGGGGGGTCTTCCTTGATCAAACCTTATTTTCCTTAACCCAGAATGAATCCACAACTACTCATTTCTGTGGAAACAAAAGCAAAACCTCTTCTCCAGAAGAGCATAACCTTTGACTTAAATTTTGAAGTGAAGGTATTTTCAAAATATAAAGGTTGGATTAATCCAGCAGCATTGATAATGAAATGTCTTTTAGCAGCTATTGTTCCTTCCTCAGCAGTCAAACAATTCAAAGAAAACAATAACATACAGTATCCAGACTCTCTGTGTAGTTTTTATCTTTCTTTGCTTCTTTATTTACTCTTTATCTTTTATATAATTTTTGTTGTTTTGAGACAGGGGTTCTCTAAGTTTCTTTGGCTGTGATAGATCTTTCTCTGTAGAGTAGCCTTGCCTCAAACTTATAGAGATCTACATTCCTCTGCCTTCCAAGTGTTGAGATTAAAATCACGAGCATGGTAATGCCTGACTACTCTTATTTCCTTTTCTAAGAACTTTCTCTATCCTTTTTCCTCTCTCTTCCAAGCTTACATATATTTCTAAACATTCTTTAAATTATTTAGAAGATTTTTTCCATCTGACTTTATTTTTACTGTGATGACTCTATCTTTCTGTGATGACATGAGTCTTCAATATGCTAAGTGATATGACTAGGATTAAAGTTGTGGCTTTGGTGGCTAACTCCACCCAATTTCTTAGCTATTTGAGTATCTAGCTTTATGGCAAAGGTACTGTTATGAGGCATATTTATTGACACAACTCTATAGTTACTAGGTCCATGCCACCACCAAGAACTCTGATACTGGCTGCTTCTTAAACATTTAAGTGTGTGGTGGCTGAGCCTCATAAAAGAGTTGAAAGGTTTTTGCCACTAAAGTTGACTCAGGAAACCTCCCTTTAAAAAGCTAGACCTTTGTTCACTGCCAGCTAACATAACCTGCAGGAGCAAAGATGGTTACCAAGAAGTTTTGCTTGATTCTTTTCCTTTTTTGTCTAGAATCCTTTAAAAAATCTTTCTCAGGCTTTATATAGAAATTCTTGTCAAACATTTGGGCACCAGTTATAAATGGAAATTTCTGTCCTCCTGATCCTATAGCCATTCAGTACCAAAAAACAAACAAACAAACAAAAATACAGAGGCTTATATTAATTATAAACTGCTTGGTCTATTAACTTAGGCTTATTATTAGCTAGTAATGATAGCTTAAATTAGCCCATAATTCTTGTCTGTATTTAGCAATGTGAGATGGTACCTTTTCTCAGTAAGGCATTCTCATTTTGCTTCCTCATTTGTATTCTGCATCTAGATGATGACTGTGTCTCTGCCTTTCTTCCCCAAATTCTTCTACTCTGTCTCCCCACATTTACTTCCTTGCTTGTTATTGGTTAATCAGTGTCTTATTAAACTAATATGAATGATAAATCTTTACGGTGTACAAGAGCATTATCTATAGCAACTTTCTCTTCCTCTGTAAATACACATAAACACACACAAACATACACATGTGCAAAGAGTGAAAAAATGTTAAGTACTTATGTGCATGTAAAAACATCAAGTGACTATTAAAAGAACAACTTAAGAATGCTTTCTTTCATTAAGCATACATTCCATACTAGTATAATACCCACAACAAAGGTCTTAGAGTTTTGAGAACAGTTCCAATTGGGGCACATAGATAAAGGACAGAGTGGCAGAATGATTGTATCTGTTGACTGGACATCAAGCAGGTGAAGTCACTACAGAATTTGTTGTGGAGAATTCTCAAAAAACTAGAAATAGCCCTGCCTTATTACCAGCAAAGCCACTCCTTGACATTTGCCCAAAGGACATGATTTCCTACTCCATAGATAGTTGCCCAGCCCTGAACGTGCTGCTCTATTCACAGTAGCTAGGAAGCTGAAATAATCTAAATGTCCTTCAACTGAGGAAAGTATAAAAAAATGTTGGACACAACAGAGTATTATTCATATGTAAAGAAATATGAAATTTCACATGAATGGATAGATCTAGAAAATATATGGTTGAATGAGGTATCTGAAGTTCAGAACATGATATGTTCTCCCCAATTGGTGGTTTCAAGCTCAAAACCTTCAGATTTAAATATGTAGCCTGAAATAACTATAGAGCCTATTGAAGCAAAAAGGAACTATAGGGATGGTTTTAGAGGGGGGGTTAACAGGATACAAGTGATAAGACAGAGGAATTAGAAAAAGGTTAATTTGGGAGGGGTACCAGAGATCAATATAGGAGAGGGAGTATGGAGATAAAAATCACACTAAGAATATTTGAAAAATCCATAAGAAATAACATTACTTTTCTTTAACTATTGTTACATATCATCCACAAAATATGGGTATAAACATGTACATATATAGACATATATAGTTTAAATGAAATTAGATAATTTAGGATAACAATGACTTAAAAGCACTAAAGATCCCCAAAAGCTATAGACTAACAATAACAGAAGTATCAGGCATAAGAAATCCCTTTTTGAGTTTTGTTCAGGAAAGTCCAAGAGACTACTGAAATTTTATTATCTATTGCTGTTGTTTTTGTTTACCTCACAGAGGTTGAAGGTAAGTCTCTACTGCTAATAATTGCATGCTTTTCAGACACAAGAGTCAGCAGACTCAATCTGGATCTGACCCAAAATCTTCTTGGAGACAAAAAGTGTTATGAAAGCTGCAAAGAAGGGAATCATGAATAACTTAACCTAGTTGTGACACTTGTGAGCCACAACAATAACCAGTATGGCAAAATAGGCTTAAAGGTAAGGACCTCTGGCAGCTCCACGCTTATCTCTATTAAATACAAGAAAGAGTAGGCCCAAATCATCACAATCAGAAATGAATAAGAAAACACAGACTTAAAAACAAAAATCAAATGATATTTTCCATCAATTAAAAATATCATTGACAAAACCCAACATTTTAATATGTCTTTATGATAAAAATCCTAGTGTAAATAGAACAGGAAGGAACATACTTTAACATAATAAAGTGTAGGAAGATAAGGCCTACCAGGCCAAAGGGAATCTACCTGGAGTCTGCGTGGAGCTGCCAGAGGTCCTTACCCTGCTGAGCCAAAGAGAGGAGACCAAGCAGTGTTTTCTGAGTGCCTAGCCTACCCAATGGGATGAGCATGAAATGCCAACTCTCAACAAATAAGAATGCCTGGGTGCTGGGGGGTATATAAATTATACCCCATTGCTAAATAAACGAGTGGGCTGTAAGCCTTCTTTCTGACACACGGTGTTCATGTTCATTGATGTCATGCCTTCTCACCCTCTCACCTGAGGAAGACATTAGGGCCCAGCAACAATAAAGGTTATTTATCACAAAACTAAAGCCAACATTATTGTAAATTGAGAAAAACTCAAAGTAATTCCATTAAACTTGGGAAGGAGACAGGGCTGTCCACTGTCCACACTACTTTTCAATACTGTGTTTGAAGCACTACCTAGAACAATAAAGCAAGAGAAGAAAAAAATAGGATATACATTTGAAAAGAATTCAAGCTTTGCTAGACCATGACCTTAGGGGGTTACCTACTATTATTCTGCTAAAGGAACATAGAAATAAATGACCCCTTAATGACATACTGCTATACCCATAGATCAATCCACATTAGACAAACTTCTCATAGTTTGTGATATGGGAATTAACTGAGACCCACAACTAGACAATATACATAGAGTAAGATATTTCAAAGCTCTCATCCTTAAATACAGTCTTCATCAATCCTTAAATGCAATCTTCAAGCAGGGATCTATGGGGAAATGAAGGAGGGAAGAGCTAGAGGTGATGAAAGACTCCAAGGAAACTGTCTAAGAGATACAACAGGACTGAGGCATTCACCTTAACTGTAGCAGCAAGCATAAAAACCACCCAGGTTTAAGGTAGACAGGTCTCAACACTGAGAGGGGGAAGGGGACACAGGGTCCTAACCTTAACCAAGAAACTTTCTTCAATTGATATCCTCTGGCAAAGGGAGTATCAGTTTTTAATTTTCTCCAATGGAGTGTCTGTCACTGGGTATATTAACCACACTCCAGGGCAGCTTCATACCTAGGAATGCTTGGGCAATATAAAATGAACTCTGTGGTATTCTTGTAGACTTTTTGTTTCTATTTTTCTTTGGTTTGTCATTTTAAATGTGATTAATATTTTACTTGTTAATTTTTATCTGTTTGTGGGAGGGGGCTTGCTTTTCCCTTTTATTTCATCTGTATTTTCTTATTATTTCAAAGAGAGAGAGAGAGACAGAGAGAATATGTGTATGTGTATGTGTATGTATGGTTATGAATCTAGTGCCCTGGAGCTGGAATTATGGGTAATTCAAAGTCACCTGATTCAGGGTCTGGGACTGAACTTGAGTCCACAAGAGCCTTACCATTTAACCACTGAACTACTTCTCTATCTTCTACAAATGAGCATCATTATTTGCTAATATATATATTGTAAAAAGTCCATAACTTAGTGCTATGAGCAACATGAATACAGTTGTAATTATTTTTTATTGAAAAACATGCAAATTAAACTATAGTACATATTTCTCATTGATATTCAGTATTTTTGAGCTTGAAATTAAGGGTAATTCTAATTTTTTAAAAATGATGTACTTTATTATTAAACATATTATTTTGAATAGTATTCTGGCCTTATCTTTTTTGTTTGTATGCTTTAATATTTGATGTTCTAGCAACATTCATTTTTAAATATTTTATATCACTAAAAATTCTATCTAAAATGCTGGAGAAACACGTCAAATTTAGCTAAGTCTCTAGTTGAAGACCTAAGTATGCTCCGTAGGACCCTGTTACTTTGGTGCAGAATATTTTATTCCTTATTCTGACCACTGTAGGATACACACTCCTGTGCACACACATACATAAAAACATGTACACACACATATACACACACATCTTATTTTCCAACAATTTTTTTATTTTTTATTAAAAATTTTCACCTTCTCCCATTTCCCTCCCCCTCCCCCCAGACCCTCTTCCCCTCTCTCTCCAGTCCAAAGAGCAGTCAGGGTTCCCTGTCCTGTGGGAAGTCCAAGGTCCTCCCCACTCCATCCAAGTCTAGGAAGGTGAGCGTCCAAACAGACTAGGCTCCCACAAAGCCAGTACATGCAGTAGAATCAAAAACCCAATGCCATTGTCCTTGGCTTCTCAGTCAGCTCTCATTGTCAGCCACGTTCAGAGAGTCCGGTTTGATCACATACTCTATCAGTTCCAGTCCAGCTGGCCTTGTTGAGCTCCCATTAGATCAGCTCTGCCTTCTCGATGGGTACACCCCTCCTGTCCTGACTTCCTTGCTCATGTTCTCCCTCCTTCTGCTCCTCATTTGGACCTTGGGAGCTCAGTCCAGTGCTCCAGTGTGGGTCTCTGTCACTATCTCCATCCATAGCCAGATGAAGGTTCTATAGTGATATGCAAGATATTAATCAGTGTGACTATAGGATACGGACAGTTCAGCCACCCTCTCCTCAGCAGCCCAAGGAACAAGCTGGGGACATCTCTCTGGACACCTGGGAACCCCTCTAGAGTCAAGTCTCTTGTCAACCCTAAAATAGCTCCCTTAATTAAGATATATACTTCCCTGCTCCCATATCCACCCTTCCTCCATCCCACCCATCCCATTCCCCCGAGCTCTTCCCATCCTCTCCTTCTCACTTCTCTCTCCCCCTCTCCCCTTACCCCCACCCGACTTCCACCCCAATCTCTCAATTTTTGCCTGGCAATCTTATCTACTTCCCATACCCAGGAGAATAACTGTTTGTTTTTCTTTGAGTTCACCTTCTTATTTAGCTTCTATAGGATCACGAATTATAGGCTCATTATCATTAATTACGGCTAGAATCCACTTATGAGTGAGTACACCTGTCAGAATGGCTAAAATCAAAAATACCAATGATAGCCTTTGCTGGAGAGGATGTGGAGTAAGAGGAGCACTCATCCATTGCTGGTGGGAAAGCAAACTTGTGCAACCGCTTTGGAAAACAGTGTGGCAGTTTCTCAGGATATTTGGGATCAATCAACCCCAGGATCCAGCAATACCACTCTTGGGAATATACCCAAGTGATGCCCTATCATACTATAAAAGCATTTGTTCAACTATGTTCATAGCTGCTTTATTTGTAATAGCCAGAACGTGGAAACAACCTAGATGTCCCTCAATGGAAGAATGAATAAAGAAAGCGTGGAATATATATGCATTAGAGTACTACTCAGCGGTAAAAAACAATGACATCTTGAATTTTGCATGCAAATGGATGGAAATAGAAAACACTATCCTGAGTGAGGTAACCCAGACACAAAAAGATGTACATGGCATGTACTCACTCATACACACACATCTTAAAACAAAATAAATCATTAAGAAGTGAGTTAGAAAGCCATGATTCAAATTATAAGTCTAATTGAGAATAACATATGTTTTGTATTATTTTTTAAATATCCATAAGTTCATGATTGAGTTTGCCCTCTTCCAAAACACAGGTAATGTCATGGTGATCATCAGGCTCTGAAGAGAATGTTCATCCATGACAAACCATTAGACTGTAAATTGTACTGCATGGGGTCACTACTTTAGATATAAAATTTTCTAGAAGTGATATAAGTCCAGAATAACATGTCCTATACATGAAGGTGGACATTATAGATGACTATATAAAAGAAGTATTTGTTACTTCCATTCATCTATTGTGGTTTCTTCTAATAATATTGATTCTCTAACCTTCATTATAATTATTCTTTATGGTACTGTACAATGTTTAAAATGTTTTAATTTTAATTTGGTGCTAAGTGTGCTTCATTTCTTTGGCATATCCATTTTCCTTATTACAGAGGAGACCATTTTGGCGGTCAAGAGACTTGCCCTAGATCAAACAAAGAATAAAGTAGAACTCACTTGGTTTTGATCTCAGATTTTGTGATTTTTAGCTTTAGCTTAATTCTTATCTGTCAGGACACATCAGCATTATTGTTATTATAGAGGATTCAAGAATACTAAAGTGGGTTTAAAAGCACAAGACTCTCATTAACGTTCGAGTTCCTCACAGACTTAAGGTTCACAGACTGCTAGTTCATCTTTGGTGGTCAATCTGACTCTGTAGATTTTTTTCCTCCCAACAAAAGGGAAAAGTATGTATTTCAGTTTGACTTCTGAACTTTTTTATTCTGTCAGATTTTCTCTTTATTCTTTGGAATTTCTTAATACCAGTTAATTCCCTACTCAGTTCTTGCTGAGTTTGCCATATTAATAATTACTTGAAATATCTTGTTTTAATACACTGAACAAAGATATTCACTTTAAATATCCACAGAAGCAGAATCTAAACTTTCTGCTAATAGACACGTGGGACAGGATTCTTTTTCCAGCAATCTCTAACTTTGGTGCTGCAGTCAAAGTTCATGAGGGCTTTCAAACCTTGATATTTGTGTTGTTAAAATGGGGACAATTCCCACTTTCTGACTGTTGAATGAAGCCTAAGAAGCTACATTGAGAGAACTTTTATGGCGTCAGCTGCTAAAATCAAGTGGAAATCTAAAATGTCAAGAGATGCTGATGAGCATGATGACGATGGTTTGAATCATATCAACTACCTATAATGACATTTATGATATAACTTGTATATCACATGGAGTGCTATAAAATGTTGATTCTATGAGACAGAAATATGGCTGCATACAGGTGATTCACTTTAAAAAGGAAAGTTCATTGAAGAATTCACAAAAGTTTGAAGGCTGTACAAAGACCCAAAAAGAACCACTGGTGGGAATGTAAGGTGCTCTAGCCACTATCCACATCAGTGGAGAGGTTTCTCGAAAAGCTAAATTTATCTATTGTATATGAAACAAGAACATTACCAAAGTACCACAGTGACCACACAAGAAGACTCTTGCCTGTGTTCTTTATAACAACAGCACTGTTCACAATGACTAAATCACCTACTGAGGTCTCCATCCACACATGACAGGATAAGAAATTGTGGTGTGTGCATACACAAATGTTTGTCCATAAATAAAAATGAAGCCATGCCAGTTTCAGGATTATAGACAGAATTTAGATGATCACATTAAGCAAATTCAGTCACTCTCAGAAAGATAACTGTCAATTATTTACTCTTTTGTGGCTATTTGATTTTATATGAACACATCAAACCTTTGATGTGGGTGTATCATGAAAGCAGAGACCAAATTGTGTAGAGGGACAAAGGAGTTTATATGTGGTAGGATGATAACGCAGTGTGATCGGTAATTAAAGGTCCGCCAGACTAGCTTACAAAAGATACAGCTTTAATAAAACAAAAGGAATACATACCGTGTTCCTCTTTTTGGGTCTGGCTTACCTCACTCAGTAAAGCGTTTTCTATTTCCATCCATTTGCATGCAAAATTCAAGATGTCATTGTTTTTTACCGCTGAGTAAAACTCTAATGTGTATATGTTCCACACCTTTTTTAACCATTCTTCTATTGAGGGGCACCTAGGCTGTTTCCAGGTTCTGGCTATTACAAATAGTGCTGCTATGAACATAGTAGAACAAATGCTTTTGTAGTATGATCGGGAATCTTTAGGGTATATTCCCAAGAGTGGAATTGCTGGGTCCTGAGGGAGGTTGACTCCCAGTTTCCTGAGAAACCGCCACACTGATTTCCACAGTGGCTGCACGAGTTTGCATTCCCACCAACAATGGATGAGTGTTCCCCTCACCCCACATCCTCTCCAGCATAGGATATCATTGGTGTTTTTGACTTTAGCTATTCTGACAGGTGTAAGATGGTATCTCAAAGTGGTTTTGATTTGCATTTCCCTGATCGCTAAGGAGGTTGAGCATGACCTTAAGTGTCTTCTGGCCATTCGAAGTTCATCTGTTGTGAATTCTCTGTTAAGTTCAGTACCCCATTTTTTAATTGGGTTAATTAGAGTTTTAGTGCCTAGTTTTTTGAGTTCTTTGTATATTTTGGAGATCAGACCTTTGTCTGATGAGGGGTTGGTGAAGATCTTCTCCCAGTCAGAAGGCAGCCTTTTTGTCCTACTGACAGTGTCCTTTGCTTTACAGAAGCTTCCCAGTTTCAGTAGATCCCATTTATTCATTGTTTCTCTTATTGTCTGTGCTGCTGGGGTCCTGCTTAGGAAGAGGCCTCCTGTGCCTAAATCTTGTAGACTACTTCCCACTTTCTCTTCTATCAGGTTCAAAGTGGACGGATTAATGTTGATGTCTTTAATCCATTTGGACTTGATTTTTGTGCATGGTGATAGATATGGATCTACTTTCATTTTTTTACAGGTTGACATCCAGTTATGCCAGCACCATTTGTTAAAGATGCTTTCCTTCTTCCATTGTATACCTTTAGCTCCCTTGTCGAAAATTAGGTGTTCATAAGTTTGTGGGTTAATATCTGGGTCTTCTATTCGATTCCATAGGTCGACTTCTCTGTTCTTATGCCAATACCAAGCTGTTTTCAATACTGTAGCTCTATAATAGAGTTTGAAGTCAGGGATGGTAATGCCTCCAGAAGTTCTTTTATTATATAAGATTGTTTTGGCTATCCTGGTTTTTTGTTTTGCCATATAAACTTGATTATTGTTCTCTCAAGGTCTGTGAAGAAGTTTGATGGGATTTTGATGGGGATTGCATTGAATCTATAGATTGCTTTTGGTAGAATTGCCATTTTTACTATGTTGATTCTCCCAATCCAAGAGCAGGGGAGGTCTTTCCATTTTCTGGTATCCTCCTCAATTTCTTTCTTCAAAGACTTAAAGTTTTTGTCAAATAGGTCTTTCACTTCCTTGGTTAGAGTAACCCCAAGATATTTTATGCTATTTGTGGCTATCATGAAAGGTGATGCTTCTCTGATTTCCCTCTCTGCTTCTTTATCCTTTGTGTATAGGAGGGCCACTGATTTTTTGGAGTTGATCTTGTATCCTGCCACGTTACTAAAGGTGTTTATCAGCTGTAGGAGTTCTTTGGTAGAGTTTTTGGGGTCACTTATGTAAACTATCATATCGTCAGCAAATAACGAAAGTTTAACTTCATCCTTTCCAATTCGAATCCCCTTGATCTCCTTATGTTGTCTTATTGCTATTGCTAGAACTTCAAGCACTATATTGAAGAGGTATGGAGAGAGTGGACAGCCTTGTCGCGTTCCTGATTTTAGTGGAAAGGCTTTACTGAGTGAGGTAAGCCAGACCCAAAAAGAGGAACACGGTATGTATTCACTCATAAGTGGATTCTAACCATAATTAAAGGTCTTTGAGCCTATTATTCGTGATCCTAGAGAAGCTAAATAAGAAGATGAACCTGATGAAGATTATTTAGCTATCCACCAGGAGGTAGGAAATAGACAAGAGTCCCAGGTAACCTCGGGTGCATGGGGGGGAGGGAGGGTCGATGGAAGGGGAGAAGGTTAGAGAGAAGGGAGTAGGGGAAGAAAGGGGAAAGCTTGGTGGCCTGGGATGGGGGGGGAGGGAGGAAGGATGAATATGGGATCAGGGAAGATTATATTTCAACTAAGGGACCCATTTTAGGGTTTACAGGAGACTTGATTATATATGGGATCCCAGGTCCAAGGAGAGATCCCCCAGATTGCTCTCTGGACAGAGGAGTGGGTGCCTGAATCGGCCGTGGCCCATGTCCATACTGATGTATATTTTGCTTATCACCATAGATCCTGCATCTGACGAAGAACGGCGATACAGTCGGTGACCCATATTGCAGCACCGGACTGAGCCCCCCGAGGTCCAAATGAGGAGCAGAAGGAGGAAGAACATGAAAAACGAAATCAGTACTGCGAGGGATGCTATCACCCACTGATACAAGGGAACGGATCTGATGAGAGTTTACCAAGGCCAGTTGGACTGGGACTGAAAGAGGACGTGATCTAACCAGACTCTCCGAATTTGGCCGGATTCTCTGACTGTGGCTGACCCGAAGTCTTTCTGAAAAGCCATTGACTATGACACTGGGACCTGTTTCCTCTACATATAATGGATTTTGGGGATCCAGTCTGTTTGGACACTCACCTTCCTGGACCTGGAGGGAGGGGGAAGGAACTGGAACTTCCCACAGGGCAGGAAACCCTGACTGCCCTGGGGGACGAAGAGGGAGGAGGAGGGGGAGTAGGGGGAGTGGGAGGGTGTTGGGAGGGGGGGTGGAAATGGAAACTTTTATAATTTAATAAAATTTACTAAAAAAAAAAATTCAAAAAAAAAAAAACAAACAAACAAAAAAAATAAAACAAAAGGAAAAACTTACACCAGAATCAAAACCGTCCGAAACGCTGGATCCTGGCCAGAGAGAGAGAGGGTGGGGAAGTGGACCTGCCAGGTTTATAGGTAAACTTTTGTCTCAGGGCAACATGCCCCATGGACAGAATGTGATTGGCTGAACTCCCCTATCATCTCTCCCTTTTTTCTAAAATAAGACAGAACAAAACCAAATACCATTATATACAATAGAAACAAATAATAAATATAAAATTACGAACAACAAACAATATTAAGCAAGAAGCATATAACAAAAATTTTACTAAACATTCTATTTTAAGGAGTCTAAATAATGTAGAGTGTAACTACAACTATCTAATCTTCAACTCCATCAAAAATCTGAGAAGGGAAATAATTTTACTCAAGCAGCCAGGAAGTACAAGCGGGAAACTTCCGAAATGTGCAACAAATGGAAGAGACAACTGAATACCTGGGCAATCACCCAAAGTCTCGTTTGTAATGTTGAGTCAACCAACTTTGGCCTGATGTAACTGACATGCCATTTTTTAAAGGCAAGAAACCTTTTAGGACACTCTTACCCTGTCTTGGCAAGATAAGACAATCTTGTTTTTATCCATTTACGGATATTCTGCAATTCTGTCAGTGGTCGAGGTATGGATTTTTTCTTTGTCCAAAGGCCAGTTTTGTCAGGAAGAAGACATGCTCCAAATGGAGTGCCTTTGGTGCTCAACGTTTTCTCCGGAGTAGAGCGGTGATGCCAGGAGCGATTGTTTCTCACGACTATAGAACTATGAGTTAGATTAAATGCCATTTTTCTACAGCTCTTCGAAAAGGTTGAAGATTATACTATCTATACTAAATATGATCTCTATGCACCTAAATAACCTGATTAGTCTAAATATAAGTACAACAAACATATATGACTATTAATTTACATCTATCTAACTTGAAGACTAAGAGAATAAACAACTGTGCAATGAATGAGGACAATGACCTCCAAATGTAAACAATGTATATCATTACATAAATATCTTAATCAGAGGTAGAAATGTAAATATATGTATATATATATCAATACAAATAGAGGTAGAAGCATACTATATAGAGGTAGAAGCACACTCACATGCAATATATAGAGGTAGAAGCATACTCACATGCAATATTTAGTATATCAATGTACAAGAATCAACACCAATAAAATTTTTTAAAAACAATAACTCACAAATACTAATAAGCATGGGGAGATAAGTTCAAGACAATATATAGTTATATAAACGTTTTAAAAATAAATATTATTTTTACATTAGAGAAAGAAAGGAAACTTTTCCAGGGTATCATGAAATATCTTTTGGCTACTACTTGCAGTTATCGTTTGTTTTATTTTCCAGGTTTGTGAAATAGTATCTTATATTGTGGAATCTACACTGACAGCTGTCCTACACCCTCCATGCAGCCAAGAAAGTCATATAAACTCATGGAAATCTTCCTACTTTAGCATCAATGTATCAATGTGTTAGGATTAAAGGCACTCATCACCAGGATGGGCATACTATTAGGTCTCAAGAGACAAAACATGCAACAAGAAGAGAGGTGTGTGCAACTAGTGACCTCACAGCTTCTACTCAACATGGAGAAAGACTTTTGTCCTGTGATCTCAATGAACGTTAGAGGAAGTAAGATGGCACAACAGTTAGGTTATACATGACTTTTGATGACCTGAATACTAAACAAGGATGGAAAATAAATCCTAAGATGAAGGTGATATAAACTGTGTTTTGGTTCACACCTGAATTCTAGTATTTCAGAGGTACAAGCAGGATTATCAGAAGTTCAAGAATATCTCAGCACATGAGAGACTAGCCTGAGACACATGAGGTCATAGTTCAACTCATAGGTCATAACACAGGAAAACATTGGGAGTCATATGACCATAGTCCTGGTATTTTAATTTGATGGTTTGGATTAAGTCATGGGCCATCTATAATATTAATAAAATGGAACAATTCATTTCTCTTTTTCTGTTGTTGTGGGAAACCCAGCCAAGTGTGAATGGATTGTTTTCATTATGATTTTACACATGTTCTAACTACAACTGCAGACTTACTTTAAAATAAAATAATAGTGCAAGATAAAAAGAAAGATGAAGACCGTGTGGGCTTTATTTGGGTAAAGGTTTACTGGAAATATTTATGGTCCAAGGAACCAAAAGATTCACAGTCAACTTGCACAGACTGGAGTAGTTACAGGGTGGAAAAACAGAAGAGCCAAGCCAGTGAAGGTTGAAAATTTTCTGTTTTGATTCTCCATTTGGCCATTGCAAGGCTAGCTAGTTAAAAGATGTCAGGTGATCCATAAACTTCTCTCCAGGTCAGCCGTTACTAGGAATAGATAGTGCTGTAAGGGCTAGAATCTAGAAAAAGAAATTAGTTCTTGAAATCAAATTACTTGGATAAGTGGAAGATCTTTACAAAATGACCTGACTGTTGCTAACACACAGTCCAAAGTAGGGTGAATTGATTCTCGCATTAACAGAAACACACACATCACTCGTAGCACCACTGGAGTCAACCTGGAGCTGGAAACATTTTCCTTACAGATTTGTGCTTGAGAAGTTCAGAAAAAAAAAAAAAAAAGACAGACAGGCACAGTTGGGGCTAGACACTTACACCAAATTATCCCTTGAACATCCTGCAACTTGCTAATTGCTAATTGCCAATCAAGTGATGTTATATAAGGCTCCATTCCTGCTGCCTTCCTCAGATGCAAACAGATTTTTAATTGATCCAAATGTGAAAAACCAGTCTCAGATTTGGTCCTCGGAATAGACCTTGACATTTTCCATTTTCCTACTCTAAAAAAAAAATCATTGTAGAGGCAAGAAAAGTTTGGCCAAGGGTCATGAAACTTCTTAATTAATACTTATGACATATTAAATATCAACCTCTGGAAACAACACTGCTTCATTAGTCTTCTTTTTTTTTGAGAAAGTGTTTTCTGTGTATCCCTGGCTGTCCTGGAACTCACTCTATAGACCAGGCTGGCCTTGAACTCACAGAGATCTTCCTGCTTCTGCCTCCCAAGTGCTCAGATTAAGAATGTGTGCCATCATTGCCCAGTAACTTCATTAGTCTTTATGGAAAATAAATATAAGTGTATTTTTAAAAATGAAGAAGAGAGAACCAAGTTTCTGGGTTCAATTAAATCTATTAACCTCACACCAGCTTTAAGGAGGATATCAACTGGAGTTTAGGGAAGTCAGGCATGTGTAATGAGCTTCCTCAAATGGCAAGGATTAGTAGTTGCTGCTGTGTTCTTTATCATTTGTGTATGTGTGTTGCTTGTGTGCATTATGTATGTTTGTGCTATATAAGTTGTGTTTATGTCTTTGTTTTTGGAATGTATGTGTATGTATATATGCGCACTCTTATCTTCATAGGGGACAGAAGATAGCCTCGGCTTTCTTCCTCTATGATGCTTTACCTTAGTTCTTTAAAACTAGATCTCTCTCAGTCCCTAGAGCTTACATTTGAGTTAGACTGGTGGCCCACATACCACAGAACCACATAATTAAGGTTAAAGGTGTATGAAGCCAAAGCTGGTCCTTTCTGTGGGTGTGGGTACCTGAACTCAGATCCTCTTGCTTATGCAGCAAGTACTCTGACCCATGGGGTCTTTTCTGCACTCCTTGCTTTTTATTCTGTATTTTCTTTTATTTCTGAATAGTAGTAGCTATGTTGATAAAATAAGATTCACATCAATTAAGGCTTGTATCTTTGCTGTAGAATACTATTTTTAGATGTGTTATATTTGTTTACATGTGGAACACTTTAATTATGCAAAGATATGTAGTATTCTTTTATGTTACGTTTGTTTAACTCTTTGAAACTGTGTTTCTTTGCCTGTCTAAAACACCTGATTGGTCTAATAAAGAGCTGAACAAGACAAGAGAAACAATAGTTGGTGCTGGCAGACAAAGAGAATAAATTGGAGGAGAGATCTAGGAAGAAAAGATCAAGGCTCAAGGGAATGAGGAGAGGAAGACCCTAGGGGGAGCCACCCAGTCATACAGACCGTCGTGGAGTAAGAGTGAAAGTCCGATATACAGAAGTAAGGAAAGGAAAAAGCACAGAGGCAAGAGGTAAATGGGATAATTTAATTTAAGGAAAGCTAGCTCGAGATAAGACAAGCTAAGGCTGGGCATTTATAGGTAATAATAGGCCTCCGTGTGTGATTTATTTGGGAGCTGGGTGGCAGGCCCCCAACAACTCAAAGAGCAGAGAATAAAGAGCAAGAGTAAAAACAAACTAACTATACATTTTTCTTCACAAGTCACGGTACATATTTAAAAGTTTTGTTTTCTTATCAAGGTATATTAGAATGGACAGTAATTTCTGTTCTATTATTACATACCTGGTTATTTTGTTGCAGTCAGCTAGATAATATATCTATTTAGTTCTTTGCAGGGCTCTGACCAAAATAGTTAAACTATTATTTTTAGTGTTTTAATACTTCAGCTGAGGGGAAGAGAGCAGTGGGGTACATACAATGAAAAAGGAGAAGGAGAGAGAGAGAGAGAGAGAGAGAGAGAGAGAGAGAGAGAGAGAGAATGAATGTATGTGTGTATGTTTAGCTGAAATAAGAATGGAAAAGGGCATGTGGTTCTGAATATACTCAGTTCACCTTGGTTAATTTTTACTTTCTGTCAATAAAAAGATGAAGAAAGTATGCAAATGTAATGGCCACAAAGCACAGAATCTGACCTAAAAATAGCTACTTATTTAGAAGATTTTCTGTAATCATAAAATCAGCAAGTGTACTGATAGGTAATATGGCAATATGAGAGTGTGTGGGTAGGTGGTACAAAGGGAAGAGTCAAAAGTTTGTCTAGCTGTTTAACAGGCATGTGTTGGAGGGAGGATCCTTGACCAACCTCTGCACCTGCTTCCCAGGTACCTTTCTCTCTGTTCATTAGCAGAAAGAAAACTCAGCCTTAGACCTGCTTGTTTGAT
Source organism: Myodes glareolus (assembly GCF_982192425.1). Taxonomy (NCBI): domain Eukaryota; kingdom Metazoa; phylum Chordata; class Mammalia; order Rodentia; family Cricetidae; genus Myodes; species Myodes glareolus. Next base: position 1,851,479 of record NC_142045.1, read on the forward strand.
CTTTGGTTTGGAGACTGAAGACAAACCATGGCTATGAAAGACATTATTCCACAGGTGAATTTGCACGGCTCATCTTCTTTCATCTGATTCATTCAGCTAATCAGCTGAGAATATGATCAGTCCATACGTCTTAAGGGTAGCATTTTAATTAGAAGAACACTTTTAAGCTGAATACTAATAAATCAAGAACACAGCTCATGGGCTGTGTGAGACAAAGACACATCTCATGGTTCATTAAAGAAAGCAAGTTGTTCTGACCTTTCTGGTGCAAAGATTTGGGATTTCATCTAGAATATGTACCACAGTGGATGCTGTATCCTGTTTAATATTTCTGATATCAAAGCATGAAATCTATTGTGTTTCCAAAATAAATAGCACCAGGAGAATATAGGCTTACTAATTTTCTTACAATTCACAGATACTGTGTGTGTGTCTGTTCATGTGTGTGGGGTGGGGGGTTTGGGAGCGTAATATGTGTTGGATGAAAGAGTACTGCATAAACAAATATCTGTGCATGTAGAGGCCAGATGTGGGCATTAACTGTCATTCCCTATCACCCCTTACCGTGTCCATGTGTGTGTATAATATGTCTGCATGAATGGGACATATTATATAAAAAATGTGTTTGTACATTTTTGTGTGTGTTAATATGGATGTGTACATACATGGAGACAGAAAACAAAGGCAGGTGCAATCCTTCTTTCGATCTTGCTTGAGACTGGGTCTCTGCTATTTTTTAACTGCTTGTGTCAAACTAGCTAGCCTGCAAGGTTCTTGAGAGTCTCCTCTCTCAGAGTTCCATTAGATAAGTGGTCAAAGCTACATGCACAGCTTCACAAGGGTTCTGAGGATTTGAACTCATCCTTTCACTGTCCACATCTTTAAGTCAATGAGTCATCTCCCAATCCTACGTCAATGACCCTGGCTCACTGATTCAGCCAGACAATCTGCCCAAAAAGTCCTGGGATCTTCCTGTCTCTACATCCACAGCATTGAGCTTACAAAAACAGTTAAAATCCTAGGTTTATAAGGATTCAAGGGATCAGACTCAAGGCTTCACTCTTGTAAAGTAAGAGCTTTAGTAACTGAGCCATCTTTCCAGACCCATAGAATTGTTTCTCTTTGTAAATGAAGTGACTACCTCATAGCATAGTGTTACTATTGCAGTGAAAAAGTACTATGACCAAAGCAGCTTGAGGAAGACGGGTTCATTCGACTTACATATCCTGGGTCCCAGTGCACTGAGGGAAGCCAAGAGACCAATTAAGTTAGGGCAGGAACCTGGAGGCAATAATTTTTGCAGTGCCACAAAAGTGTCCTGCCTGCTGTTTGATAATCAATGCTTGCTTAGCCTGATTTCTTATACACCTCAGGACTACCTGCCCAGGAGAGGCACCACACTCTTGCTCTCAGTCTTTCTTTAACAATTACTGACTGACTAGATAAATGAAATACAGGCTGACTACAGGAAAATTTAGAGGGGTTATTTTCTCAATTGAGGTTTTGTTTTTCCAAATTATAGCTTGCATCAAGTTATTACAAAACTTAACGACTACATCACCTTACAAATATAAAATCCATACTGATATTTTCCAGCGGCGTGTGCTCTCTCAGTATTTATGTCATTTTTTAGTAACATTTTCACAACATTTCAGGCATTCACTTTTCGATCATGTTGGTTGTTACGGTCATGTCTTTAGCTATCTTTGATGCTACTACTGTTATTTTGGGGTGGGGCACCTTTAGCCACACCCATTTATGATTGTAGAATGAATAAATAAAGACTATGTATCCATTTGTTCTGATTGTTCCTCATCTCTCGCTGGTCACTCCAGTAACTTCCTCCTTCTCTTTGAAATTCTATTCTGTGGAAAATACAACAATACTGAAATTAGACCAACTGGTAACTGTCAGTATATCATCTCTAAGTATTCAAGTAAAAGAAAATGTTGGAAGTATTCCACTTTAAATAAAAGCTAGAAATGATGACACTTACTGTCAGAAGGGGAAAAGAAAAAACTGCCTTGTACCAGTTAGGAAATTAGTGAACTCAAAGACCAACTCTTCTTTCAGAGGAAGTTCGAGTTTCTCATCATAGGATCATGACAAGACAGGGAAGCATATTCACTGTGGGTCAATGTGGTATCTTAGTAGTCTGGTCAGAGAAGCAGTAGGTGCTGGAGTAGAGACTGAAACAAGTAATTCTGAGGACACAAGCCAACTGCTGCAGATGGCTGCACTGCACACCTGCATCTGTGAAAACAGCCCTATGTTTGACAAATTCCACATCCAGGACCTTCATAGACAGAAGAGAAGTTAACACCTGGCTTCAAAGTTTCAGAGTACTGACTGAGTCCCTCATTAAGGGTTAATGCAACTACTCTTTTTTAAATTGAAGCCAAGGTTTATTTGTCCCTTTCAAAACTCTGGCAACAACAACACTAATTGCAGAAAGTCTACAAACTCATAGAAATTGAATGGAGCTTAATTGAAACACCCCTGCCTCAAGGAAGAAATAAAGGAAGAAATTAAAAACTCTGTAGAATTCAACAAAAATGAAGGCACAATGTACCCGAACCTATGGGACACCAATAAAGCAGTGCTAAGAGGAAATTCATAGCGCTAAGTGCCTACATAAGGAAAGTGGGAAAATCTCACACTTGTAACTTAGCAGCACACCTGAAAGCTCTAGAACAAAAAAGAAGCAGACTAACTCAGGAAGAGTAGATGAGAGGAAATAATCAAATTGAGGGCTGAAATCAGTAAAATAGAAACAAAGAAAACAATACAAACAACCAATGAATCCAAGAATTGGTTCTTTGAGAAAATCAACAAGATAGACTAACCCTTATCCAATCTGATCAAGAGTCAGAGAGAGAACATCCAAATTAACAAAATCAGAAATGAAAAGAGGGACATAACAAAAGACACTGAGGAAATCTAGAGAATCAGTAGGTCATATTACAAAAACCTGTACTTCAAAAAAATTGGAAAATGTAAAAGAAATGGACAATTTTCTGGAAAGGTACCACATACCAAAATTAAATCTAGACCACGTGATCAATTTAAATAAACCTATAAACTGAAAGGAAATAGAAGTTGTCATCAAAATCCTCCCCCCCAAACAAACAAACAAACAAACAACTCACGGATGGATACTTTTAGTGCAGAATTCTACCAAAACTTCCAAGAAGAACTAATACCTATACGCCTCAAAGTGCTTCACATAATAGAAACAGAAGAAACATTGGGGCATTTAAGTTGTTTCCAGGTTCTGGCTATGACAAACAAAGTTGCTATGAACATAGTTGAGCACATGTCCTTATGTTACAATTGAGCATCCATAGGATATATACCTAAAAGTGTTAGTACTAGGTCTTGAGGAAAGTCATTTCCTAATTTTTTGAGAAATCACCATACTGATATCCAAAGGGACTGTACCAGCTTGCACTCCCATGAGCAATGCAGTAATGTTCCCTCTATCCTACAACCTCTCCAGCATAATTTGTGATCACTGTTTTTGATCTGGGCCATTCTTACAGATATAAGATGGAATATTAGACTTGTTTTGTTTTGCATATCTCTGATGACGAAGGATGTTGAACATTTCCTTAAGTGTGTTTCAACCATTTTAGATTCCTCTGTTGAGAGTTCTCTGTTTAGGTCTGTACTTCATTTTTTATTGTATTATTTGTTCTTTTTGATGACCAGTTTCTTGAGTTTTTGTATACTTTGGAGATAAAACCTCTGTCTAATATGGAGTTGATGAAGATCTTTTCCAATTCTGTAGGCTACTGTTTTCTCTTGTTGCCCATGTCCTTTGCTTTACAAAAGCTTTTCAGTTTCAGGAGGTCCAATTTATTAATTGTTTTTCTCAGTGTCTGTGCTGCTAGCGCTATATTTAGGAAGTGGTTTCCTGTGCCAATACATTCAAATTTACTTCCCACTTTTTCTTTTATGAGGTTCTTTGTGGTTGGCTTTATGTTGGGGGCATTGATCCATTTGGACTTGAGTTTTGTGCATGGTGATTGATATGGATCTATTTTCATTCTTTTACATGTTGATACTCAACTTCAAATGGAAAAGAAAAAAACTCAGGATAGCCAAAACAATCCTGTACCTAAAAGAACTTGTGGAGTCATAACAACCTCTGACATCAAACTCAACTAAAGAGCTACAGTACTGAAAACAGCTTGGTATTGGCATAAAAATAGACAGGAGAAACAATGCAACCAAATCAAAGACCTGGATATTAATCCACACAACTATGAACACCTGATTTTTTAAAAAGAAGCAAAAATATATAATATATAAATATAATATATAAAATGGAAAAAGGAAAGAATATTTAATAAACATAGAATTCTTAACAGAAGAATTCCAAATGTCCAAAAGATGCACAAGGAAATGTTCAACATCCTTAACCACCAGAGAAATGAAAATCAAAACAGCTCTGAGATACCATATTACACCTGTCAGAATGGCCAAAATCAAAAACAGTGATGACAACTTATCCTGGAGAGGTTGTAGGTTAAAGGCAACACTCCTCCATTGTTGGTGGGAAAGAAAACTTAATTAAACACTCTGAAAATCAGTATGGTGGTATCTCAGAAAATTGCCAATAAACCTACCTCACAACCCAGCAATATCACTCTTGTGTATATACCCAAAGGATGCTCAATCATACCACAAGGCACATTTGTTATACTATGTTCATAGTAGCATTATTTGTAATAGCCAGAACCTAGAAACAACCTAGATTATCCTCAACTGAAAAATGGATAAGAAAGTGTGAAATATATACACATTATAGTACTACTCAGTGAGAAAAAACAATGACATTTTGAAATTTGCATGCAAATGTATGGAACTAGATAAACCATCCTGAGTGAGGTCACCCAGACCCAGAAAGATGAGCATGGTATGTACTCACTCATAAGTGGATACTAGCTGTAAAGCAAGGATAACGAGTCTATAGACCATGGGCCTAGAGAAGCTCAGTATCAAAGAGAACCCTAAGAGAAATATATATATATATATATATATATATATATATATATATATATATATATATATATATATATGAATGAAGGGGAAATAGACAAGATCGCCTGACAAAATTTGGAACATGGGTATGGGGGAAGCACGAAGCATGGAAAGGGAGGAGGAGGGCAGAATGTGGGAAGAACTTGAGAGAATGGGATTGTCAAGATGGAGGAGGAAGGACAGAGATAGAGAATTATCTCTGTATGGGGATAATTATGGGGCCAGTATGGGGCTAGCAAGAAATCTGGTACTAGAGAAATGACACCAGCTAAGACCCTAAACAATAGAGGACACAGGGTGTTCGTACTGGCCTTGTCCTGTTGTCAGACTGATGAATATCTTAAATTTCACCATAGAACCTTCATCCAACAACAGATGGAGACAAGGTTAGAGAGCCATAGCTGAGCACTGGACTGAGCTCCCAAAGTCCAGTGGAAGAGTGGGAAGAGTGAAATATGAGCAAAGGTTTCAAGACCATAATGAGGACACTCACTAAAACAGCTAACCTGAGGTAATGGAAGCTCACCATCTCCTGCCAGACCGAGAATGAACCAGCATAGGACCAAGCTAAACCCTCTGAATGTGGGTGACAGGTGTATAGCTGGGGAAGACTGTGGGGTCACTGGTAGTGGCACCAGGATTTGTCCTTGCGGTTGTTGGAACCCAGTATCATGAATGAATGCCTTACTCAGCCTAGATATAGTGGGAAAGGCCTTGATCCTTCCTTGGAGCAATGTGTCTTACTCTCTCTGAGAATAGGATGGGATGTGAGGTGAGGGGAAGAAGTGGAGGGAATGGGAGAAGGGAAGGGAGTAGGAACTAAAACTTGTATGTAAAATGTAGAATTATAGTTTGTTTTTATTTTTTAAAAATAAAATAAGCAAAGAATTATAATATCATATCTACTCTGTCTGTACTTAGTATATGGAAAAGAAAGTCCCTGTGAGGGTGGAAGTGAAGGAGTTAGGGAGATAGCACTGGATAAAGGGCTTGACTAGTTTCTCTACTTGTTGTTATGATAAAATATCCTGACATTAGCAATTTAGAAAAAGAAGAGTTTACTGTGCCTCACAGTTCTGTTGTAACCCATCATAGTGAGTATGTATACACTGCATATACATACCCAGTTTGAAGGAGCTGGTCACATGTCATCCGTCATTAGAAACAGAAATCAGTAAACTAAATCATGCATTCTTTTGCTCTGCTCCCCTTAACTCTGCCTATGGAATGGAATGGTGCACAGTAGTTGAAACTCACTTCAGTTAACATAATCAAGATGTTCTCCAATAAATACAACTGTAGAACAACCTAATCCAGACAATATCACATTGAGAGTCCCTTCCCAGGTGAATTTATCAGGAGGTATTGACAGATGATCATGCAGTGAGCTGGCTAGATAGTAAAATCATAGCAGTAACCTCCTGCTCAGTTGGAGACCTGCTCTCAGTAAATAGACAGTGTTGAAGAAAGACCCATAATGACAAGCTGAGCTCTGCATGCATTTGATATCTTGGGTATGGGTACTGCCACACATACATGCCCACATATTTATGAATAGATATGCACACAGGCACACACACACAGCAAACAAATATAAATGGAAAAAGGAATACATGAATGACAGTATATCTGCTTAAAATTTTGTTCACTGAGTATTTTAAATACTTTTAAAGCATAACCCAAAGAAAAAATAACCCTTTCACAATATTTCTGCTCATAGACAGTGTGTCTAGAGAGCTAAGGGCTCTGATGGTGATATACAGTTGTACTGATGCTGTATTTTTACACATGCTAGTACAATATCCATTCTTCAGCCTGTGGATGTTGGAACAGTTTTGATTCTCAGTTTTCATATTTATGATGTATATTTGGTGACCCTACAGCTGCCAGTCTACTGATTTCTAAAAGTATGATGGATCTTGGCAAAGTGAGTGGAAAGCTTACTAGAAAATTTTCACTTTCCTAGATACTACTAGAAAAGATTGTGCCTCACAGAAGAAGGTAAAAATACCAACATTAATAGTATGAGGTTGATGAGACAGTGCAATCAATAATGTACATGTTGTGCAACTGTCAGGACCTAAGTTCCTGTCCCAGAGTCCAGATAAACAGCCAGGAACAGTGATGCATTTTTTTAATCCAATGCTGGGAAGACAGAAAAAGGCAGATTTGTGGGCTTAACTGAAAGCTGGGGTAGCAAAACTAGCAAGCTATCAGACCAGAGAGAGACCTTGCTCCCTCAGACCTTGTTCCCTCAGAACCAAGTAAAAAAAAGTCTGAAGATTTTCACAAGGCACAGATGGTAGATTTCTGTAAGCATGAGTCTAGTCTGGTACTATATAGCAAATTCCAGACCAGCAAAATTTACGTGGTGAGGCCCCTGTGTCCAGAAAAAGGTTAAAAAGAGTGTACAACATAATAGTCATATGTGATCTAAGGATTCTAGACTTCTGCACAGGAAGTGATGATACATGTAATGGAAATAACAAGGCAATATAACTGTGGGGACTGGAACTGTGTAATTTAATCACAAACATTTTTCTTTTACTTTCTTGGGGTTAGTTATTTTTTTTACTCTTTACTCTTTTGGGGGCCCTCCACCCAGCTCCCAAATAAACACACAGAAACATATATTATTACTTTTGAATGTCCAGCCTTAGCTTGGCTTATTTCTAGCTAGCTTTCCTTAACTTAAATTATCTCACCTCTGGACTACTCTCTTGTTTTTACTTCTGTAATCTTACTTTCACTCTTACTCCATGGTTCGCTGGGTTACTGTTTCTATATTTTTCTTGTCATTAAACTCTCTGGCTCCTTCTTTTCTCCTCCAAGATTTCTCCTTCTCTTTACTTACTCTGCCTGAAAGCCCCACCTATTCTTTCTCCTGCCTTGCTATTGACTGTTCAGGTCTTTATTAGACCATCAGGTATTTTGGAAAGGCAAAGAATCATAGCTTCACAGAGTTAAACAAATACAACATAAAATGCAGCACATCTCTGTATCATTAAACAAATATTCCACAACATAAACAAATGTTACACATCTTAAAATAATATTCTACAACTAGTTCCCTTTTGTCTAAATAAAAATTAAAGTTTTTAACTTTAACATAGTAAAGTCACATACGACAGAATAGTTATCAGTAAGAATTCCATTTACAATATTCAATCCATTTGTATTTAGCAAATTCAGCGCAAACACTTCTCCATCTATCCCATCTTAGTGACTCCAAAGTTTTATACCTAATTCACTTTCTGTCATAACTAAGGAAAACTATAACTCTATTTAGTTTTTAACTCCATCAAAGACCCCAGAAGGATTTAATATTACCTAACAAAAGAAACGCTGTCTGAACAATCACCCAAAATTCCTCTGCAACATTGGGACATTCATGTTCAGTCACAGGCCTAGAGTATCTAGCAGACTTCAGTGAAGCAAGAAATATATAGGACTTTCCTGCCTTGCTTTGCCAAAATACATCAGTTGCTTTCCTCTGTGTCCTAAATAATGTCTGGCAGACTCTTCCATGAAGCAGGAACATTGAAGGACTATCCTACCTTGTTTTGGCAAAGCTCAGCATTCACTTTCTGTGGATCTTGCATGTCCTGTTTATATAGCATACAGTCATGAAGGCAAGGCAAAAGCAGTTTCTTAACCAAATGGCTAATCTTGTCAAAATGAAAACAAACTCCTATGAAGATTCTTCAATGCCCATCATCCTTTTATGAAGTAAATTGTTGCTCTCAAAAGCAGATGTCTCATTGTCATGAAAAGCTATAAGTTAACAAAACATTTTAAATACCATATTCTATAGGTCTTTGAAGTTTTAAAAAATCTTCCATCTAAAATATACCTACTTAACCTTGCAAACATACCTAATGTGACAACAAGTTTAATTATTTTAGATTAGCTACTAACCATATTTCTTTCTTATACATTACAGGTTAAATGAGCTGCAATAAGCGCAATACCCCAAATAAGTGTGAAACATATATACAGTGTAACAAAATTAACTTTATATTTTTATCAATATCCTGAAATACATGCCAATGCAAAATATCTGAGATTAATAGTTGTCTTCTTATCCTATACTCCTATTTTTATTATCCCTTAAATTATAACAAATATCCATTACCCACCAAATAATCAAAGACTACCCACACCATCTCTTGGGAATAAGGGTGTCGTGTTCTCTAGACTGTTTATTGCAGTCAGGAGTCAATGGCATCTTTAGGGTCCCAGGGAGAAAACTGTGATAATGGTCAAATCCTGGGAAGACCAGTTATAACCTTTATTGATAGATATCACCTGCCAAGTTTCAGGATGTCTTCCTTGACCAAACCAGATCCATATTGTCCCTGAAGAAATCCACAGTCTCTTACTTCCTGTGGAAACAAAAGAAAAACCTCTTCTGCAAAGCATTTTTTCATTTCCACTTGACAAATATATTTTTGACTTTTTTGAAGTTAAGGAATTCCTAAAGTATATAGACTGGTGTATTCAGCAGCCCCTTTTCAATTTCAGGTTTCTTAGCAGCTGTCTTTTCATCATTAGCATTCACAAACTTCAAACTCAAACAATACTGTCTATGATCCACACTCCCTGTTTTCATCTTACATGCCTTTCATCTTTATACTACTTTTTCTCTCTCTTAAAAGAGTTTACTATTAGCTTTTTATTTTTTTTCTATGACTGTCCATACCGTTTTTGTTTCTTTCCTAAGTCTATGCACTTTGTAAAAACACATTGGAACCTATTTAGAGGTTTTCCTCTTGGACTTCTTTTACTGCATACCTTTTAGCCTTTTTTGACTGTGCAAGCAAATTTTAGACTGCTAGGCTGCACATGGATCTTCTGCTTGGCTCTCTTGGCTCACTCTGTCCACTTCTAACTTTGTGAAGGCCAAAAAGTATGAGACTTATTTGACCTGGAATTCCATTCAACCCCCCAGATATGGAATGCTAGTGTCCTGTGCTATATCTGGTGCTTTATACTTTGTTTTTTTTTTGTTTTATTTAGTGTGAAAAATGTTTAAGTGCAATGCTGTATAGCATGGTTCCTTAATGGAGTTGCATTCCTTTTTTTCAGCTTTCTCAAACTCTAGATGTGTATTCAAGCCTAACATTGCTATGGAAAAATGTAGTTGTTTTAATTTTTATTCTTTTACTCTCTAGACTTTTGGGGAATCTGCCATCCAGCTTCCAAACAGCGACACAGAAGCTTATTCTTAACTTTGAAGGCCTTGCCTTAGCTTGACTTGTTTCTAACCAGTTCTTGTTAACTTATATTATACCATACATTTTTTGCTTCTGGGCTTTTATCTTTTTCTTGCTTCTGTGAATCTTATTGCCACTCTTACTCCATGGCTGGCTATATAACTTGGATGGCTGGGCCCTGGAGTTCTTCTCTGGTTCCTTGATATACCTTTGATCCCGGATTTTTCCTCCTGTTTCTGCTCTCTGCATGCCAGCCTCACCTAATTTTTCTCCTGCCCCATTGTTCATTCAGCTCACTATTAGAACATCAGATAGTTTAGGCAGGCTAAGAATAACATGTTCACAAAGTTTAAAAAATGCAATATAAAATAATACAATACATCTTTGCTTCATTAAAACAAATGTTCTACAGCATAAACAAATGTAGTACATCTTAAAATAATATTCCCAACATTCTTGCTTCAATTTTTTTCCTTTCTATAGTGTTTGCTCAGTATAGATGTATCTGCCATTTTACTTTCAATCTCTTCCTGCTCCTAAAGCTCTGCTGAGGTATGGGCAGGCAGATGCAGGTCAGTCCAAATGGCCTAATCAGGAAGTGTTCAGGTGCCTTCTGGCAACTTCTGTCACACACATAGTCTGGTGGCAGAGGTACTCTAGTATGAGTCAAGAGGAAGCAGAGTTCTCTTCCCACAGTCTTAGCCTGCAACAAGGACATTTTTGGGACAGATATTCTGTAGTTCCTGCCCCGACTACCCAGTTTCTGTCTCCTGTTCTCATCACTGGGATATCCACACAAGTACCATATATGCAGCCTTGTCACAAAACAAACTACACAGATACATACATACATACATTCTCTCTCTCTCTCTCTCTCTCTCTCTCTCTCTCTCTCTCACACACACACACACACATACACACACACACACACACACACACAAACACACACACAGAGGCATGTAAGTATACTCTGTCTGGGAACTGGAAAGAAGACTCATACAGGAAGACTCTTACAGACAAATAAAATTCAGTTTCAGTTACAAGCAACCACATTGGAATTCTCACGACCTTCCACATTTCCAGTTACAAAACATCCATGTCCTCTTGGGGGCTCCACAGGCACTTGGACACTCATGCCCAAACACACAAGACATTCATCATTTACATCATTAAAACTTAAATATAAATACAACTTACAGCTTAAGATAAAATATTTACTGTTGAAAAGAAATGTTATCTCAAATTTCTAGACAGATTTTTAGATTTCTTATCAAATGTTCATGAATATACCTATTGTCTGTGTTGCTGCATTTGACACTGAAACTATAGTTTCAATAATAACTATATTTTTCAAAGAAAGAGATTCTGTTTGCATTATTTCGTGTACCTTCTACAGTAGAAAACAAAACAAAAATAAAAACAAAACCCGTATTCTTTTCACATAATACGTGCAAATTTGATGTCTATTAATGGGTTCATCGAAGAAAGAAGACCAAGATTGAGGAGCAAAGGCTCTGCACTCTAGTGACTGTTTCCCAACATGATTTCGTTTGAACTTCACTGAAAAATTTGACAATTTTTATTTCTTTTCCTCCTTTCTCCTCATTTTTTTCTTTTCTCACTCAATTTTAACATGCTTTCCTCACTCACATACTTTGATACCCATTGAATGAAGTCTCATTTTGCAAATCAGTTTTCTTCACTTCCTCTGTTTATTCATGGAAAACATTACATCCCTGAATCTTCATAAACCTGAGAGACTAAATTAGGTTCTTCATGTTTTTATTAAAAACTTCAGGAAAGAGATTTTAATTACTCAGTGCTCTATTTCAATAACTTCTCAAGTCCCCATAACAGTCTGCAATAATTGTCAGTAGTTGCTTTATCCTCGATCATTGAGAGTGGAGAGCTCTAGCATGACAGCTTCTGCAGCTATATGCTTGGTAAAGGGCCGCTTTTTGTGATGTCTTCATCCATTTCTGCTCAGAGCAGCCCAGAACAGAACACTTAATGGACGTGAGTGGTTACACACCTTTCCTTTACAGTCTTATTACATGTGTTTGCTTTGTGTGTGAAGAAGTCCGCATACCACAGCATGGATATGGAGGTTTGAAAATAACCTGCAGGGTTCAGATCTCTCCTTCCAAAATGTGTGTCCCAGGAATCAAGCAAGGACTCAAGCAGCAGCACTGGCAGAAATGTCGTACACACTGAGCATTCTGAGAGAACTTAATGCTCTTTCTTGACTACATACACAGTGCAAACATTCACATAAATACTTTGAGAATCCCTAATCATTGTCTTTTGAGGAATCAAAGGAAGAGGTCCTGTATGAGGTACACACAGACCTAATTATATGAGCCTTTAAAAAGTCTAAAAGCTTGAGCTTCCATCTCTTTCTGAAAAATCAAGTCAGTGTTCTTTCTGCGGTGGTAAGATGAAGGAACTTGGAATAGATCAGGAACTTGACTTACTTCAAGAATCCAACTCAGTCTGACACCTTGATCAGAGCCTTGTGGGACCTAAAAGAGAACACTCAGAGAAACTGTGTCCTCACCCCTTACAGTAGAAATTAGGAGAAAATTAGTGTATAGAGTTTGATTAATGTGTAAATGGAAGCTGAGTTTTTATTATAAATGTGAAAGTGTAAAAAAAAATACCTAATAGCCAACTTTTTTAGTAACTTTAAGGAACTGAGGTGTGAAGCGATGAATTGGAAGAGGTATTTCCCTCTCCTCTTCATCTCTCTCCTGCCCTATTATTTGTTTACCTCCCAAGTCCTTGCACTAATCTCTTAACATTCGTCTTTCTATATGACATTTTCTGGAACAGCTCCCTCTCTCTTTAAGTCAATATCAAGTGGCTTTCAGAAAAGTTGTGTCTTTATAATAAATGTACATGTTGGTTTTCTAAGATCAATTTGTGAATGAACTTTCAAATTTCAAAACTAAACAGATCTCGGCATAAAATATTCACATTCATTGTCTCAGTGTGGTGGTTCTGGAGGCTTAAGCCTCTTATTTTTCAGATAAATAGAGATACACAATAAATGAAATGCAATAATTGGGAGTTATAGGAAAAGAAATGTACATTTATTTGTCTTTACTTGTTGCTTTATTGTGATAAGAACAAATATTTTGAGATATATCTTCTGTTCTGTTCTTTGTTTTAATTATTATATTTTATTTTATGAAAAATAGATTTTTTTATGGTATGGTTTGGCCCCCCTCGAATAATTTCCTTTCCTCTTCACTTACCGTCCTATCTGGATTCACTACTATTCTGTCTCAAGTAATAAAACAATTGGTACCTAAAGAATAGTAATAAAAGAAAGCAAAATAAAATAATTTGGAATATGAAAAAACAAACAAAAGAAAGAGACCCCAAGAAAAAGTACAAAAAACAGACATAAACAGAGACACATTCATTTACACACTCAATAATCCAATAAAAGCACAAATCAGGATGCCATAATATATATTCAAAAGACATACCTATAGGGTAAAAAAATAAATTCAAAAATAAAAATAAGAAAGACCAAAAGATAGAGAAATAAAAAGCATGTAACTGGCACAACACTGTGAGACAATGAATCTCCAAAGATGCTGTTAAGTTCATTTCCTGTTGGACATCTACTGCAGAGCATGGGGCCTACCCTTAAAAGTAGTTTCCTCCCTCATTCCTTGGAGAAAACTAAATTGTCATTTGCAAGTACTTATCAATTGGAGGTAGCTTCTGGAATAGGGATGATGGTATGTGTCTACTTCTTTCAGCCCTATCTTCCTACAAGGGACAGATCGGTACAGACATTGTGTATGTTGCCAAAAGTTCTGAGTTCATAGATATACTAGGCCTGTTCTGTCTTGAAGGTTTTCATTTCATGGTGTCCTCCATCCTCAGTGGGTCTTACATTCTGTCTGCCTCCTTTCCTGAGAGTTCCCTAAACCCTGAATGAAGATATTTGATGGAGGCATCACTTTTATATCTGAGTATTACAAGGTCTCTTTCTCACTGCTAAATGTCTAGCTGTGATTTTCCTTATTTGTTCCCACCTGCCACAAGAGAATGCTTCTCTGATGATGACTAAGCAAGGTACTGATCTATTATTGTAAAAGAATGTTATTGAGAGTCACTTTACTGTGACATTCTTTTAGTAGTAGAGTAGTATTTGGTTTTACTCCAAGTCTTTGGACTATCTAATCAAACAAGCAGCATCAGGTGTGGATTCTATTTCATGGAATTGGCCCTTAAATCAAATCAGATATTGGCTACTTATTACTACAAATTTTGGGCAATCATTGCTCTAGCTCTCATAAAGACATGATGCCATTTTAGATAGAAGGTCTTGTAGCTTGGTTTTAAGTTTTTTTAGTAGTGTGTAAAGTACCTTCCATTATCAAGAACACTAACCAATAGGAGTAAAGGTTTTACATAGATACAGCACAAATTCTGTATGTTCAATGAGATGAATAGGTTTTGTCTTCAGCAATAGCCTTGATAACAGTATAGGTTGGAGGAATATCATGGGACCTATTTGGTCACGAAATCAATTAGGTGTAACCAATTCTGATACTGGAAGCTTCCTTTGAAGACTAATAATGGACAGTGAAAGTTATGTCACCCATTATTTGACAATTTTATTTATATTGCTTTCATTTTGTATATTTCTTGGGAAAATTTTAATGTTTTAGGTTTCCATACTACAACTATAGTGGCCCTTAATATTAGCTTTTTCTTCATATTCTCTGCTTTCCCCTCAGCATTTATTGTTCCTTCCCAATTTATCAATCCATAACTATATATTCTGTTTCTCCTTTCTAGTAAGGCATATCATTCCCCAATAGTCCATTAATTTATATTTCACGTCTTTAATTTTATGGATTGCAGTTTGGTTATCATTGCCTTAATAACTAATATCCACATGTAAGAGAATTCATATCATATTTATCCTCCTGAGACTGAGTTATCTCAATCAGGATGATTTTTTCTAGTTCTATCCATTCACCTTTAAATTTCATTATATTATAATTAATGTTATTATTTTTAAGAGCTGAGCAATATTACATTGTACAATTATATTATATTTTCTTTATCCATTCTTCTGTTGAAGGACATTTAGGTTGTTTCCTTGTTTACCTATAATGACTGATGCAGCAATGTACATGATTGAGCAAGTGTCCCTGTAGAAGCATCCTTAGAGTATATTCCCAAAAGTGGTGTAGCTAGACCTTGAGGTATATTAATTTCTATCATTTTGAGGAACCACCACACTGATTTCCATAGTCATTTTACATGCCTTTACTCTTCCTAACAAAGTGTAAGTGTTCCCCTTACTCTACATCCTTCCCAGTATGAGCTGTCACTTATTTTATTGATCATAGGTATTTTGATAGATGTAAGAAGAAATTTCAAAGTAGTTTTGATTTGTATTTCCCAGGAGATCAGGAATGCTGAACAATTATTTAAGTATCTTTCAGCCATTTGAGTTTTGGGGATTCTCTGTTTAGATCCATATCCCATTTTTAATTCAATTATTTGTTTTACTGATATTCAGTTTTTTCATTTTTAGTTCTTTATTCATTTTGAATATTAGGCCCTTGCTGTATGATATATGGTAAAAAAAAAACTGTAGGCTTCTGCATTGTCTAAGTGGCAGTGTACTGTAAGAAGGCCACTTGCTCTTTTCCTGGCTGCCCAGACTCCTGAAATAATCACACAGAACCTACATTATTTAAATCATTGCTTGGCTCATTAGCTCATTTTCTAACTCTTACATATCAATTTAACCCATTTCCTTTAATCTGTGCATCATCATGAGGTTGTAGCCTACCAGCAAACTTTTGGCATGTCTATCTCTGGTAACAGCTTCATGGCTTCTCTAAATTCTGCCTTCTTCTCCCAGCATTCAGTTTAGTTTTCTCTGACTAGCTCTGTTCTTCCTTGCTCTGCTATAGGCTCAAAACAGCTTATTTATTAAGAAATGGTATTCCCAGCATACATAGGGGAATCCCACATCACCTCACCTTTTCTGTTTAAATATAAAAGAAAGGTTTTAACTTTAACATAGTAAAATTACATATAAAAAAACAGGTATCAAGGAAGAATTGCAGTTACAATATTTGTATCTACTTCATCTTTTATCATAACTGAAGAAAAATATAATTATAACTATAAATTTTTGACTTCATTAAAGACTCTAGAAAGATATAATATTACCTAAAAAAAAAACTGGAAATGTATTGTGAGTAACTTCCAAAACTCTAGAAATGATAGAGACTTCTTGCTGACTGAACAGTCACCCAAAGTTCTTCTGTACCATTGGGGCATCCATCTTCACCCTACAGGCCCATAGTATCCAGTAGACTTTTCCATGAAGCAGGAAATTTGGAAGACAGTTCTGCCTACATGGCAGTTTTTCAGTAACTTTCTTCTGTGTTCTGCAAAATGTCTAGAAGATTCTTTCATGGAGCATAAACCATGAAGGACTGTGTCACTTTCCTTAGGCAACTTTAGCAATCATCTTTTGTGGGTCCTGTATAAGTGGGAAAATCAGACAGGAAGTAGAGGTGGGACAATAAGAACAGGAGTATTCTGGGTAGAAGGAAGTCCTTTCTCCAGTCTTGCCCAGACCACGGAAGAATCAGGATGTGACCTGTCCTGCTGAAAAAGGTACTGAACCGTGTATCTAACATAGATAAGATAATGGGTTAATACATTATAAGAGCTAATACAAAGCCTGGCCTAATGGGCCATTTAGTTTATAACTTATAGAGACCTCTGTGGGATTTTCTTTGGGACTTGCCAGGTGTGGGAGCTGGGAAGGAAAGAAACCCCAACAAGCAGACCCTCATGTTACAGAATGGTGCCCATGTGAATAACTGTATCCATAGAAAGCCAGAGAAAGCTTGGGAAAGAATAGAGTAAAGCATGTTTTCTTGGTAGCAGCAATTTCTTGGGTCTGTTCTGTTTGCTAGAGGCAAGCAAATGCTCTCATCTAAGAGAGGCTTCCTGACTCAGCTTTAGCTGTAAAACCTTGCAGTTCTCTTAAGGGGTCCTGCCACGAAGCACTTAAACGGTGTTGATAAAAGCTGATTGCATGCTTTTTGGTTTTCAGCTGTATCAGGGAAAAAGCTACACCATTTTAAAATGTTGCCTTTCTGGGCTGTCCTGCCCGTGCAAATTCTGACTCTTTGAGGCAGGAGGTCTGGCTACAGAGAGCTCATTTGAGTGTTATTTTTGGACACACTGTTGCAGCTTGCTTGTTGGCAAGGACCTTGAAATGCCATAGAGTTGTGGTAATAAACATGGCTCTGGCTAGTATCTCCACCATGAGGCTTAAATCTCATAAAGCTAAGAAATGGGCTGGATCCAGTCATCAAAGCCATGGCTTTAATCCTAAACATATTGCTTAGCAAATTAAAGACTAATGAGGGCAGAAAAAGAGACATATGCAGTAAAGAGAGATTCAAAGATGAAGAAAACTTCTAAATGGTTTACATTATGTTAAAAATACATGCAGACTTGAAAAAAAGGTTAAAAGTCCTTAAAATAAAAAAAGAAAAAAGGTGTGTAGTTGGTACACACCTTTAATCCCAACACTTGGGAGACAGAGGTAGGTTGACCTCTGTGATTTCAAGGTGTTGTAGCACACACATTTAATCTCAATACCTGGGAGGCAGAGACAGACAGATCTCTGTGAGTTCAAGGTGTGGTAGCATATGCCTTTAATCCCAGGACTTGGGGATTCTGAGGCAGATGGATCTCTGTGAGTTAAAGGACAGTCTGGTCTACAGAGTAAGTTCCAGGACAGCCAAAGATATACAGAGAACCTGTCTCAAAAAGTAAAAGTAAAAATAAAAGAAATAGAGGTTAAAGTAAAGCCACATAAAGATGGAAAACACATAGAGAATCTTGATACTGTATGCTATAATGCTCTCTTTGAGTTGTTTAAATGCTGAGGAAGGAGCAACAGCTGCTAAAAGATATTTGTTTATAAATGCTGAATTAATCCACGATAGGTATTTTGAAAATATCTTGACATAAAAGTTGAAATCAGAAGGTATGTTACATTGGAGAAGAGAGTTTGTTTTTGTTTTCACAGGAAATAAGAGGCTGTGGATTCATTCTGAGTTAAGAAAAATCAGGTTTGATTAAGGAAGACCTCCTGAGAAATCTCCAGTAAGAACAGATGGCCTGGATGTCTGAGTTCTACATTCAGAACAGATTCAAGATGCTCCCTGAGATGATTAAGCCTCACAGGATACTCCAGTCTGGACTTGATCATAACTCTAAATTTTCTTTAGGTCCCCATAAGATTATTAGCACCCCCAACCAGCAGGAAGTAGCCTGGAATACTATGCCCACATTCCCCAAAAATGGAATATAGATATTTTCCTTTGTTAAAAAAAATAAATAAAAAATGAGGGGGAAGTGGTGCAGGAGAATTGTCTATATTCTGTCAATCATGTTTTAAATAAATGCTGATTGGCTAGTAGCCAGGCAGGAAGTATAGATGGGCAAACCAGTCATGAAGTAGAGGTGGGTCAATGAGAACAGGAGTATTCTGGGAAAAAGGAAGCCCTTTACCCAGTCCTTATCAGATCACGGAAGAAGCAGAATGTGACCTGCTTTGCTGAAAAAGGTAATGAGCCATGTGGCTAACATAGATAAGGATAATGGTTTAATATATATTATAATAGCTAAAATGAAGCCTGACCTAATGGGCTATTCAGTTCATAACTTATGGAGACCTCTATGTTATTTTCGTTGGAACTTGCCAGCTGTGGCAAGGACAGAAGCCTCAATAAGCAGACCCTCATGTTACAGCCCTGCATGTCCAGTTCAAACAGAATACCATAAAGCTGTCCAGGCAAGAGGAATGTCTTGCTCAAATAGCTAGAAAACTCCATAAGGAGTCTCTTCAATGCCCATCTTATTTTTGAAGCAATTGTCAGGAGCAGATGTGTCTCACGTCATGAAAAGTCCTAACTTCTTAAAATATTTTAAGTGCCATATTGTGAACGTCTCTGAAAGATTTGAAGAATACCTATCTTACTGAAATATATCTCTATATATCTAAAAAAACTAACTAACATGACTAGACATTTGACTATTATACAGAATTATCTTTTTATCTATATTTCTTAATTATATATTCCATTTTTAAATGAGCAGGACAAACAAAATACCTTAATCAAGATCAGAAATATATATACATAGTATAACAAAATTGACCTTTAATTTGTATCAATAAACCAAGATCCATACCAACGCAAATCTCTATAGCATATCCACCTTTAAATGTTAAAAAACATTTATAAACAATATTTGGTAATATGGGAATAGTTCTCTCCAAATTGCTTCCTGCTTTTTGTTGAACAAAGTAATCGGGGGGGGGGGTGTTCCTGGTGACATATTGAGGGGGGATCTTGTTCTGTCAAGCCACATTAGTCTGGAAGAATTACACATGTTCTCACCCTCTGTGGAAACAAAAGAGGAACCTCTTTTTCAAAGCAGATATCCTTAGACTCATACTTTGAAATTAAGATACCTTTAACATATATATGTTGGCTTAGCTGAGCAGTCCCCAGAACTAAATGTCTCTCTGCAATCATAAAAATTCAAAGAAAACACAACAATATACATATATTGCATCTTACAAGGTTTATTAATTTTTACTCCCTTTAATCTATGATTGTATATACTCTGTCTTTTTAAGATATTGTTTTATTTTTTAAAGACCTTTAAACTACTTTTTATAACTCTCTATACTATTTTTATTCTCTCCCCCAAGCCTACATATATTTATTCAACAGTGTGACTCATTTAAGGGTCTTGTGTTTTATCTGAATCTGTCTTTATTGTGTATCTGTAATTCTTTTCTGATGACTTCTCAAGGTGCTCAGCCCTTCTTAAAACCTTATGCTGCAGCATTACTAGAGGTAATATGGCCCTGCCTGATGGTTCCACCCAGTACAAATGGCAGAAGTCCATTAGTGGCAGGTGGGAATCGTCTTCACCACCTCAAGTCTGATAATCAATTGGCCCATGCTGCCACCAAGTAACTTGCAGCACATTGTCCACAAAATTCATTTAAATGCTCAGCCTCCTGAAAGAGTCAATTTGTGTTGGCATCATGGCCCAGAAAGCCACTGATTAAAAACGACTTTTTTTCTGCTACTGCTGAATAAGGAAATCCTCTCTTACAGGAGCCTTAGCATGCCACCAGCAAGCAAAGCCCACCCAATAAATAGCAGCTAAATTTTGGTTTTTTAGTGTCTTGAATTACTTTCCAAGCCCTCTAAGGTTTTACATGGATTTGGTCGAACACATTGGAGCACCAATTTGTTGTAATAATGCTGCTTGTTCATTTCCTGGCCACCCAGACTCCCAAAATAATTGCACAGAAACTATATTATTTAAATCACTGGTTGGCCCATTAGCTCTAGCTTCATATTTGCTAACTCCTACATCTTAATTTAACTCATCTCTATTAATCTGTGCATCACCATGAGGTCGTGGCTTACCAGCAAATTTTTGGCATGTCTGTCTCTGACTGTGGCTCCATGGCTTCTCTACACTCTGCCTCCTTCTTCCAGAATTCAGTTTAGTAGCTCCACCAACTAACTCTGTTCTTCCCTGCTCTGCTATAGACTTAAAGAAGCTTCTTTATTAACCAGTGGTATTCAAAGCATACAGAAGAGAATCCTACATCAACGGTGTCTTTAGCTGCATAGAAGTTTTTTTTTTAATTTCATGAGGTATCATTTATTGATAGTTAACCTTAGTGTCTGAGTATTGATATTAGGTTCAAAAAGTTTTTTATGCTATAGAGTTCAAGGCTATTACTCATTTTCTCCCTATCAGATTCAGTATATGTGATTTTATGCTGAGGTCTTTATTTGTAGCTGAATTTTGTACATGGTGATGTTTATGGATTTATCTGCTTTCCTCTTCATACAATCAACCATTTTGATCAGCACCATTTGTCCAAGATGTAGGATGTATAGGATCTTATAGGATGTATTTCTGGCTTCTTTACAAAACATGGTGTCTGTAGATGTATTTGTCTCTGGATTTTCTATTCAATTTCATTGACCAATTTGTCTGTTTTCATGCCAATACCACATGGTTTCTATACCAATAAATCTATAGTACAATTTGAGATCAGGTGTGGTTATATGCCTCCAAAAGTTCTTTCATTATTCAGAATTGTTTTAGCCATATTGGGTTTTTGCTTCCATATAAACTTGAAAATTGTATTTTTTTTAAGTTCTGTGAAAAATTCTGTTAGAATTTTGATGAGGATTCTACTGAATCTGCAGTCTACCTTTAGTAGGTGGCCAATTCTACAACATTAATCCTATAGAATCTTAATCATGGGGGCATTTTCTATTTTCTGATATATTTTTCAACTTATATCTTCAATATCTTAACATTTTATCATACAAGTCTTTTGCTTGCTAAGTTTGAATCACTCATAGATATTTATTTAATTTAAGAAAATTGTGTAAGCTGCTGTATCCTTGATGTTATATTCAATCACTTGTCATTTGGATATCAGAAGGTTACTGAGTTTTTGTGTCTATTTATATTCAAAATACTTTGCTGAAACTATTAATGAACAGTAAAAGATTCCTTGTGGAATGTTTATGGTCACTTATGAGTACTATTGTATCATATCATATCATATCATATCATCTCTCTTATAAAGGTGTTTTGACTTCTTCCTTTCTAATTTTTATACACATGTTCTCCTTCAGTTTTTCTATTAGTCTAGCTAATATTTCAAGTACTATATTACAAAGATATTGAGAGAGTGAACAACCTTGTCTTGTTCCCAATTTTAATGGTAATACTTTGAACTTCTGTGCTTTTAATTTTTTATTGGTTATTGGCTTACTGTAAACTGCCTTTATTATGTTGAGATATGTCACTTAAAG